>NC_041224.1:88213979-88246454 GCF_002837175.3 Physeter macrocephalus
TCTTGTACATAGCCCTCTGCCTTTTCATCTTGTCTATCTTTCTGTGAATGTGGTTTTTGTTCCACAGGCTGCAGGATTGTAGTTCTTCTTCGTGCCCAGTCTATAGTTAATCTCACCAAGGTTACTGCCTAGAGCAGCCCCATCCAATGGAACCTTCTGCAATGATGGGAATGTTCTACATCTGTGCTGTCCTACATGGTAGCTATTAACCACCTGTGGCTATTGAACACTTGAAATGTGGCCACTGCAAGCATGGAACTAAATTCTTATTTTTATTTTATTTTAAGTAATTTAAATTGATTTTATTTAACTTAAATTATTAGATTTATATTATAATTAATGTTTAAATTAATTTAAATTTAAACAGCTATCTGTGACTAGTGGCTACCAAGGCAAGTCTAGAGGTTAAACCAGAGGAAGGAAAGCAATTCGGAAGTCACGTTTGAATTCAGCAGGGAATCTAACAAGTTAACATTTGATAATATATTTTAACTCTGTAAAAATCTGCAATTGCTCCTATTAATTTCTCTCCAGTCTTTGCAGTGGCCTTCTAGACCCTTCATATTCTGGCCTTCCACCGCTCTCCTGCTTCTTCATCCATTACCTGTAGGATCTCAGCTCCTAGTACTCTACCCCTTCCTCACTTAGCTCCAGCTCTAGTGGGCCTGTTGCAGCATTCCTGTTTCAGGGCCTTCCCACTGATGCTTCTTTCTGTCTCAACTAGTGTTCTCTTAGCTATATGCATGGCTTACTCCCTCCTCTCCTTCAAATTAATGCTAAAATATTATGTTCTCAGTGAAAACTTTCCTGACTACTTTATTTAGAATTGCAATGCCCATCATCACGCATACTCCTTATCTCTTTCTGCAACTTTGTCTCTTTAGTGTTTATCTCCTTCTAACATAATTCACTCACTTATTTTGTCCATCTCCCCAATTAGAATGGAATGTGAGTTCCACAAGGGCAAGGATTTTCCTTGGTTTGTTCACTTCTGTAGTCAGTGGTATGCACATAAATGTTTAAAAACTGGCTCTGCGGGGGGGAAAATGCCCTGATTTGTAGCATTTGCCAATTTCTATGGTATAAGTACTCCTACTATGAACAATTTCAGTTTACCAACAAGAATTTACCCAACGTGGATCTGGGAAGAGATATGCACAATCAACTTGCAAATCAAGCCAGCTCCAGCACACCACTAACTCTACCCCAATTCCTAAAACACTTGGAATTTCTCAAACAGCATTTCCTATACTTTGCTCTTGATAAGAATTACTCGGGGCTCTTAAAACAGGCTAAAACCTATGTAATCCCCTCCCCTGGGGATTCTGATTAAGAGGCTCTGATGGGAACTGGGAATTTGATTTTTTAAATTAAAGTATAGTTGTGTTAGTTTCAGGTGTATAGCATAGTGATTCAGTATTTTTGCAGATTACACTCCATTATAGGTTTTTAAAAGATCATGGGTATAATTTCCTGTGCTGTAACACTATATCTTTGTTATTTATCTATTTTATATGTAGTGATTTGTATCTGTTAATCCTATACCCCTAATTTGTCCCACCTCCACCTCCCTCTCCCCTTTGGTAATCACACATTTGTTTTCTATGTCTAAGAGTCTGTTTATGCTTTTCATGTACATTCATTTCTATTTTATTTTCAGATCCCACATGTATGTGATATCATATAGTATTTGTCTTTCTCTGACTGACTTATTTCACTAAGTATAATGTCCCATTGTGTATATATAGATAGATAGATATGTGTATATCTTAATCCAACCATCTGTTGATGGGCACTTGGGTTGCTTCCATATCTTGGCTATTCTAAGCAGTGCTGCTGTGAACACTGGGGTACATGTATCTTTTCAAAAAAGTGTTTTCATTTTTTTCTGGCTATATACCCAGGAGTGGATCATGGTAGCTCTATTTTTAGTTTTTTAAGGAACCTCCATACTGTTCTCCATAGTGCTTGCACCAATTTACATTGGGAGTTTATATATATATATAAATTTAATTTGATCATGGAATTATATGTCAATGGAATTGAAGAGTCAGTATTTTAGGACTTCCCTGGTGGCCCAGTGGTTAAGAATCCACCTGCCAATGCAGGGGACACAAGTTTGAGCCCTGGTGCAGGAACATCCCACATGCCAGGGAGCAAGTAAGCCCGTATGCCACAATTACTGAGCCCGTGTGCCACAACTACTGAGACCGCATGCCTGGAGCCTGTGCTCCGCAACAAACAGAAGCCACACAATGAGAAGCCCGCACACCGCAACGAAGAGTAGACCCCGCTCGCCGCAACTAGAGAAAGCCTGTGCACAGCAACAAAGACCCAATGCAGCCAAAAATAAATAAATAAATAAATTAGCCCACGTGCCACAACTGCTGAAGCCTGCGTGCCTAGAGCCTGTGCTCTGTAACAAAGAGAAGCCACTGCAATGAGAAGCCCGCACACGGCAACGCCACAACTAGAGAAAGCCTGTGCACAGCAACAAAGACCCAATGCAGCCAAAAATAAATAAATAAATAAATTAGCCCACGTTCCACAACTGCTGAAGCCTGTGTGCCTAGAGCCTGTGCTCTGTAACAAAGAGAAGCCACTGCAATGAGAAGCCCGCACACGGCAACGCCACAACTAGAGAAAGCCTGTGCACAGCAACAAAGACCCAATGCAGCCAAAAATAAATAAATTGTTAAATAAATAAATAAATTAGCCCGCATGCAACAACTACTGAGACCGTGTGCCTAGAGCCTGTGCTCCGAAGCAAAGAGAAGCCACCACAATGAGAAAGCCCGCACACCGCAAAGAGGAGTAGCCCCTGCTCGCCGCAGCTAGAGAAAGCCCCTGCGCAGCAATGAAGATAAAATGCAGCCAAAAATAAATAAATAAATAAATAAATAAATAAGCCTGCGTGTCTAGAGCCTGTGCTCTGCAACAAAGAGAAGCCACCACAATGAGAAGCCCACACACTGCAACGAAGAGAAAGCTGCGTTGGGTCTTCATTGTTGCGCATGGGCTTTCTCTAGTTGCGGCGAGTGGGGGCTACTCTTCATTGCGGTGCACGGCCTTCTCTTTGTGGCGGCTTCTCTTTGTTGCAGAGCACAGGCTCTAGGCACGCGGGCTCCATAGTTGTGGTGCGCGGGCTTAGTTGCTCCACAGCTTGTGGGATCTTCCTGGACCAGGACTCGATCTCGTGTCCCTTGCATTGGCAGGCGGATTCTTAACCACCGTGCGACCAGGGAAGTCCCGGGAATTTATATTTTTAACAAATACCCTACGTGCTTCTTATCGTCAAGGTAGCCCAATCCACATTCACCTTCCAACTCAGGTTATTCCTTCCAAAGCTGAAAACTAGCCTTTGCCCAGAGAATTTGGAGAAACCAGCCTATCATCCAAACAAAAATACAGAGACTCGGGTGGGAAAACTCCTGACAACCCTTCAACACACCTCTTTTTCCAGAGAACGTGGAGACTTGAGAGTACTGCAGACATGTTTTGAATCTAGCTTCACAATGGTCCTAGTTCTCTAACCAACAAGTATAAAATACCATTGAAACAGCAGGATATGTAGAAGGCTGTGTTTCAAGAATGCTGTTTGAAAAGAAACATATTTTCCTTTTGAAAATGTGCATATTCAATTTCTGTATTCATCAAAACTGAGGAGAAATTACAAAATAACCAGATCATGTCCTGTTTTTATGAAAGTTTACTAGGTCTTAAAATGATGAGTGTGTATCACTGGATAAATTACTTATTAGATTGTAAAAAATAAATGTATCCAGCCAAACCTGTGCCCACTCTACACTAAGCACCAGAGATAGAATACACAGAGAATAAGGCAGCCTCTCTCCGCAGTCTCCTGGGGACATATTCGAGTAAACTGGCAATGCAGAAGGATAACCTAATTAGACGTTTAGAGGGAGGTGGTTGTTTTCTAGAGGAAAAGGCATCCAAACTGAGACCCAACGGAGGAGTGGGTGTTATCCAGGTTAAGGCATAGGTGGTGGGAAACACGTATTCCAGGAAGAGAGAACCGAATGTTCAGAGGGCCAGGAAATGAGCAAGAGATGGATTCTACAACAGAAAGTTCATCAAAAAATTAAAAATTGAACTACCATATGACCTAGCAATCCCACTTACGGGTATATATCTGAAGGAAATGAAATCAGGATCTTGAAGAGATATCTGCACTCCTATGTCCATTGCAGCACTATTCAGAATTGCCAAGACATGGAAACAACCTAAGTGTCCATCAACAGATGAATGAATAGGGACTTCCCTCGTGGTCCAGTGGTTAAGAATCTGCCTTTCAATGCAGGGGACGCAGGTTCAATCCCTGGTCGGGGAACTAAGATCCCACCTGCCTCGAGGCAACTAAGCCCATGCTAGCAGCGTGCTCTGTAGCCCGCGTGCCAAGACTAGAGAGCCCGAGCCCCCCAACTACTAAGCCCACTCACCACAACTAGATAAGCCTGCATGCTGCAGTGAAGACCCAGCGCAGCCAAAAAAAAAAAAAAAAGAAAAGAAAAACATGAATGAATAAAGAAAATATGGCATATATATACAATGGAGTATGATACAATACCATAAAAAAAGAAGGAAATCCTACCATTTGTGATAACATGAAGTTTGAGGGCATTATGTTAAGTGAAATAAGTCAGGGAGAGAAAGACAAATACTGTATGATTTAACTTATATGTAGAATCTAAAAGAGTTGAACTCATAGAAACAGTAGATTGATGGTTGCCAGAGGCTGGAGGGTGGTGGAAACGTGGAGATGTTGGTCAAAAGATTCAAACTTCCAGTTATAAAATGAATTCGTTCCGGGGATTTAATATTCAGCATAGTAACTATAGTTAACAATACTGTATTGTATACTTGAAAGTTGCTAAGAGAGAAGATATTAAATGTTCTCACCACCAAAACAACAAACAAAAAACCCCAAGGTAACTATGTAAGGAAATGTATGCATTAATTAAACTTATTGTGGTAATTATTTCACAATATACAGAAATATCAATCCGTCATATTATATACCTTAAAGGTAAACAATGCTGTACTTCCGTCAATTATATCTCAATAACACTGGGGAAATAAAGAAGTCAGAAAGCAGTTACTCTTGGGAGCGAATACTAGATAGAAAGAAATACAACAGGTATTTCTCAGGAGTTAGTTATGTTCAGTTTCTTGATTAGGTGCTGGATACACAGATGTGTAGAACTGAGGTGTACCCTTACAATACGTGCGCTTTCCTGTCTGTGTATTGTACTTGAAGAAAAAGTTAATTTAAAGGTATAGAGAGCTCTTTTATCTTCATAAGTTGTAAAATACTGCTCTCACTCTTTCCTGTTTCCTGTGCTCCACCCTTTTGTTATTGAATTTTAAACTCCTGGCCTTAAGTCTGTATCTCGTGACAGTGGGTCACCACCCTAATTACACTTTCATTTAAATTGTTCTCATCTCAGCTGATCCAAGTGGCTGGAAATGACCAGCTGCAGTTGCTGACTGGGTTGCACACTAATCCCTAGACTGGGCTGTCAATATCACATGGCCCTATCATGGGGATCTCTGGCATGTACACCTGACACAGAATGGCAGGTGTAGGTTAATGAAAAACAAGGAAAGGCGGGGGAAAAGCTCAATACTGTCAAGGCTTGTTAATGAGAAAATATAATTATATACTTTGCATTTTCAGCAAATAACTCATGGAGGTCAGCCTACACATTGGGATGAATGTAATAATCTTCCTACTAAATCAGACAGTTGATAAAACATTGACTTAAAATGTTAATTTCTTTTTGCGAATTTGTGTCATCCTTTATCTGGCAGTGGGGAGGGTGCTGGTTTAAGACCAAAAATATCCCTTATTCATCTTGCACATAATAGAGGCTGAATACAGTTTTGTTGTTGAATTGCACTATTAGCCAAAAAGTCCTGAGTCTGTTTTCTTCTGAGCAGGTAATATTTCATAGAATCACAGCAAAATAGAGCCAGAAAAGTCATGTGGAAAGTACTCTGTTGTATAATGTATGGCACCTTAGAGGCTTGAAAGCATCCTTGTGTATCAAAGAGCATCTAGTTGCATTTACTTGCTGAGGGTGATAGGTTATTAATCTGGAGGCTCCTATAAATAAGCTTCTTTGGTTTTAAAAGCCCAGAGTAGTCTCAACATGTCAATAGATAATACTGTAGTGCCCAAGCAAGAATACCGTGTCGATTCATTCATTCATCTGGAGCCAGAGGGGGATTTTAGCAACATGTGAGTCAATCTGCTCTGCCTGGGAAGCTTGGAAGCGAGCTAGGCTTTGTCTTTCCCAGAAACATCTAAAATCAACCACTGCTCCTCACACTGATTTATACAGACAATAGCACCTGTTGTTATGCCTCAACAGCAAACACAATATAACTCTAGTTTACAAAACAATAGGTTATCACTTTCAGAAAGTTTACTTTAAAAAATTCATTCATACACATATGTACAAAAGTATATATACGGGCTTCCCTGGTGGCACAGTGGTTGAGAGTCCACCTGCCGATGCAGGGGACACGGGTTCGTGCCCCGGTCCGGGAAGATCCCACATGCCGCGGGGCGGCTGGGCCCGTGAGCCATGGCCGCTGAGCCTGCGCGTCCGGAGCCTGTGCTCCGCAACGGGAGAGGCCACAACAGTGAGAGGCCCGCGTGAAGCAAAAAAAAAAAGAAAAGTATATATACACATATGGGTATTCTTTTATATTAATAAATTATATATATAATATATATAATCTTTAAGATTATCTTATGTAGGTATCAGGTTATCTTTTCATTTTTAGTGTGGAAGTATGTTCTGGAAGGAAAAAAATCAAAGCTATTATTAGGGACTCACTTGGTAAATTTAAACTGTTCAGAAAGTTGCAAAACTTTAAAAAATTTCTGGGATTTAATAAGTTTTAATGGTCAAAATTATTAATCTTAATATTGAATATGCAACTTAAGTTTCTTCCTCCTTGTTACCAGTCAGTGAGGAGACTTTCAGATTTTCCAGGCAAATCAAAATCCAAAGAACTGATTTTGTTTGAAAAATTAGATCTGGCTATTCCTCAAAAGACTAGATTTCTTTAAACTTGAGATGATGCTTTAGTTGAACCCCAAAATATTCAAAACCAGAATACAGGCTTCTTAATTACTGACAAATTTTACTAATTTAGGAAACATTTATTGAGCACCTACAATGATATACATAGGAATCCAACTGGCAGATTCCCGGTGCTTCCTACTCTGCTATCTTTCCAGAATCCTCTCTGATTGGGTTTCAATTCCTGCTCCATAACTTGCTGGGAGATTTCATATGCATAATTTGATATCTAAATTTCCTCATCTACAAAATGGGAGCAATAATTTATCTCATAAAATTGCTTCAAATGAATTAAATTAGATAATGTATACAAATCATCTAACCCAGAAGTAAATAGGAGCTTTAAAATGATAATAAAGTAGTTTATAAGACGTTATTATTAAACTTTGCATTGCTTTGCATTCAAGAAGTTCCCTTGCTAAGAGCTTACAAAGATTTCCCAAGAGAAGATGACCAGAGCCTGCATTTTGGTCCTGTCACCTTGGGTCACATGCTCCCCCACAACTGTGAGCTTCATGAATTTTTTCTCAGAGTATTTCCATCCGTTGCATATTTCTCTTCTGCATGCCCTGAGATTCAAGTTAATATGTAAATTCGCCTCTCAGTAGGAAGTGTCTACTATGTTTCACTTACTGACAAAACTCCAACTGGGAGGCAGCTCCGTCAAGAACAGTATATATGTTGCACAGGTAAACAGAAGATCTGGTGATGAAACCACAGCTGTCAGCTTGCGTCTCTGCTCCTAGTCACCTCCTATGACCCAGGAAGCATTCAAATCACATGTTCTGCTCAAGGATAAATACCTCAGAAACGGGTATTAGAGAAGGAAAGTGTTTATCCAAGCCACGTAGTTGCTACAGAAAAACAATACCAGGAAACTAAGCAGCTTTTTAATCTGCTTACAGGATAATTACTGAGGCTGAGGCGGCAAAATTGATTATTCCTATCAGAGTTATAAGCACAAAAATAAACTCAAAATGGGTTAAAGACTTAAACATAAGACCTGAAACTATAAAACTCTTAGAAGAAAATATAGGGGAAAAACTTCACGACTTCGGGCTTGGTAATGATTTCATAGATAATGACACCAAAAGCACAGGCAACAAAAACAAACAAGTGGGACTACGTCAAACTAAAAAATTTCTGCACAGCAAAGAAAACAAACAACAAGATGAAAAGCATCCTATGGAATGGGAGAAAATATTTGCTAACTATATATCTGATAAAGGGTTAATCTCCAAAATGTATAAAGAACTTCTAAAACTCTATATAGTTAAAAAGCTAATTTAAAAATGGGCAAAGGACTTGAACAGACATTTCTCCAAAGAAGACATACAAATGGCCAACAAGTATATGAAAAGATGCTCAACATCATTAATCATCAGGGAGATACAAGTCAAAACCACATTGATGTATCACTTTATATCTGTTAGTATGGCCATTATCAAAAACCCCCAAAAGATAACAAGTGTGGAGAAACTGGAACAGTTGCACACTGTTAGTGAGAATGTAAAATGATGAAGCCACTATGAAAAACACTACGGAGATTCTTGAAAAAAATTAAAAATAGGACTACTATATGTACCAGCAATCCTACTTTTGGGTATATTTACAAAAGAATTGAAATCAGGATCTTGCAGAGATACCTGCATTCCCACGTTCATTGCAGCACTATTCACAATAGCCAAGACATGGAAGTAACTCAGATGTCCTTCAGTGAATGAATGGATTTTAAAATGTGATATACACACACATACACATTTAGATAGATAGGTAGATAGATAAAATAGATACACATACAGTGGAATATTATTTAGCCTTTAAAAGGAAGGAAATCCTGCCATTTGCAAAAACATGGATGAACCTAGAGGACATTATATTAAGTGAAATAGGTCAGACTCAGAAAGACAAATACTGCATGATTTCACTTATATGTGAATCCAATTAGTCAAACTCATAGAAGCAGAAAAGAGAATGGTGGTTGCCAGGGACTGGGGGAAGGGGGAAATGGGGTGAAGTTGGGCAAAGGGTACAAAGTTTCAATTATACAGGATGAATAAATTCTTGAGATTTAACATACAGCATGGTAATGACAGTTAACAACACTGTATTAAATACTTGAAATTTGCTAAAAGGGTAGATCTTAAATGATGTTTTTTCATCTCACACACACACACACACACACACACACAAATGGTAACTATGTGGAGGTGATACATATATTAATTAGCTTGTAGTGATCATTTCACAATGTATACGTATCAAAGCACTAAGTTGTACACCTTAAACATATACAATGCTTATATGTCAATTACACCTCAAAAGAGCTGTTTAAAAAAAAAAAAAGATTGGGCTTCCTGGTAGCACAGTGGTTAAGAATCCGCCTGCCAAGGCAGGGGACACGGGTTCGAGCCCTGGTCCGGGAAGATCCCACATGCCCCGGAGCAACTAAGCCCGTGCACCACAGCTACTGAGCCTGCGCTCTTGAGCCCGCGAGCCACAACTACTGAAGCCCGCACGCTGAGAGCCCGTGCTCTGCAACAAGAGAAGCCACCGCAGTGAGAAGCCTGCGCACCACAATGACGAGTAGCCCACGCTCACAACAACTAGAGAAAGCCCACATGCAGCAACGGAGACACAACGCAGCCAAAAATAAACAAAAAAAATTTAAAAAAAAAAAAGGATTGTCTCCTATAAGTTGTGCTTAGAGATAGATACCAACACATGTATCCAACCCCAACAACACAAATGCTAAATGAAAACTCGTGGGATACTTTTTCCCACTCTTAGAGAAGAAGGAAGGAATGAGACCTGGCCTATAGCCTCCTCTACTGGAAGCGCCTAGAAAGTCTGAGTTTACTAGTAATAATGAGTTGATTTCTCTCTACCAGTAATTCCCAGCTCTGGCTGCACAGTAGAATCACCTAGGGAGCTTTTAAAATATCGACGACTGGCCCTACCCCAGACCAAATAAATTAGAATTTCTTGGGGATGAGGTTTGGGCATAGAATCTTTTCTGCTATCGTTTATTAGTGTGTGTGTGTGTGTGTGTGTGTGTGTGTGTGTGTGTGTGTGTTTACAGTTTTTTTGAGGTATATATGGCTACAGTAAACTGTACATATTGAAAGTGTGACGAGTTTTGATGTAAATATACATTTGTGAATCCGTCACCACAATCAAGATAACAAATATTTCTATCATCTTCCAAAATTTCTTTACGTACTCTCGTATCCCATCCCTCCATCCATACCCTCCCCAGGAAATGATGAATCTGCTTTTGGTGACTATTTGTAAGATTATATTTTTCAAATATTTTCTTCATTTTTTTCAATTGCGTTTTTTGTCTTCTAATTATTGAGATATGAGAGTTTCTTATATATCCTGGATATGTTGGATATGTTTTGCAAATATTTGCTCCCAGTCTGTGGCTAGCCTTTACTTCTCTTAACATTATCTTTCAAAGAAAAGAAAATTTTCATTTTGATGAAATCCAGTTTATCAATTTTTATTCTTTTATAGTTTCTGGTTTTTGTGTTTTATTTAAGAAATCTTTGCCTAACAAAAAGCAGAGAAAAAGGAGAAAAAGATTTTCTCCTATGTTTTCTCTTGGAAATTTTTTGGTTTTAGCCTTTGCATTTAGGTCTATGATCTATTTCAAGTTAAATTTAGAATATGTCATGAGGTAAGAACTGAGTTTCATTTGGGGGGAAGTTTTGTTTTGGGAGGCATGTACCAAATAACCCAGTTATTTGTTGAAAAGATAATCCTTACCCCATTGAATTGCCTTAACATCTTTATCAATAATCAATTGGCTATATATGTGTAGGTCTAATTACAGACTCTATGCTCTTTCATTGATCTATATGTATATATGTGTGTGTGTATATATATATATATATATATATACACACACACACATATATATATCCACTACCACACTCGATTACTGTCGAGCTTTTAAAACGTCTTGAAATCATGTATTTAAGTCCTCAATTTGGTTCTTTCTTTTCCTCAAAATTATTTTGGCTACTCTAGCTCTTCTGTATTTCCATATAAATTTGTAATTGGCATCCTAGTTTCAAAAACAACAACAAAAATCTGGCTGTGATTTTGATTGGGATTGCATTATTTCTAAAGATCAATTTAGAAAGAACTGACATTTTTAAAAATAAATTTATTTATTTATTTTTGGCTGTGTTGGGTCTTCATTGCTGCACGCGGCTTTCTCTAGTGGCGTCAAGCAGTGTCTACTCTTGGTTGTGGTACACGGGCTTCTCATTGCAGTGGCTTCTCTTGCTGTGGAACACAGGCTCTAGGCGCGCGGGCTTCAGTAGTTGTGGCTCGCAGGCTTAGTTACTCCACAGCATGTGGTATCCTCCAGGACCAGGGCTCGAACCCGTGTCCCCTGCATCGGCAGGCAGATTCTTTTCTTTTTTTTCTTGGGAAGCCTGGCAGGCAGATTCTTAACCACTGCACCACCAGGGAAGTCCCAGAACTGACATCCTAACAGTATTTTGACTTTCCCAATCCATGAGCATAGTGTATCTCCCTATTTATTTAGGACCCCTTTAAGACCTCACAGTAATTTTTTAAAAACATCTTTATTGGAGTATAATTGCTTTACAATGGTGTGTTAGTTTCTGCTTTATAACAAAGTGAATCAGCTATACATATACATATATCCCCATACTAGCTATCTGTTTTACATTTGGAAGTATATATAAGTCCATGCCACTCTCTCACTTCGTCCCAGCTTACCCTTCTCCCTCCCCGTGTCCTCAAGTCCATTCTCTATGTCTGTGTCTTTATTCCTGTCCTGCCCCTAGGTTCTTCGTAACCTTTTTTTTCTTTTTTAGATTCCATATATATGTGTTAGCATACGGTATTTGTTTTTCTCTTTCTGACTTATTTAACTGTGTATGACAGACTCTGGGTCCATCCACCTCACTACAAATAACTCAATTTCATTTCTTTTTAGGGCTGAGTAATATTCCCTTGTATATATGTGCCACAACTTCTTTATCCATTCATCTGTTGATGGACACTTAGGTTGCTTCCATGTCCTAGCTATTGTAAACAGAGCTGCAATGAACAAAGGAAAAAATCTGTAAAAATACAAACACATGGAGGCTAAACAATACACTACTTAATAATCAAGAGATCACAGTAATGTTTTGTAGTTTTTGATGTTTCAGTCTTGCACATCTTTGCCAAATTTATCCCTAAGTATTTGATATTATTTGATGTTATAGTAAATGGTATTTTCTATTTCAATTTCCAAATGTTTATTTCTAGTGTAGAGAAATACAGTTGATTCTTTTATTATTGACCTTGTAGTGTGGAGATGGTGAGGTACATTGATTAATTTACAAATGTTGAATAATCTTGCATGTTTTGGATGAATCTTAATTAGAACTGATATATCATTTTTTTATTTTGCTGGATTCAAAATATGAATTGTGAAGTATTACCCCCTCATCAAGTTTTGGAAAGTGTTTGTGTAGAATTGATATTATTTCTTCCTCAAATGTTTGGTAAAATTCACTCTTGAAGCCACGTGAGCCTGGAGTTTTCTCTGTGGGAAGGTTTTTGATGACAAATTAATTTTTTTTTTCCTGCGCCATGCAGCTTATGGGAGTTTAGTTCCCTGATCAGGGATAGAACCCAGGTCCTCATTAGTGAAAGGGTGGAGTCCTAACCACTGGACCACCAGGGAATTCGCCAAGTTCAAATTTTTAAATAGATAATCTATCACTAATATCTATTTCTTTTTGAGTAGTTTATCTTTCAAGGACTTTCTCCATTTCACTTAGGTTGTCAAATTTATTGGCATAAAGTTGTTCATAATACTTACATGTTATCCTTTTAATGTCTTTAGGATGTTTAGTAATATTCCTTTTATTGTTCCTGATATTAGTAATTTGGATCTTCTCTTTTTCCTCTAATCAGTTTGACTAGAGTTTTCCCAACACTTATCAATTTTCTCAAAAAGCCAGCCTTCGGCTTCACCAATTCTCCTATTGTTCTTTTTTTGTTTGTTTTCTATTTTGTTGATTTCTGCTCAGATATTTTAATTTCCTTTCTTCTGCTCACCTTTGGATTTAATTTGCTCTTCTTTTCTAGTTTCTTAAGATAGAAGCTTAGGTCATTCCCTTTGGGTTTAATTTGCTCTTCTTTTCTAGTTTCTTAAGATAGAAGCTTAGGTCATTGATTTTATTTATAAATCAATTTATTTATTTTTTAAACTTATTTATTTATTTTTGGCTATGTTAGGTCTTCGTTGCTGCATGCAGGCTTTCTCTAGTTGTGGCAAGTGGGGGCTACTCTTTGTTGTGGCGCATGGGCTTCTCACTGCAATGGCTTCTCTTGCTGCGGAGCACGGGCTTTAGGCGCGCGGGCTTCAGTAGTTGTGGCACGTGGGCTCAATAGTTGTGGCTCGCGGGCTTAGTTGCTCCACAGCATGTGGGATCTTCCCCAACCAGGGTTCGAACCCACCTCCCCTGCACTGGCAGATGAGTTCTTAACCACTGCGCCACCAGGGAAGTACCGGTCATTGATTTTAAATGTTTATACCTTTCTATTGTAAGTGCTACAAATTTCTTTTAAGCACCCCACAACTTTTGACACATCATGTTTGCATTTTCCTTCAATTCAAAATATTTTCTTAATTCCTGTGACTTCTTTGGCTCATGGGAAGTTTAGAAAAGTGTGTTGCGTTTCTAATTATTTGAAGATCTTCAAGGTATCCTTCTGTTATTAATTTCTAATTGAATTATGTTGTGGGCAAAGAACATACTTGGTATGATTTGGAAACTTTAAATTTATTGAGACTTGTTTTATGGCCAAATGGTTTATTTTGGTCAAGGTCCCATGTACACTTGAAAATCATGTGTATCATGCATAAGTTGGGTGGCGTGTTCTATAAATGCCAATTAGGTCAAATTGGTTGATAATGTTGATCAAGTCTTCTGTATTTACTGATTTTCTGCCTACTCATTCTTTCAATTATTGAAAGAGAAGAGTTGAAATCTTTAACTGTAATTGTGGATTTGTCTGTTTTTCCTTTCAGTTTGGTTAGTGTTGGAGCAAAGGGTTTGCTTTTTATTTTAACTTTGCATCTGATTCTAATATGCAGGCAGAATTAAGGAATGTTGCTCTGAAACCAATAGTTCTCAAACTTTAGCAGGCATCAGAATTGCTTAGGGGGCTTATTAAAACACAAATTGCTTTTGTTTCTGATTCTATAGTCAGAAGAACCAGAGTTTCTGATTCTATAGGCCTGGAGGAATTTGCACTTCTCACAGTTCCCAGGTGGTGTCAATACTGCTGGTCCTTGAGGCCACATTTTAAAAATCACTGATTAAGCCAGTTTCTCAACCTCGGTTGCATATTAGAATCACCTGAGGAGCCTTAAAAATTATTATACACAGGCTACATCCAGACCAATTAAATTTAGGATCTGCATGGGGAAAGGGGAGTAGTGGGACCCAGGCATCAGTATCCTTTAAGCTCTCCTATGTGATTCTAATAAATAATCAAGACTGAGAATCACTGCTCTATACTAAAGTAATGATCTAGATTGCCCAAGAAAGTCTTTGGGGCTCATTACCAACACTTCATCAATGTCCTCTGAGTAAAAAACACTGTGGAACTACCAGCAAACAACAGGTTTACTTACTGTTAGTGTACTAAGGTAGAGTACTGAGTTTTAGCTCCTCCTCCTCTGCTGTCATCTAGCACATTTGTAAAATGAAGCCAATAGTTCCTGACCATTTCTTAGACTATAGAAAGGTTCTGACAACCAATAACATTCTATCTTTTATCATTGGGGAAAAAATTCCATTAACTAAATATATTTAGAAATTAAAACAATCTTTAATGATAGTTACTTTCCATAATTGGGTTTTTATACATAGCTTATTTGGAGAAGAAAAATATTGACTAAAAATTATGCAGGTAAATTTTATCCTACCTAATACTTCCAGGGAAATTCATGTGTAATAGAGGTATACTCCAAATATCCTTTAACAGCCATTCCAACAGTAAAGTCATGAAATAAGAATCTTTTCAATATTCCATTAACCCTCCCATTTTCCTTCATCATGCACAGGGACTTTGACCAAGAAGAAAAAATTCTGGCAGAAGAATTATGACAAACAGTGCTGACACTGGACTACAGTGATAACACAGCCTTCTGTTTTTCCTCTCCTCTCCCTCTTTTTCTTTTTAAAAAAATTTTCAGAGTAATTATACCCAAATTACAAGTCATGTAATTTTTACAATACTCATCTGAGACAGGCAGAACAGGTATTACTGTCCATATTTTTCAGCTGAGAAAACTAAAGCAGGCAAAGAGAGACTGCACAAGGAACTAGCCTATAACACAGGTTCTTTGACTGCAGGTACAAAATTTTCTCCTACTGAGGGGAAGAAAAAATGGGCATAACTCTAGACAGGAAAACCAGAGATCTTCAGCCTGAGGAGCCACTTTGGAGATTCATTAGGCGAAGGGCCATTATGGACAGAAGGGACTATTTAGAGATGAAGTTGTCTAATCACAGTCATTTTACAAAAGGGAAATCTGGCTTGCCCTAGGCAGCTAGAAAATGTGAAAAGAGTCTCGAATTGACAGGCAGGAGACCTGAGTTCTGGCCTCATTGTGCCACTAAGTTTCAGACCAACCCACTTAGCCATCAACCTACAGACATTTGCAATTGGATGTCCCACAAACATTTCAAACTCAAGTCCAAAATTCTTTCCTCTTCCTCACCCATCCCCCACCTCCTCCATCTCCTGGGATGATCATCTCAATAAAGGGCCCAGGGCAGGATCCTGGGAATCATCCCTCTCCTTCATCTCTCATGTACCCTCAGTTATACCAAATTCTGCTACGAATTTTCAGATCCACCACCTCCTCCTTTCCATTTCTTCTGCCACTGTCTCAGTTCAGGCCCTCACTATCCCTGCCTGGGTTAGGTTACTACTGTTGTCCAACAAGTCTTCTGGCTTCTACTCTGGCCCTGTTTCAATCCATCTGCCACCCCACCTGCCATCACAGAGAGCTTTCTAAAACAAAAATTGTCTGTCACTGTGCTTTCCATCACCAACTAGACGAAGCCTAAAGTTCCAAGCAGGATACCCCAATCTATTTGTGATTTGGACTCTGCCTTCTTCTCTCACTTCATCTATCATCACTCATAATTTCAGCCAAGCCCAAGTTTTGCATTTCCTCCAATGTCACCTTTGGCTTTGACACTAATGGTTCATTCTTCCTGGAAGTCTCCCCCTTCTCCTACCCATTGCCTGGCTAAAATTAACTCAGCCTTCTAGACTCAGCTTAGGTTGAAATTTTTCCTGGCACTCCTTTAAAATGTCCCTTTGATACTCCCATAGCATCTTGTGCAAACAAAAGGGTCACTACTCACCCTGAACTGTTTGCTCACACATCTTATGTCCTTCACTAAACCATGAGCTGTGGGATGGCAGGGACAGCATTCTATTCAGTGTTTGGTATTGAATATTCATCCAATAAATATTTGAGGACCAACTTTAAGCCAAATGTTGTAATGGATACAGCAGTGACCAAAGCAAAGATACACCTTTCTATCAAGTGGGAATCTACATCGTAAATAAACGATGAGATAAATAAGTAAGAGTGAAAAGTGCTGTGCAGAGAATTAAATCATGTGATATGAAAGTGACTGGGTGGCTACTTTAGATTGGGTGTGTCAGTAAGTTCCCTCAGGACTTCCCTGGTGGCACAGTGGTTGAGAATCCGCCTGCAAATGCAGGGGCCACAGGTTCGAGCCCTGATCTGGGAAGATCCCACTGTGCTGTGGAGCAACTAAGCCTGTGTGCCACAACTACTGGGCCTGCGCTCTAGAGCCTGCGAGCCACAACTACTGAGTCTACGTGCCACAACTACTGAAGCCCGCGCACCTAGAGCCCGAGCTCCGCAATAAGAGAAGCCACCGCAATGAGAAGCCCACGAACCACAACGAAGAGTAACCCGCGCTCACCGCAACTAGAGAAAGCCCACACGCAGCAATGAAGACCCAATGCAGCCAAAAATAAATTAATTAATTAACTAAAAAAGTAAATAAATAAGTTCCCTCTGAGGAAGTGACATTTAAGCTAATAAGTGAATGCCAGCGTGCCAGGTATTCAGAGAGAGGAGCGTTCCATTAGGGAGGACTACCAGTACAAAGGCCAGAAGAACCGAAGGCGGCCCATGTGGCTTGAAGAGAGCGTGGGAAAACAGTGAAGATGGGGTCAGAGAAGCAGGCACGGACCATGTTATATAAACTTTGCCCTCCAGAGTAGAGTGTTTCCGTTTTTTTAAAAGATAAATTTATTTATGGCTGTGTTGGGTCTTCGTTGCAGTGGCATGCTTCTCATTGCGGTGGCTTCTCTTGTTGCAGAGCACGGGCTCTAGGCGCATGGGCTTCAGTAGTTATGGCACACGGACTCATGGCATGTGGGATCTTCTGGGACCAGGACTCGAACCCGTTTCCTGCATTGGCAGGTGGATTCTTAACCACTGGGCCACCAGGGAAGTCCCAGAGTAGAGCTTTGATTTTATTCTAAGTGTGGTTGGGAGTGACATGATCTGATTTACATTTTCAAAATGATATCTCCAGTACAGCTGTGTGGATAATGGGCTGTGGGGTGTGGAAACAGAAACCAGTTTGGAGGAGAGAAGCAACGGTGGTCAGGGGGTGGTCACTGCGGTTTAGGAGAAGGTGGGCGTTTTGGGGACATACGTGTGAGAGAGCCTAGGACTGCTGATGAGCAGGTGAATTAAGACTCAGAGCATGTAGGTTTTTGGCTCGAGCACCTGGGTAGTTGGTGGGGAACTGAACAGGCGCTCCGCCGCTTCTAGGAAGAAGGAGGCCTTGAAAAAGTCCCTTCGCCTGCCCGGACCGGGGAACAGTTCAGGTCACGAAGCTGGAAAGAGACACGCCCAGGCCCGCTGCCGGTGCCCGCCAACGCCGGGAGCCTGAGCGAGCCCGGCGGGCGGCGCGCGCGGACCCGGCTTCCACGTGCCCCGTGAGGGTTTCCGCGGCCTCCGGGCGGGGCCGGAAGAGGAAGTCGGCGCTGCAGTGGCCGCTCCAGCAGCCGCGGCGGCCCCAGCCCAACCCCGCCGCCCGCCCCTGTCCGGCCCAGCCACCGAAGCAGCGCCGCGAGGGGACCCGGAGCCCGCCCCGCCTCGCGCCGCGCCGCCGGGCGCTCACCAGGCAGTCTGATGGGGCTGCAGCAACCGCTGACCCCCGCCGCGGCCGCCCTGCTGTGGGGCTTCCTGCTCCCTCTGGTAAGGGGGACGGGCGGGCACTCGGGCCTCCCCGGGGCGGGGCCGGGCGCCCCCACCCTCCGCCGCCGCCGCCGCCGCCGCCTCACCACCCCCGGGCTCCCTGCCGGCCTGCCCTCTCCCGCGCCTACGCGGCCTGCTCTGGGTTTTTGCTTTCATCCCCATTCCTGTCCCACTACTCCCTTTCCGCCAGCCCCCATTCCCGTCCTCTGAAGTCCCGGTACCTACCCCCGAGAAAGCTACCTGCCGAGCCCCTAATACGACTCGGACTTTGGTGCTTCTCCTCTATAGTTTTTCACTGAACCAGGCGTTTTGAATTGACCTATGAATTTTATTGTCCAGTCTTTCTTACCGCTGCTTAACCCGCACTCCCCCCAACCCCAACCCCGAAAGAAGGGAAAAAAACGTATACCCGATCCCTGGATGTTTAGGGGTTCAAGGACTGCGCTTTAGTTTAATTGCTCTCATACAGATTTTTTTCTTCCTCCTCTGTAGTTTCTGCTTCGCCTTAGGGCTCATTTGATTCCATTCTGGGGCTTTCTGGTAACAGTAATAATTTAAAATACTTTTTTAAAGAACACACCAAAGTGTAATTCTTTTAGTGGGTTTTAGTGGGTTTCAATTCTCTGCCTAGTTTAAAGGGTAGGAGAGCCGGTTAAGTAACAGTAACAAATATGTGTACACAAGTTTGTTTTCGTAATTAGAGAAAAGTAATGTCTTAAAATTCAACACCAAGCAGAAGCTTCAGTGAATGGGTGGTAAGTACGCCGGTGTTCAGTGTTTCAGTTTTTGTTTCTTGTAAATTTCACTAAGGGAGTTTCAGGTTGGAAACTTTTATGAGCTTTATACAGAATTGGTATGGTGTATGCCTGTGTAGTTTTTCCATTAGAATGTGTAACTTCTCTGAAAGAGTATATTTTGCTTACTCTTCAGTTTAAAGGATTACTACCAGTGAATATATTCAATATGAAAGTGTTTTTAACATTTATTGAGAAACCAAACTCAAAGCCTGAAGTGGTTAAGTGCCTTCGTTGTATTCATAACTTTGCTAGGCAGCTTTAGGAAGAATGTATCTAAAAATTGCTTGAGGTGGGTCGGGGGGAGGAGTAGGATATAAAGAGAATAGCAAAGTGGCAGTGTTGGTCTGAATCTTTGAGGTGTTGTTTACCTTGTAATCAGACGTGTCCAAAAGATAATTCAGGTAGTATGTAAATACACATAAAACTATAACTTAGGTATGAAATTTTTTGTTTTTGCACTCATTTTCATTTGAACTTATTAAGCTAATAGTAAGAATATATACATGTGTGTATAAATTCCCACCTGTCCTTTCTCAACACAGTTTAATAATTAACCTAATAATACATCAATTGCTCATAAACTCATATTGAAATTCTTAATAAAAGCTCTGAAGCCTCTCACTAGAAAAATGGAAGCAAAATTTTCATGTAATTTCGAGTGCTTCACAAGTCTAAAGTTTGTCCATGTTCTAAATTGTAGCTAGTCTGTCTCTCCCATATTCTAGATTTTATTCTTTTTATATTGCACATACATATTTTGTCATATTTCGCCGTGTTAATCTTGAGTTCTATATTCCCCAGTTGCAGGGTTGTTGTGAGGACTCAGTAACATTCTTTCACTCCACAAATATTTAGTGTGTTATCTCTTATATGCCAGGAGCTGTGCTGGTAACTGTGAATACACTGACAAGATGTTTTGAAATTGGGAAGATCATTTTCAGTGCTAACTAGTATTATTGATTTTCTATTTCTTAGTGATTTCTCAGTGGATTTTTTTCTTCTCCACTCTTTCTTCCTTTAAATTCCTGAAAGGGTCTCTTTCTCATTTCTTTCCTTTTCTGAGGAACTCAAATAAATCTGGTATCCTTTTTCTCAGCAGGAGCTCTCTCTTTCCTTCTGTTTACTAGATACCTAGTTCCTTTCCTCCACTATTTTAAGTTTTTTGTTATTTTAACCATTTTCTCCCTGAAGCCCTTGTTTACTCCTCTTCCCTACTCTTACAGCCCTAGGTGGCCTCTCTGAGTTCATTTGAATGAATGATGCCAGCTTAATCATTTCTTCTTTCTGGTCTCTGGAAGCTGGCCCTACTGAGCCTCTTTCCCCTTGGTCATGTTAGAAAAGGGCCATCATCGGCTTCCCTGGTGGCGCAGTGGTTAAGAATCCGCCTGCCAGTGTAGGGGACAAGGGTTCGAGCCCTGGCCTGGGAAGATCCCACATGCCGTGGAACAGCTAAGCCCATGCACCACAACTACTGAGCCTGCACTCTAGAGCCCATGAGCCACAACTACTGAGCCCGTGTGCTGCAACTATTGAAGCCTGTGCACCTAGAGCCCGTGCTCTGCAACAAGAGAAACCACTGCAATGAGAAGCCCTCACACCACAACGAAGAGTAGACCCCACTCTCTGCAACTAGAGAAAGCCCACATGCAGCAACGAAGACCCAACACAGCCAAAAATTAAAAAAAAAAAAAAGGGGGTCATCATCCTCATCTAGAAGCAGCATTTAATCTCCAGAAAGTGTCACATCCTTCCTATTTAGCATTGGAAAGCCCCTTCAACATCATGTAGCCTACCCTACTCTGTTTGTCCTTATCACATCAGAGACCTTACCATGTATCTTGAACACAAGCTACAGCACATCTGGCTGTTTTAATGACTTCTAAACCCATTAAACATTTAAGTCTAGACATGAAAAGAGTGCCTGGCAGGTAATTAATTCTCTCTTGGCTTTGCCATATTTCCATATCACACTTGTCCTTTCCTAGTCCAACTCCCACTGCTAGCCCCAGCTGTTAGACCTTTATTTTAGTGTTATTCGGACCCAGTCACAGGGTTCTGTTTCAAAGAGAATGAGTGAAATTTAGCCTGGATCTGTTTTCTAAAATTGCTTCAAAGTTCTCTGAAGAATCCTGAGTCTTTCTCATAATGTTTTTATAAAAGTTGTATTCATGTTTTCATTACTTCAAAGAATTTGAAGTGTCATATAGCCACATCTTGAGCTTATGAAAATGAAGTGGTCATCAGAATCCCCAACAGAAAAATCTCTTGCTGAAATCTGCATTCCTTTGGTATACTACACCAACTCAAAGAGTCTTCTTTAATTCCTTCTCTTCTGCCCTCCTCCCTCAACCTCCTGGGGAAACTAGTTGTGTTCTGCTACCCAACCTATGAGAGACATGCTGAGCTACTGTACTATTGACTGAATTGTGTCCTCCCAAAATCCATATCTTGAAGCACTAATCCCCAGTATTGATGGTATTTGGAGATGGGGCCTTTGGGAGATATTGATAATTAGGTTTAGATGAGGTCAGAGAGTAGGTCCCTTGTGATGGGATTGGTGCCCTTATGAGAAAAGACACCAGAGAGCTTGCTCTCCCTGACCCCTCCCCCTCCCCCATCGTATTTTTTTATGGTAGCCCAAGCTGACTAAGATTTTGGTACCAGGAGTGGGGTTCTGTGGTAAATACCTAAACATGTGGAAGCAGCTTTGTAACTGGGTAATGGGTAGAGGCTAGAAATATGAACATTAAAGGTGATTCTGGTGAGAATGCAGATGGAAATGAGGAACAGTTTATTGGAAACTAGAGGAAAGGCAATTCTTGTCATAAAATGGTAAAGAACTTGGCTGCACTATGTTCTAGTGTTGTGTGGAAGGAAGAATTGTAAGCAGTGAAATCAAATATTTAGCTGAGGAGATTTCTAAGCAAAGCGTTGGTGGAGCAGCTTGTTTTTTTTCTAACTGCTTTTAGTGAAATGCAAAGGGGAGAGAGGAAGTGTTAAGCAAAAAGGAACCAGAATTTGAAGATTTGGAAAATTCTCAGCCTATCCATGTTGCAAAAAAAAAAAAAAAAAAAAGAGAGAAAGTTTGTTCTGGAAAGAACGCTAAGAGTGTGGCTGAACAATCACTTGATAAGTAGCTTATGGGATTCTATGAGCAAAAACTCTGCCACTTTTAACTCCGGGAGAAGAAGACAGGATGAAATGAGGAAAGACTGTTGGACTTTTCGGATCTGACAGGATGGGATGATAGAGCTATTTGGCTGTGAACGTGCATTATTCTTCAAGAAGAGGGAGAAATAACCCCCAAAGGTGATTCAGAGATCATCAGGGCCACAACTTCAGTTTCAACAAGGCTTTTGGCCTCTACCAGGAGCCTTGGGGGTGGTATCCCACAGAGCCAAAGGCTACCCCACAGAGCCATGGGGGTGACACTTCCACCCCAGTGGGCCTGGAAAGTGGGACATAGAGCCAAAAAGGATACTTCTTGAGCCTTAAGATCTATGTCTTACTAGGTTTTGGACTTCCTTGGGTCCCCTCACCCCTTTCTTCCTTCTGATTTCTTCTTTTGGAATGGGAATGTCTATCCTATACCTGTCCCACCATTATATTTTGGAAGCACATAACTTGTCTGGTTTTACAGGTTCACAGCTGGACAGGAATCTTACCTCATGAAGAATCTTGCATCTCACCCATATCAGATTTAGATGACATTTAGATAAGCTTTTGGACTTTTTAGAGTTGTTGCTGGAATGAATTAAGACTTTTAGGGCTGTGGGATGGAATGAATGTAAATATTTTGCATGTGAGAAGGATATGAATTTTGGGAACCAGGGGAGAAATGCTGTGGACTGAATTGTGTGCCTCTAAATTCTCATGTTGAAGCCCTAACTCCCAGTGCGATGGTATTTGGAGATTGATTGGGCCTTTGAGGATAATTAGGTTTAGATGAGGTTATCAGGGTGGGGCCCTTACAATGGGATTATTGCCTTGCTCTCTCTCCCCCCGCCCCCCACAACCATGTGAGGACACAGTGAAAAGGTGGCCATCTACAAGCCAGGAAGAGAGCCCTTACCAGAACTGGACCATGCTGGCACCTTGAAACTTCTAGGCTCCAGGCTGTGAAAAATAAATTTCTGTTGTTTAAACCACCTAGTCTGTGGTACATGTCTAAGCCCAAGCTTAGACACATTCCTCCTTTAACTGTCAGATTCTTCACAATCAGAGCCGTCTCTGTGGATTCTGCATCCCACTGTCCAATTTTTAAGTCACTAATTGCTGTGTTATCTCCTTCCCAAAATACAACACCTAAACATACATCTCCTGAGAATCTCAAAATGATCCTGAGAGAAGTTTCAGGAAGATTACAGTTTGTCCTAGACCAGATAGAAAGTCATGAAAAAGAGGACTAGAACCCAAAGTTTCTAGACATTTCTTTATACTTTTCCACTAAGTGTTTTTTTTTTTTTTTGGATCAAAAATAGATCACAAGACTGATTGGATAAATTTGTGAATTTATTTTCATGAAACAAGGTTTAAAGATAGAAGTCATGTTTATTATATATTTAATAATTTGTCTTTGTTAAAAATTTACCTGAAATTGGATCTGTTTACAGAAATCTAGACCATAAAGTCTCCAGGTATGGACTCTTACCTCAAGATACTAAATTTTTTTTCAAAAATTTCATTGCCTTTAGGCCAGAATTTGCCAAATGTTACCATGTCCTATGGTCTTAAATCAACTCTGATTTACCTGCCTGGCCTTTTAGGCATTTGAGTTTATGAATTCTAGTGTAAATCGTAAGTTCTATAATAGTTAAGTAGTAAGATTACTTAAGGAAACCCAAGGAGAAGGCTGGATCTAGGTAACATAGAATATAGGCCCCATGAAGGAGAAGCTACCTGACTCATTCTCTGCTGTCTCCCTTAGCACCTCATAGTTTGCAGAGTACTGAATGAATGAATGGTTACATTGTACCTTCCCTCCACCCTAGTACATCTTAGCCTGTTACATGCCCCCAGATTCTCCAAGTGTAAGGAATGATCCTGGGGATCTACTTTCCCCATGTCCCACAGACTCCTCTGATACTCTACAAATCCCTGTTTGGTGCCCTAGCTCCCACTGAGCCACTAATTAAGTAATTAAGATTTCACTTCATCTCTGAGGGTCTGAGTCTAGTCAGTTTCAGTGCATGGTTTCCATAAACCTTGAATATTGGAAGTAGGAGTAGAAAGAACATAGATTGTCTTGATTATATAACTTATTAGTGAGGAAAGAGGCATAGAAAATATAATAGTGAATCAGGAAGTTATTTAGACCTGGCTTTGGAACATGTGTCATTCAGACATACAACCCCAATTCTGCCTTTCCTCTAGAGGCTGCTTTCAACTCTTAATGTATTGCTATTGACTTAAAACTCAATCTGTGTAAAGAGAAAGATGTTTGTAAAGAAAAGGATACCTCCTACATTGCTATGATATAAGGGTAATGGGTAGATGACTATTACTCTTTGGCATTTAGCACTCAGTGATTACATTTTAACGTTTTATCTTCTAGTTTAGAAATAAAGATTTTTTTAAATTGCTAGTTCTCATTTTAAATAAATTCTGTTTATTAGCAAAATTTGCCCCAAACCCCCAGCCCTCATATTCGATAACTAAAGATAGAGGAGTAGTTTAATTTGTAGATTTTATGAAGAAAGATTGCAGGGGGTGTTAATTGGAGAGAGAGTTCATCATATTCACACATTTTCCCTTGAAACTAAAGGATTAAGTATATCTAATGGATAACAATATGAATAATGTGAACCATGTTTAATTGACAGACTGTGGAGGTGGGTGGGGAAGCTGGGGCCCAGTGATACAAATGCTGAAGAGTTTTAAGTGAACTTATGGGTGAAATGGGGGAACTGCTGGCCAATACATGAACGTTGGCTATACCAGCATACTGCAGGTACAGTGTGACTTTCACCTCTTAAGAAAATTCCTAGGAGAACCCCAATAATGTCTAGAAATCTCATGAGTTTCACTGCTATTCATGATGAAGTCTATAACCATGTACTCTGCAGACCAACATCAGAGCATCACTTGGAAGCTGGTTAGAAATGTATAATCATGGGCTCCTCCTAAGACCTGCTGGATCAGAATCTGATTTTAACAGAACATTAAATTCAAGAAGCACTGATCTATAATAAAGGGTAAGAAATTGTTGCCCAGATTACTCACCATAATCTCTAACAAAAAAGAACCATGCTTGACTAATCTGTTAAGGCTTTTAAAGGGAATTAAATATATACATGGGTAAAAGTTAGCATTGTATTAATCAGAGCTCCATCGTGATCAGGTGAAAATGGGCCAAGATACAGAGTCCTGGCAGACCCAAAGTATGGCATGGATTCAGGGTAGGGGGTAGTATATTAGATAAATTTTTAGCTAAAGAATTTTTATTTTCAAAAGGAATATGTGAAGACTTAAATTTGGAAAGTAGATCCAATGCTGGTAGATACCTTTTGAAGGAGAAAGAAGAATAGAAGGCAAACTAAACCTGTGAAACAAAGTCACAGAAGAATCGAACTGTGCTATTAGCTTGGACAGGAGTAGAAAGGCCTGTTTCCTAGGCTAATATTGGGCTGGTGAGTCAGCATCAGGAGGCCGTTTGAACAGAGGCCAGGAATACAAATGCCCATGCTTGGGACTACCAAGAGACTGGAGTATGAAGCATAGATATAGCCTCAAGAGACAGGGACGTGAAGGTCACTGCAAGACTGACTCAGTGTGAGTACACTGATGAAATACAGCTCCTTATATATGTCCCATTGTTTAAGGTCTGATTGGTTTGGGAAAATGAGGAAACAGGACACCTGCAAGGATGTGAGTATAGTGTACTCCATTACAGTTGAGGTGTTTTTAGACTTTGAGTAATCATTTGGCACTTATCATACCAAAAATTATTTAGGAGAAAAATGATCAAAAGAATAGGCGACTCTGACATTAAGATAGACCTAAACATTGATTTAAAAAGAAGATGATATGGAATAAGACTGAAGTCAAGTGATCTGGGTAAAGTAAATTTGGAAATGTTCACAAACAACAGGCATCCGATGAAGTTTTATGTGAGGTAAATTTGAATCCGAAAAACAGGAAGTACTACTTCACACTGTGGGCTAGTAAACTTGCTTCCCTTGCATGTGAGGATCAAGCAAGATGCGGAATATAAAGACACGGGTGTGAGATTGATGATTTGATGGCCATGAAGAACACTTGATTCCACCGCGCAGTGGTTGTAGGAACTGCCATTAAGAGGCAGGATTTGGGGTGAGCAGTAAGGAGCACTTGTCATAGGGAAAGGAATTCCATGAAACTCTAGAGTCCTAGAAGTGGGGGTACTTGGAAGAGTATAAGGAAAGGAGTTAGAGTTTGGGATGTTTAGGGTGTGGGAGGAACTAGTTGGATATTAGAGGAATTTGAGTGGTCGTAGGAGACCCATGCCCAGAATCACAGCAGAGAGGGAGTTAACAGCTAATGCAGAGATATATATGACCAGTATTAAAACTGGAGGGTGATGATTGGGTACTAAGGGGTGCTGGCGGATCTAGCTGCATAAGGGAACTTGAAGTGATAGCAGAGCTGAAAAACTGCTGGTCTGGTTTTTAGAGAGCTCAATTCTAATCTGGCCCCTGAGACTTCATTTTGATCATTTTGGACCTGTTTGAGCTATGAAATGAAGGGACTAGATTATGTTATCCCTAAATTCCTTCAAGCTCTTGATACTAAGCTTTTTACTAAGAGAATATTTTCATTATTGGTTGAAAATATAAACGTTTTTTAAGGGTTGAGTAAAGTCATAGAAGACCAGACCACAGCTGATTACAAAGGAAAATTCAGATGTCTTGAAGCATGTTTCTAACTTGAAAAATGTAAAGGAAGGTATCCTGTCCTTCCACCATAGGGTCTTTGTCAGATGATCTAATACTAGCACGGGTAGACCACAAGTCTCACCTGATTTGGTACTTGTAATGTTTGAAGGGACACTTGATCTTCAGGCCTCTGTGCTTCCCAACCTAACTGGCCCACAGTGATGTGGTTTCTACTACAGTTGGCCCTTGAACAACATGGGTTTAAACTGCGTGGGTCCACTTATACTTGGATTTTTTTCAATACATATGCTTTGTGTATGATCTACAGTTTGTTGAATTTGTGTGGAATCAAATCTATGGGATTTGAGCATACCTGGATTTTGTTATCTGTCCTGGAACCAGTCTCCCTCAGATACCGAGGGGTGACTGTGCTCTTGTTCCCGTACAGCTTTTGCTGCTCAAGGTTGGGCCCGTAGAGCAGCAGCATCAGGATCACCTGGGAGCTTGTTAGACATGCAGAATCCCACATTCCACTCAGGCCAACTGAATCAAAATCTCCATTTGAATATGATTACTAAGTGACTTGTATGCACGTTAAATCTTTTTTTGTTTGTTTATTTTGTTTTTTGTTTTGTTTTGTTTTAACATCTTTATTGGAGTATAACTGTTTTACAATGGTGTGTTAGTTTCTGCTTTACAACAAAGTGAATCAGTCATACATATACATATGTTCCCATATCTCTTCTCTCTTGTGTCACCCTCCCTCCCACCCTCCCTATCCCACCCCTCTAGGTGGTCACAAAGCACAGAGCTGATCCCCCTGTGCTATGCGGCTGCTTCCCACTAGCCATCTATTTTACATTTGGTAGTGTATATATGTCCATGCCACTCTCTCACTTCGTCACAGCACGTTAAATCTTGAGAAGCACTGCTCCTATGGCTATGGTACCCAAACCTTAACAAGCATCAAAATCTCCAGAAGGCCTTGTTAAAAATAAACTTCTTAGAGTTTCTGATTCAATAGGTCTGGAATAGGGTCCAAGAATTTGCATTTCCAACACCCTAAGAACTACTAAAGCTTTTACTAGAGACTGACTTAAATCACATTCTGTTTGTGATTATCTTTTTCAGGTTTCTTTTTAATCTTCCCAGTAAGACTATAATTTCTTGTTTAGTGTTTCTTGGTGGGGGCAGCTTTATTGAGATATAGTTCATATACCATAAAATTCACGCATTTAAAGTGTACAGTTCAGTGGCTTTTAGTATATTTACAGATATGTACAACCGTTACTATAGTCAATTTTAAAACATCTACATCACCTCAAAAAGAAACCAAATAGGTAGAGCACAGAGGATTTTTAGGGCAATAAAACTACTTCATATTCCATATGATACTGTAATGGTGTATACATGTCATTACATATTTGTCAAAACCTATAGAATGTAAAACACCAGGAGAGACCCTAAATGTAAACTGTGGACTTTGGGTGGTAATGAATTGTCAGTGTAGGTTCATAGATGGTAACAAATGTTAATAATGGAGGTTGGAGGGAGGCTATGTGTGTGTGTGGTAAGGGAATATGTAGGAACACTGTACTTCATGCTCAGTTTTGCTGTGACCCTAAAGGTGATCTAAAACATAAAGTCCATTTTAAAAAAAGAAAGAAATAAACCTCATATTCTGTAGCTATCAACCCCATCCCCACATCCTACCAAACCCTAAGCAACCACTAATCATCTTGTATTTCTTCTGCATGGTGCAAGTACTTGGCAAGGTGCTAGATGTATTATTAATAATAATAGTTATCGGGCTTCCCTGGTGGCGCAGTGGTTGCGCGTCCGCCTGCCGATGCAGGGGAACCGGGTTCGCGCCCCGGTCTGGGAGGATCCCACGTGCCACGGACCGGCTGGGCCTGTGAGCCATGGCCGCTGAGCCTGCGCGTCCGGAGCCTGTGCTCCGCAACGGGAGAGGCCACAACAGAGCGAGGCCCGCATACCACAAAAAAAAAAAAAAATAATAATAATAGTTATCATTTATTAAGAGCTTAATATGTGTAAACATTTGCATCATCTAACTTAATCATCATGACAGCTCTGTGAGGTCTGGACATTTTTTGTCATCTCAAAGCTGAGGAGGGAATCCCCTGGAGGTCCAGTGGTTAGGACTCTGTACTTTTACTGCCAGGGCCCAGGTTTAATACCTGGTCGGGGAACTAAGATCCCGCAAGCCTCGAGGCGGGGCCAAAAACAAAAAACAAAAAAAACAAGATGTTGATGCTTAAACAGTTTAAATGACTTGTAACATAGCCAATAAATGGTGAAACTGCCATTCTGTCCCAGGTCTCTAATTCCAGAACATACGATTGATAAACTGAATTTTCAAAGCTATATAATCTCTGTGAGAAATTTTACTAAGATGTTAAAATGTAGTGGAAATGCTTAAGTTATTTGGATATGTAAGCTTGCTCATGAAATTTGCTGCATGTTGCACATACAATACGAACTATTCTACAATTATGTATGGTTATACTTTCCTCTCTCATACTAATCTTCCACTAAAATTTGTGTTTTGCCTTAGTAATTCCCATATCAATGAATTTTGCTTATATCAGTGATAAATTTTCTACCACTGTAGAAAAGACTGTAATCTGTCTATAGCAATAAATGTTACTCATAGTTGGATATCTTTGTACTGCCATGTACTTTTAAGCTTTTTAAAAAATCCCTTAGCTTTTGTAATTATAAAAGTAACACTATTATACAGTTGTGTAAAAGGAGGTAGTGTATATGTATCAATATGGAAAATCTAACAAAATTTAAATTTTACGGCTTAAAGACTTAAATATAAAACATGACACCATAATACTCTTAGAAGAGAACATAGGCAAAACATTCTCTGACATAAATCATACCAGTGTTTTCTTTGGTCAGTCTCCCAGGGCAATAGAAATAAAAGCAAAAATAAACAAATGGGACGTAAGCAAACTTACAAGCTTTTGTACAGCAAAGGAAATCATAAACAAAATGAAAAGACAAACCTACAGACTGGGAGAAAGTATTTGCAAATGAGGCAACCCACAGGGCTTAATTTCCAAAATATTCAAACAGCTCATACAAGTCAACAACAAAAGAACAACCCAATTGAAAAATGGGCAAATGAGCTAAATAGACATTTCTCCAAAAACACATACAGATGGCAACAGGCACATGAAAAGATGTTCAACATCGGTAATTATTAGAGAAATACAAATCAAAACTATAATGAGGTACCACCTCACACCAGTCAGAATGGCCAGCATTAAAAAGTCTACAAATAACAAATACTGGAGAGGGTGTGGAGAAAAGGAAACCATCTTACACTGTTGGTGGGAATGTAAATTGATGCAGCCACTATGGAAAACAGTATGGCAGTTCCTCAAAAAGCTAAAATTAGAGTTGCCATATGATCCTGCAATCCCACTCCTGGGCATATATCCAGAGAAAACTATAATTCAAGAAGATACATGCACCCCATTGTTCATAGCAGCACTATTTACAGTAGCAAGAGACATAGAAGGATCCTAAATGTCCATTGACAGATGAATGGGTAAAGAAGATGTGGTACACATATGCAATGGAATACTACTCAGCCATAAAAAAGAATGAAATAATGCCATTTGCAGCAACATGGACGGACCTAGAGATTATCATACTAAGTGAAGTAAGTCAGAAAGAGACAAATACCATATGATACCACTTACATGTGGAATCTAAAATATGACACGAACTTATCTATGAAACAGACTCACAGACATAGAGAACAGACTTGTGGTTGCCAAGGGGGAGGGGCGTGGGGGAGGGAAGTATTGGGAGTTTGGGATTAGCAGATGCAAACTATTATATATAGGATGGACTACAAGGTCCTATTGTAAAGCACAGGGAACTATATTCAATATCCTGTAATAAACCATAATGGAAAAGAATATATATATGATGGAATCACTTTGCTATACAGTAGAAACTAACACTGTAAATCAATTGTACTTCAAAGAAATAAACTTTAAAAAATAAAATTTTATAAAAGCTACACAGTAGTATATATAGTATGATCCCATATGTGTAAAACAGACAACAATGTATATGTTTGAGATCTACCTATCTATCTATATCTATCTATCTATCTATCCATCTATCGGGTTGGCCAAAAGGTTCATTCGGTTTTTCCATAAGATGGCTCTGGTAGGGCTTAGTTGTCTTTAACTTCATTCGAAGCAATTTTGTTAGATTGTAATGTGACAGCTGTCATATCAGCGTGCATTAAAAAAAAATCAAAATTGGTGAATTTTTGTGTAGCCATTATTAAATTGAAGATGGAAGAAAAAAGCAACGTTTTCGGCATATTACGCTTTATTATTTCAAGAAAGGTAAAAATGCAACTGAAATGCAAAAAGAGAGTTGTGCAGTGTATGGAGAAGGTTCTGTGACTGATTGAACGTGTCAAATGTGGTTTGCAAAGTTTCATGCTGGAGATTTCTCACTGGATGATGCTCCATGGTCGGGTAGACCAGTTGAAGTTGATAGCGATCAAACCGAGACATTAATTGAGAACAATCAACGTTATACCGTGCAGGAGATAGCCAACATACTCAAAATATCCGAGTCAAACGTTGAAAATCATTTGCAATAGCTTGGTTATGTTAATCACTTTGAAGTTTGGGTTCCACATAAGTTAAGTGAGAAAAACCTCCTTGACCATATTTCCTCACACGATTCTCTGCTGAAACGTAATGAAGTTTCTGTTATTAAAACAAATTGTAATGGGTGATGAAAAGTGAATGCTGTACAATAATGTGGTATGGATGAGATTGTGGGGCAAGTGAAATGAACCACCACCAACCACACCAAAGGCCTGTCTTCAACCAAAGAAGGTGATGTTGTGTATATGGTTGGATTGGAAGGGAGTCCTCTATGATGAGCTCCTTCCAGAAAACCAAATGATTAATCCCAACAAGTACTTCTCCCAGTTAGACCAACTGAAAGTAGCACTTGATGAAAAGTGTCCGGAATCAGTCAAGAGAAAATGCATAATCTTCCATCAGGGTAACCCAAGACCTCATGTTTCTTTGATGACCGGGCAAAAATTGTACAGCTTGGCTGGGAAGTTCTGATTCATCTGCCATACTCACTAGACATTGCACCTTTGGATTTCCATTTATTTTGGTCTTTACAAAATTCTCTTAATGGTAAACATTTCCATTCCCTGGAAGACTGTAAAAGGCAACTGGAACAGTTCTTTGCTCAAAAATATAAAAAGTTTGGGGAAGAGAGAATTATGAAGTTGCCTGAAAAATCGCAGAAGGTAGTGGAACAAAAGGGTGAATACGTTGTTCAATAAAGTTCTTAGTGAAAATGAAAAATGT
>NC_041224.1:88246722-88260501 GCF_002837175.3 Physeter macrocephalus
TTTTTATTTTTTTGTGGTACGCGGGCCTCTCACTGCTGGGGCCCCTCCCGTTGCGGAGCACAGGCTCTGGACGCGCAGGCTCAGTGGCCATGGCTCACGGGCCCAGCCGCTCCGCGGCATGTGGGATCTTCCCAGACCGGGGCACGAACCCGCGTCCCCTGCATCGGCAGGCGGACTCTCAACCACTGTGCCACCAGGGAAGCCCTGTTTTTTCCTTTTTAAATGTTCTCCTTCCAATCTTTTTACACCCTCGTCTTTGCTTTTGTTTTCCTCTCCCTTTTTTTAATAGCCTGGTCTCTCTCCACATCATTCTTTTTTTTTTTTTTTTTTTTTTTTGCTGTACGCGGGCCTCTCACTGCTGTGGCCCCTCCCGTTGCGGAGCACAGTCTCCGGACGCGCAGGCTCAGCGGCCATGGCTCACGGGCCTAGCTGCTCCGCGGTATGTGGGATCCTCCCAGACCGGGGCACGAACCCATATCCCCTGCATCGGCAGGCGGACTCTCAACCACTGCGCCACAGGGAAGCCCTCCACATCATTCTTTAAGTTCACATAACAGTACAAATACATACAGGGAGCTTTGGGGGGGGGGGGGTCATTTTTATAAAAATAGAAAACACTATAAATATCTTTCTGGAACTTGCTTTTCTCACCATGGACATCTATTTATACAGGTAGATCTAGTTATTTCTTTTTTTTTTAATTTTTAAATTTTTTAATTTTTAAATAAATTTATTTATTCATTTATTTATTTTTGGCTGCGTTGGGTCTTCATTGCTGTGCACTGGCTTTCTCTAGTTGCGGCAAGTGGGGCTACTTTTTGTTGCAGTGCGTGGGCTTCTCATTGTGGTGGCTTCTCTTTGCTGTGGAGCATGGACTCTAGGTGCTCAGGCTTCAGTAGTTGTGGCATGTGGGCTCTAGAGCTCAGGCTCAGTAGTTGTGGCGCACGGGCTTAGTTGCTCCGCAGCATGTGGGATATTCCCAGACCAGGGCTCGGACCTGTGCCCCCTGCATTGGCAGGCAGACTCTTAACCACTGCGCCACCTGGGAAGTCCTGTAGTTCTTTCTTTTTAATAGCTGTGTGCTATGCATACCATAATGTAATGGATTCTTATCTGTGGAAGATGTTTTTTGTTTTTGCTATAACATATTGCAGTGAATATCCTTGTACATTTATCTTTGTATAATCTTTGTGCATTATGTAATACATCTCTAGGATATGAATCAGAGAATTATAAGTATTAAAAAAGTTTGATTGATATTGCCAATTGTCTATTTTAAAGGTTATACCACTTAAGCAGTGTGCATTGTTAAAACCCAAATCCTAATTTAAATACAGTTCTCTCTAAAAGGAGCTTAGTAGAATGACTGGTTCCAATCTATGGCAGGTAAAAGATAAAGTCAGCCTAAAAGAAGGAAGTCCTCAAAGACTAATGGGGTCTTGCCAAAAGGATACAAAGAGCAAGGTGGAAGAGGCTCTATTGGCCAAATTTGGGATAATTTGAACATCAAACGAATAATTGTAATTGCACTACATTGAATTTTAAAAAATCAGTTAATCTCTAGTGATAGTAAACAAAAGGTGGTAGAGAGAGAGAGTAAAGCTTTTTTTTTTTTTTAGAAAAGAAGAGTACAAGGGCTTCTGTGGTGGTGCAGTGGTTAAGAATCTGCCTGCCAATGCAGGGGACACGGGTTCGAGCCCTGGTCCAGGAGGATCCCACATGCCGCAGAGCAACTAAGCCCATGCTCCACAACTGCTGAGCCTGTGCTCTAGGGCCTGTGTGCCACAACTACTGAGCCTGCGAGCCACAACTACTGAGGCCACATGCCACAACTACTGAGCCTGTGCTCTAGAGCCCGTGTGCCACAACTCCTGAAGCCTGCGTGCCTAGAGCCCGTGCTCTACAACAAGAGAAGCCGCCGCAATGAGAAGCCCTCACACCACAACGAAGAGTAGCCCCTGCTCGCTGCAACTAGAGAAAGCCCACACGCAGCAATGAAGACCCAACGCAGCCAAAAATAAATAAATAAAATAAATTTATATAAAAAAAGAAGAGTATAAGCTAATAAATGTAGAGGATTGACATTCACCATTTCACAACCCCCAACATAATATGTAAAATTAAATTCAGGCATGGAGGCTAAAACACTAGGTGAGAAGTTGCTGAACTATTCACATTGTGCTACAGATTACTTACTAATCACAAAGGGAAAAAATATTTAACTTTACACTGGAGAAACCCTGCAGTTACTATGTTAACCAAATAATCAAACTCAGCATTGCTAATGGCGGGACATCCTGATATCATGCACCATTTTGTTGGGTGCAATAAGAAGTACCCAGTTCACTTACATAGTATTCTTTAAAAAATGTTTAACCTAAGTCTAATCAACCCTTATGATTATCTGTAGAATTACCAGCAATAGTTAGAACTGTAGATGATGTTAGTGTGACCTTACATAGGTTGTTAGTAACTACTCTGAGTCTCAGAGCCATCATTTATAAAACAGTGACAATGAATCAAATAAATGTATGACAATAACCTAAATATACTTTGTTGAATTTGTGTAGTTTGTTTACAACCTAAAAATAGTGTACATTACAGTAAGAATTTAACATATCAGTTTACCTCTCCTGTCAGAATCCATTCATAGCCACCAAGTATATAGCTGAATGAAAACTACATTTCTTTTTTCCAGAAGTGGATTCCTTATGTAATTACTTTATGTAATCTGATGGCATGTTTCAAGAATTCCCTGTACTTGCTTAGATCCATAAGCTAATAAAGTCCCAAGTATGCTAGAAAGTTTTCTAATCTCGAATGTTCAAGGGAGATTTCAGGTAGGAGAGCATGGATTAGAGCATTTCTGTACTTCTTAGACATTTAGGTTGACTTCTATGTAATAAAAAATTTTATAGATCAAAAATGGTCAAATATCAGCAATTTCCTGTAGCTTGACCTAATGCATGCTTTAGTGGCAGAGGCTTAGTAGTACAACATATTTATCTGCCAAACAATCATTTTTCTTCCTTATGTTGTAGAGTAAGATTTTCTCAAAGGAGGAGAGAGGAAAGATCTGGACTGATCCAAGTTTGAAGGGAATTGGGATGTGGAGTGGTATTCTAGTTACCTTAGGCTGTTTCTTCATATCATAGGCTCCACTCCCACCCCCCACCCCCATGTACAACGGATGTTCTTTTCAGTCACTTCTTACCTCTTGTCTCTCTTTTCTAGGTAGTGAGAAATGAGGCAAAAGGGAAGAACATTTTTCTATATCTTCTTTTTCCACTCTAAACTCTAGACTGGTCTTTTGGAATAGGCAGTTGCAGGGTCTTGAAAACTTGAGATTTCCAGTTTCTCTGGTTCTCTTCCAAAGGTAGCACTTAGAAATAATGATACCTTTTTTTTTTTTTACCCCAGTTACTCGTAGAATATGGAAGGTAATATAGGTTGAGGGACTTCAAGTGCATTTTCTTTTATAGAATATGAACAATGGAATAATAACTCATAAGAGATTGGGAAATAAAGTTTCAGACTGTAAAGGGAATATTGAACTTATAAAATCATAACAAGATTCCTCCCTGGGATATGGCCCTTATAACAAGGGCCTGTAAGAAAGTGACTTATCTTCCTTAAAGAATGTGTTCTGGGCAACCATGTACAGTTTTACCATTTCCTCAAACAAGAAGAAATCAATTTATTGGAGGACCTTCCCCCTTAAGGAAATGTGGTCAAACCTGTTTTATAAATAGCTTTATTAAAATCCTTAGTTCTTGGCAAGCCGAATTATTGCCACTGTGAAAATTATTGTTTGTGTCCTAGACAGCTGCTCAGGAAGCAATCCTGCATGCATCTGGAAATGGCATGCCTTCACCATCTAAGGACTACTGCATGCTATATAACCCTCATTGGACAGCTCTTCCAAGTACCCTAGAAAATGCAGTAAGTAAATCACAGCTTCTATTTATTTATAAACATAAAAATATTGAATGGTAAGAATGAGTTTTGTTTTAGTATGTAAACTAGTTATATTATGATTAATAAATATTTATTGCTTTTGCTTAAGTATTTCTCTCTGTGAGAAAAACAAGTTAGAGAATTTAAAAATACTTGCCTCAAAGCCTTATTGTCATCAAATATTTCTAATTTAAAAGAACCTTGGGACTTTCCTGGTGACACAGTGGTTAAGAATCCACCTGCCAATGCAGGGAACATGGGTTCGAGCCCTGGTCTGGGACGATCCCGCGTGCCATGGAGCACCTAAGCCTGTGCTCCACAACTACTGAGCCTGCGCTCTAGAGCCCGCGAGCCACGCGAGCCACAACTGCTGAGCCCACGTGCCACAACTACTGAAGCCTGCGTGACTAGAGCCCGTGCTCCGCAACAAGAGAAGCCACCATAATGAGAAGCCCACACACCACAATGAAGAGTAGCCCCCGCTCACCACAACTAGAGAAAGCCTGCGTGCAGCAACGAAGACCCAACACAGCCAAAAATAAATAAATAAATAAAATTTAAAAAAAAAAAAAAAAAAGAACCTTGTATTAAACCAATGTTGATACTTTGTCATTGAATGCATTTAGGGTGAAATATGATATTTATAATATTAAAGACATTTCTTCTTTCCAGACTTCCATTAGTTTAATGAATCTGACTACCACACCACTGTGCAACCTTTCTGATATTCCTCCTGATGGAATAAAGAACAAAGCAGTTGTGGTACAGTGGGGAACCTGCCATTTTCTTGAAAAAGCCAGAATTGCACAAACAGGAGGTGCTGAAGCATTGTTGGTTGCCAATAACAGTGTCCTCGTAAGTTATAAAACTATAATAACTTCTTTTGGGTTCATGATATCAAATTTCACAGGAATTGAACTATCTTCTTTGTGTGTGGTTTAGGGGCTGAGTTTTGAATAATCTGATGGTAGGATTCTTTTTAAATAAACATTCTGGTTATGATAGGTGTATAATTGGAAAATTTTGTTTCTTTTCCATTCCTAAAGTAGACAAGACCATGTTAGGAATGTGTGTGTGTGTGTATGTGTATGTAAAGTATCAGTTTAAGTTTATGCTAAAAGGATTCCAGTTTGAGAACTCTTACTATAACATTAAGAACACATGAAACTTCGTTTTATAACTTTAAAAAGATGTAATGTTTGTATTTAATGAATAACTTGTATTTTATTCTGTAAATACACTAGTAGTTCATAAGTCTTCACAATATGTTTTTTTCTTTTAGTTTCCTCCCTCAGGGAACAAATCTGAATTTCATGATGTGAAAATACTGATTTCATTTATAAACCACAAAGACTTTAAAGATATGAAGCAGGTAAATTAGTAGTTATATATTAGATAAAGTTTATAAATAGTACAACTTTTTACTTTTAACCATGATATTTAATTTAAATTATTATATATGTTCCATTTGCTAACAAGAAGTTATAAAGGCCTATCAAGTTTTTATTTGGAAAGTATGCACCCCCCCATTGAGCACAAGGTGTTTCAGAGTCCTGACTTTAGAAGGGATATTTCTTTACTTTGCCCTCTTTAAAAATCTTTGTGTTGTATCACTTAACTTTAAATCCTTGAACAAAATGTGATTGTGTGGAACATTGCACTTTCAAGATTTAATAAACCAAAGCATAGCCTCATAATTTTGACAAAAGACTATATATCATGTTGTCAAAACAGTTCTATTATTCTTGGCTATCTTATGTATAGTGTCCATTCCAGAATGAAATTGGAATATTGCTGCCATATGCTATAGTAAAAAGAAAACTAATTCCAGTGTATTAACTGTTATTTTGCCTTTCAGACTCTCGGAGGTAACATTACTGTGAAAATGTATTCTCCATCGTGGCCTAACTTTGACTATACTATGGTGGTTATTTTTGTAATTGCTGTGTTCACCGTGGCATTAGGAGGATACTGGAGTGGGCTAATTGAATTGTAAGCTTAATTAAACTTCATTGTTTTTAAGATAAATGGTTAAAAATTGTTTGTTAATCATTTTATCGTGTAACAACAGTTAAAGTTCTGCTTGTTCTTAGAATATAGTGCTGACGATTAGATTGCAGGTTTGTCCTCATACAGGTCTTTAACTTTTCACTGAGAAGAAGGGAGTCATAGGTTCCTCTTGTTCTTCTGTTGGCAAGGAAACATTGAAATTTCACCAAAGACTCTTAAATTAAAATGTTTAATTACCTCTCCCAGAAAAGGTGGAGATAGTTAACATTCTAATGTGCCTATTTATTTAGATTGGAAGAAAATAAAGAGAAGATGGGAAGTTTTTCAGCTCCTCCTGAGTTGAGTCATTACAATGTGACCTCATCATTCTATTTAATGCTTTAGGAATTCTAAGGATTTTAATTAAACATGTCCATATTTTAATTTAAACATAGAAATGACAAATATATGTGAAATTTAGATTTCTCTATTTAATAACAACCTAGGCCCAGTCTTCTTACAGCTACGTACTTTTGGCTATAGACTTTATAAAGCAAGCGATGTAGTTTATTTATTTTTTAAAGATTTATTTATTATTTATTTATTTAGTTAGTTTATTTTTGGCTGCATTGGGTCGTAGTTGTGGCACACGGGATCTTTGTTGAGCCATGCGGGATCTTTTGTTGGGGCACAGGCTTCTCTCTAGTTGTGGCACACAGGCTCCAGAGCACGTGGGCTCTGTAGTTTGCGGCATGTGGGCTCTAGTTGTGGTGCGTGAGCTCAGTAGTTGTGGCACACAAGCTTAGTTGCCCCGCGGCATTTGGGATCTTAGTTCCCTGACCAGGGATCTGCATTCCTGCATTCCCTGCACTGTAAGACAGATTCTTTACCACTGGACCACCAGGAAAGTCCCAGCAATGTAGTTTAGAAGGATCAGTTCATATTTATAACTCTGAGTAAAAAATTTTGCTCAGAGCATATTATTTTATGCATAAATGATGATATATTCACTTGTGAATTGATCTATAGATTCCATTCAAAAGGGCTTACTTGACCCTAGCCGAAGCTAATAAGCTTATTTGTAATTTCTTAAAGTACTAAAATTTGATTGACTTTCATCAAGAGAGAAGTCTAGGGTTTAACAAGTGTAGATTCCTAGAGTATTGAGCTTAAAATATTTTACATATTTGGAAAACACATTTCAGCATGTATTAGTCACATGATTTCACATGAGTAAGCATTACTTTTCTTCATTATTAATCTTTATAAAGCATAGTATGTAAGATCTCCAAAATCATTTTCTAGATTATATGGTGAAACTTTATAAATAATTTCCCAAAAGCTACTGACATTGAAAATGTTTTTCCATTTAATATATATCTTCACTATACTTACATTATAATGTAAATTGTTTCTTCTCTAGAGTAGTGCTTCTCAAACTGTAATGTGCATACAAACTGTCTTGAGAGCTCATTAAAATTTTTAAAAATTCAGATTTAGTAGGCTTGGGATGCATGCTGAGACTCTGCATTTTTGACAAACTGGCCCGTGGACCACACTTTGAGTTAGCAAGGCAAGCTTCATATACATGTCAGGGCAGGCTCCTCCTCAAGAAAATTGGAGGTGGGAGAGCAGCACGTGTAAGTTGTTTTATTCATAAAACATGATGGGCAAAAACAAAGAATGTGTTGCCTTCAGTAGCCAGATTGGGAGAGGAGATGTCCTTTACCTGCAGGATTATGGATTTTGAAATTGAGGAGGCTGATTCTAAGAGCAGAATAAAGATAGAAAGAACTAAATGTGTGCGTTGTTGGTGGTGGGGTGACAGTATAGAGAAAGAGAGTATGAATCAGTAATAAAATGGAGAAAGTTTCATAAAAAGTAGAATTATTGAGGACATAAGGACTGTTCGCAACAAAATGGCTGTATTTTGATGGCATTATGCTGAGTGAAATAAGTCAGACAAAGAAATACCAAATGATCTCATTTATGCTTGGAATCTTAAAAAAAAAAAAAAAAGAACTCATAGAGCAGAGAAAAGATTGGTGGTTACCAGAGGTGGGGAGGTGGGGAGGGGGCAAAATAGGTGAAGGTACAAACTTCCAGTTATAAAATAAATAAGTCCTGGGGATGTAATGTACAGCATAGTGACCATAGTTAATAATACTGTACTGCATATTTGAAAGTTACTAAGAAAGTAGTTCTTAAAAGTTCTCATCACAAGAAAAAAAATGTTTTAACTGTGTGGTGATGGATGTGAACTAGACTTATTGTGGTGATCATTTTGCAATATATACAAATATAAAATCGTGTCATACATCTGAAACTAATATGATGTTATGTCAATTATATCTTAATTTTAAAAATAACACAAGGACTGTTACTTAGCAAGTAAAGAGAGACTGAAAGAAAAGGGAAAAGAGAATAAGCCTTAGGGAATGGAAAATTTATCAGAACAGGATCTCATACGCAGAATTACCCTGCCAAATGAAAGAGGTACTTTTTGCAAAAGGGAAAAAATGCCTTGATTCCGTATAAAGACTTTTCAGTAGAGAGTTAAAGTCTATTATAATGAGTCCTTCTTATAACTGGTTCTCATCATAAACTCAAGATGGCAGGAAAGAAAGCTTAGCTTCTCATTGCATGTGGCTCTTGAGCTGATTAAAGAGTACCATTTTTAAAAAAGATGAATTGTATTATTTTAACATGATATAAATCTAGTATATGTTTTCCTTCAAGAAATTGCCTGGTGCTTTTTAGTACACTGAATATGAATATATGACTCTTTGATTATTATGGCTTATATATGTTCTGTGATAGAAATGTCTTTAAATGAATCTGTTTGCAATGATAGATACCAAAGGTTGGCACGTTTTCCCACTCAGGTACTACTTTCATTGAAACTTTTGTTAATACCCTGTCATCCAGCTCTACAGTTTCAGGGAGGTACTGTGTGTCTCTCCCCAGTCCCTCTCCCAGCTCTTTTCCCAGGCAGCCTCCCTAGAGTCACAGATGCCTAGAATAGTAACCATCCCAATCCACAGTTTTCTAATAACAAAGTGGCATGTTGGTAAATAAGTAGTTTGGCAAATGTACAGTTTCATAGAAATAAATCTTTTTTTTAACCTAAAGTTTGTATTGAGCCCAGACCTGATGAAAAGGGTCAGGATATATGAAAAGGGAACAGAATTTAGTAGACCAGAGTTGAAGGAACTGGAGCTGGAAAAGTATGTAGTGGGTTCCATATAACTGGGAAGAGACAATTAGGTGACAGAACAGAGACTCACTGCTCAACAAAAGAAGCTTGTGACCCTTTCCTCTTCAACTCCTGTGTCTGCCTTTTATTAGCTGTGTGACCCAGCAAGGTTGTTGGGAGAATTAGAAACTATTTTGCTATCTTATATCAAGGTAGGACAAAGCTATGTCTTGAACTCCTTTTGAATCCTTCATAATATGTCAGTGAGCACTGAACAGACATATAGAAAATACTGAGTTGACTGAGAGAAGAATTTAGTGTTTTATATTGAAGAGAAGCTAATTTTAAAAGTACTTTCCTATCTGCAAGTTGGTAATATTAAGTGTGTAAAAAGAATTGGTTATCATTTGAAACTTATTACATCAATGTAATTTCCAAATTAGATAATATAAACATTAATTTGTTTATGTAATAAATGTCATCTGTTTCAACAATTTTGCCTCCAGAAAAAAATGCTATTTTCAAAAGTTAGTGGTTAATAACAGATCAACTCTTGAGGGTGGAATTATAGGGAGTTTTTACTTTCTAGATTAAATATTTCTTTTTGGTGTGTAATTTTTAAGTATATTACTTTGTAATCAGAAACAAATCTAAGTTGGTGTTAGAGATAGATTTTTTAAATAGCTATACTTGGCAGAGATTTGCTGATGTTCCTGTGTATGTTTATGCAGGGAAAGCATGAAGGCAGTGACAAACACTGAAGATAGAGAAATGAGGAAAAAGAAGGAAGAATATTTTACTTTTAGTCCTCTAACAGTTGTAATATTTGTGGTCATCTGCTGTATTATGATGGTCTTACTTTATTTCTTCTACAAATGGTTGGGTAAGAAATCATATTTTATATTAGCTACTTTTAGCATACATCTTTTTATTTACTTTGCCAGATGTATCTTTTCCTTTAAGGCATTCTACCTGGAAAACTTAAGTGAATAGTTAAAGAGTGATATGAACTTTTTAAACTGTCAGAAGTGTTAGGCCCCTGTTACTCTGGGATTTAAAAAAATATTCCAATTAAAAAAATACTGTGTCCAGTGTGGGGGTGGTGGTGGGATGAACTGGGAGGTTGGGATTGACATGTATGCACTACTATGTATAAAATAGATGACTAATAAGAACCTGCTGTATAGCACAGGGAACTCTACTTCACTTTGCTGTGCAGTAGAAACTAACACAACATTTTAAAACAACTATACCCCAATAAAAAATTTTTTTAAAAAGAAAAGAAAAAAAGTTTTAAATAGTAGAAATTAAAAAATAGTGTGTCCTACAGAGGTGGAGAACAAACGTATGGACACCAAGGTGGGAAGGGAGGATGGGATGAATTGGAGATTGGGATTGACATATATACACTAATATGTATAAAATAGATAACTAATGAGAACCTACTGTATAGCACAGAGAACTCTACTAATGCTCTGTGGTGACCTAGATAGGAAAGAAATCCAAAAAAGAGGGGATGTATGTATACGTGTAGCCAATTCACTTCGCTGTACAGCAGAAGCTAGCACAACATTGTAAAGCAACTATACCCCAATTTAAAAAAAAAAAGGAAAAAAATATACTGTGTCTTGAAATAAGAACACTTCTTCATGGATGACTTGAAAGAATTGCTGTGGCCCCTAAGTTTCCCTCTCTGCAGTTAAAGCATAATAGGCCAGTATCTAAGCAGAAGACTAAGGATTTCTTGGTGGCTATATATAGTTATATGAAATAGAAGATTATTCAAATTACGGATTTATTGCTTCTGCTTACCCCCAAAGTGTGGTTTGTTCTTTTTGTCATTTTGCAAACCAAGATGTTGTATTGCTCCAATTTTGTTTTACTTATATAAACATTTAAGATCATACTACATCTAAAAACACACAGGTACTTGCCTGTGGTCTAGAGAATAAATTATACTTTTTCCTTTAAGAAGGTAGGATAATGGCTTGCCCATCCCCTGGCCAGTCTTATTAGTGGTCTGATAGGATGGAAATTTGCTATTTGTGGCCAACATATAGCAAAAAGAGGAGGGAGCCCTCTTTTTCCCTCCTATTTTTGGAGCCCTCTCCAAAAAGAGGAGGGAAAAAGAGAGTGTGCCTGATGAGAATTAAAAACCCTTTGTAAAAACCACCACAGGCTACAATGCTTACTTAGAGAATATTAGTATAAGTTTCTGGACTAGAAAACTGAGGCCCCAAGGTTAGTTTCAGCTTATTGTTCAATTTCTCCTGTCCTATGGCAGCAGTTTTAATACTATACTTAAGACATATATTTCCAATTAGAAAAATATTTCTTTGAATATCACTCATATTTCAATATGTTGCTAGGAGAGTGGATACCAGGGTGATATTTGTATTAGGTCGTCATTGCACAGCTAATTTTTCTGATTTAATTCTCAGCTTTCAATTGTTTGTGTCTGACCCTCAGTTGATATATATAGTGGTCTTTGACAGAAAAAAGAGATTTTTCTACCTTACCCTAAAGCATGTTTTCATTTTTGATAAGGAATTTCCTTAAACTCATCCTTATTTAAAAAGTTAACCCTGCTTATAACTGTAATTTTCAACGTAGGAGGAAGATCAATTAACCTCATGGTTATCCTAGGACATGGGATTTAATTATGACTCTGACAATGGTGTGTGATATTGCAAGATTTAATATACTTTTAAATGGTTCGTTATGGCTAAAATTGCTGCCATTTCTTAATATGTTCAATGTACTAAATTGCTAAGGTTCTCCTTACCATTTTATGTTGTTATACTCAAGAAAGTAACTACAGATAGTTATATTAACCAAATTCTTTCTCATGTCAAATCATTTTCTTAGGTATAGTATGACATTGAATGAGACACCTTAAAACTCTCTTAGGGCTCCAGAGCATGATTTCCACCAGAGTTTTAAATCTTGGGTTGGAGACCTTTGGTGGATGACTAACCAAACTCAACTTGGCAATCTCTGACTGTCAATCTTACTACTCAGATTACCATATATATCCAAAAACAATAATGAATAATAAGGAAACGAAAAAATAATTTGTCCAAGATCACCAATTAGAAAGTGTCTATCCCTTATTTACTGTCTCTAGTTTACTCTCTTTTCTCACATACAAAACAGTTATAGTTTTCTGAAATCTAGTGGAATTTGCAAAATTCAGTTAAAATTTTTATTTCCATTGTGAAATTTTGAGAAAGTTCAGAAAACGAACACTTTTAGAGTACAATAATTTCTCCCCCTTTTTAACAATAGCGAGATCAAATGTTTTTAATTTTAAATAATTCTCAAATAGGTATAGCTAATATAGAAAAACATTTGTGAATTTTAACTACCTTAGTATCGTATCTAGACAAAGAGGTTTGTTTAAGTGGATTTAGTTTTACCACATATAAAGTTGTTAGAGATAAATTCCACCGTAGGAAAATATAGACATAATGATTAACATCTAAGGTAGGTGTCAGTTCTCATCCTTAAGCTGCAATTTAAAAAGCATTTATAATGTTTTATTAATTGCTCCATTCATTACATTTAAATTAAATACAAATGTCTACAACTCACTTTATAGACATCTTTAACAAACATGTGAGTTTGAATCATTGAATGATAGAAAATGCAGAGCCACTGACATAAATCGTAGCAATATTTTCTTAAATCAGTCTCCGAAGGCAAAAGAAATAAAAGCAAAAATAAACAAATGGGACCTAATCAAACTTATAAGCTTTTGCACAGCAAAGGAAACCATAAACAAAATGAAAAGACAACGTATGGACTGGGAGAAAATATTTGCAAAAGATGCAACCAACAAGGGGTTAATATCCAAAATACACAAACAGCTCATACAACTCAATATCAAAAAAACAAACAACCTAATCCAAAAATGGGCAGAAGACCTAAATAGACATTTCTCCAAAGAAGACATACAGATGGTCAATAGGCACTTGAGAAGGTGCTCAACATCGCTAATTATTAGAAAAATGCAAATCAAAACTACAATGAGGTTTCATCTCACACCTGTCAGAATGGCCATCTTCAAAAAGTCCACAGATAAATGTTGGAGAAGGTGTGGAGAAAAGGAAACCCTCCTACACTGTTGGTGGGAATGTAAATTGGTGCAGCCACTATGAAAACAGTATGGAGTTTCCTTAAAAACTAAAATTAGAGCTACCATATGATCCAGCAATTCCATTTCTGGGTATTCATTCTAAGAAAACAAAAACCTAATTAGAAAAGATATATGCACCCCTATGTTCATTGCAGCATTATTTACAATAGCCAAATTATGAAAGCAACCTAAGTGCCCATCTATAGAGGAATAGATAAAGAAGATGTGTGTATATATATATATATATATATATTCATATACACACACAGTGTAATATTACTCAGCCATTAAAAAGAATGAAATAATGCCATTTGCGGTAACATGGATGGACCTAGAGGTTGTCATGCTAAGTGAAGTAAGTCAGACAGAAAGACTAACATTATATGATATCACATATGTGGAATCAAAACATAATACAAATCACCTTATTTACAAATCAGAAACAGGCTCACAGACATAGAAAAGAAATTTAGGATTACCAAAGGGGAAAGGGAAGGGG
>NC_041224.1:88260649-88294768 GCF_002837175.3 Physeter macrocephalus
CACAGGCTCCGGACGCACAGGCTCAGCGGCCATGGCTCACGGGCCCAGCCGCTCCGCGGCATGTGGGATCCCCCCGGACGGGGGCACAAACCCGTGTCCCCTGCATCGGCAGGCGGACTCTCAACCACTGCGCCACCAGGGAAGCCCAATAGTAAATTTTTTAAAAAAGAAAGAAAATGTGGAGCCAGCTTCAGCCCCTAAAGAAATCCTACCTGTATGTAATAGAACTAAAACAACACATAAAATACCCACCCTTAAAGCTCAAGATCTAAATATTTTCAGTTTAGTAACCAATTCAGATTATGGTATGGTCTCTGCATTGAAACTATTATGATCCAGGAAAAAAGCTAAAGAATTAATATTGATTGTATAAATATTTTCTTATCATGTTTCTTTCTGTTCTCATATAATTTAGTGTCTTTTTTGTTTCTAGTTTATGTTATGATAGCAATTTTCTGCATAGCATCAGCGATGAGTCTGTACAACTGTCTTGCTGCACTAATTCAGAAGATACCATGTGGACAATGCATGTATGTATCTCTTATGAGGAAGCCTATAATGTTGGTTTTTGTAATTTAAAATAATACAAGGAAAAACAGGAGCGTTATTTTAAACCTGTGCAGTCCAATATGCATGTCGCTATTTTAGTTTAAAATAATTAAAATAATAAAATTAAAAATTCAGTTGCCCAGGGCTTCCCTGGTGGCGCAGTGGTTGGGAGTCTGCCTGCCGATGCAGGGGACACTGGTTCGTACCCTGGCCCGGGAAGATCCCACATGCCGCAGAGCGGCTGGGCCCGTGAGCCATGGCCACTGAGCCTGCGTGTCCGGAGCCTGTGCTCCGCAACGGGAGAGGCCACAACAGTGAGAGGCCCGCGTACCACAAAAAAAAAAAAAAAAAAAAAAAAAAATTCAGTTGCCCAGTCTCATTATCCACATTTCAAGTGCTAAATAACCACATGTTGCTAGTGGCTACAGTATTGGACAGCACAGATATAAAGCATTTTCATCATCACAGTTCTACTGAACTGATAAATATTTTATTATGTATCATTTGTTGTACTTAAAATCAAGACTTTTAAATTGATATTTCAAAAGTTTTCTTGTCACTGTGGCTAACATTGATTAGTCACATTAACTGAACATTGTGTTTCATCTACAGGGTAAATTAACATATTTCAATCTCTCTGTTAGGATTATGTGTCGTGGCAAAAGCATTGAAGTGAGACTTGTTTTTCTCTCTGGACTGTGCATAGCAATAGCTGTTGTTTGGGCTGTATTTCGAAATGAAGATAGGTATGAATACTCATTGTATTTGCTTTTAGATTAGTCTAAGGATGGATTATTGTATATCTTGCCTTGATAATTGTTCATTATGATTATTATGGATTTTTTTGGCTTTTATCCCAGAACATCATAGTCTTGAAGCATGCTAAATAAATTGTTAAATAAACAGATCTTGTGCTAATGGATTTGAAGTTGTCTAGAGAAGGAAATAATGAATTAGGATTTAAACATCTAAGCTGAAATACACTTCAAAAATATACTTAATTATGGTATAGCCACACAATGGAGTGCAATGCAGCTGTAAAGAATGAAGATCTCTCTGAATTAATATGCAGTGATTTCCAGGATATATTTTTAAGTGAAAAAAGCAAAATATGAAAGAATATCTGGAGTATGCTACCTTTCATGTGAGAAAGGAAATTTCAGAAAATATACAGGTATCTGTCCATTTGCAGGAAGAATAACCAGAAAAAAAATTTAACAGTTTATTAATAAAATTATTAATACCCAAAAGGATTTAACAGGCTAAAGTTTGGGAGCAAAGCTCATACAATTTTAGGCAGCTTCAGGTATGATAATCAATTGATAATTATTCATGTCAGTTGTCAGTTTCTGGTAGAGTATGTTTTATAGCTCTCATTTCCTTTATGTTTTAGCTATCTGGATGTATATTAACATCAATGTCCTTTGTTATGAGCTACCTTTCTTAAAAGAGACATGTATAAATTCAAAGATTAAGGATAAATATGCACTTACGTCTGATATACATTCTTCTGAGGTAGCCTTTCAACTTTTTCTTAGTGTAGTAGTAGTATTCATTATTCTACTAGCACAGTAAATTACTAAATATGGAGAATATAAGGTTTTTCTGTTGTTATAATTGCTGCTTAATAATTGAATACTCATATCATAGCAATTGAACAGTATCACTTTAGTGATCTGTTTCTTTTGAAATGTTCCATTTAAAAATAACTGAGTAAAACAATAGAGTAATTTCTTTTGATTTTAGGTGGGCTTGGATTTTACAGGATATCTTAGGGATTGCTTTCTGTCTGAATTTAATTAAAACACTGAAGTTACCCAACTTCAAGGTAAAGTATACTACTTTGCTAACTAATTTTTTTCTTCTTTTTTTTTTTTTTTTTTTTTTTTTTTCTTTTTTTTTTTTTTTTTTTTTTGGCGTACCCCGGCCCCTCTCTGACTTCATTAAATGCATTTATTCTTAGAGGTTAGTGATAATGTGGAAAAAAATTATGCTTTTTAGAACAGGCAGAATGAGATTTGAAACCTTGAATAGTTGTACAATCCTGAGCTAGGTAATTAATTTCTCTGGGCCTCAGTTTTCTTTTTTTTTCCTTTTTTTTTTTTTTTGCGGTACGCAGGCCTCTCTCTGTTGTGGCCTCTCCCGTTGCGGAGCACAGGCTCCGGACGCGCAGGCTCAGCAGCCATGGCTCACGGGCCTAGTCACTCTGCGGCATGTGGGATCTTCCCGGACCGGGGCACGAACCCGTGTCCCCTGCATCTGCAGGGGGACTCTCAACCACTGCGCCACCAGGGAAGCCCAATTTTTTTCTTTTTAAAACAACTTTATTAAGGTATAATTTACATATAATTAAATGCACCCATTTCAGGTGTACAGATTGTTGAAATTTTACAAATATGTAACTTTGTAACCACCATCCCAATCAATTAGAGAATATTTCTTACCTTTTCAAAAGCTCTACCATGCCCTTTAGCAGTCAATCCTAATCCCCAACCCCAAGCAACCACTGATTTGCTAGCTAAAATAATTTTGATCATTCATATAATCTGTGCAAGACTAAATATCAGGGAAGAACATTTCTTTGAGTCAGTGATTTTTGTGTGTGTGGGCTCCTTAGTTGTGGCAGGCAGCTCCTTAGTTGCAGCTCATGGGCTCCTTAGTTGCAGCTTACCTGCTCCTTGGTTGCGGCATGTGTGCTCCTTAGTTGCGGCTGGCGGGCTCCTTAGTTGCGGCTCACCAGCTCCTTAGTTGTGGCATGCAAACTCTTAGTTGCGGCATGCATGTGGGATCTAGTTCCCTGACCAGGGGTTGAATCCAGGCCCCCTGCATTGGGAGCGCGGAGTCTTAACCACTGGACCACCAGGGAAGTCCTTCAGTGATTTTTTTTTAAAAGAATGACTTAAAGCAGATAAAAGTTTGAATGTGATTTGTAGAATAAAACTACAAATAGTAATAACATTAAATGCCTTTAAAAAGTGTTCAAATGTGTGTTACATGTTTATTTGTATTTGTAAAATAATATCTCTTAATTTAGATATGGGAAGTTTGACCTTTAAATTCGTTTCTTTCTTCAACAGTCATGTGTGATACTTCTAAGCCTTCTCCTCCTCTATGATGTATTTTTTGTTTTCATAACACCATTCATCACAAAGGTATGATATTTTTGAAATCCATGAGAAACATGCTAAAAGATGAGAATCTTAAACATGCTCTTAGAGTATTGATTTTGCAGATGTTTACCACTGACTGAGTTTTAATTCTCTTAAGGGAATTATCATTGAAATTGGCCTTTTAATAGAGGATATTTTTAAGCCTTTAAGCCATTCTGCTAAATAAAAAAATCTGTCCTGGTTGATGTAAACATGAGAATATCTATAAATTTTCTTCCTACCCATTTTAAAGTAACTTTTCTTCTTATTGTAAAACTATAAATATGTGCTATAGAGAATATAGAAAGCAAAAAGAATAAAAAAGTGTCATTGCTACTTTCATTTCTGTAACCCTAGTGTGAGACTAAGAAAGAGCACCACACTGAAAGTCTGAAGACCTAAAGTGTAGGTCTGTAACTTTATAACCCTGGGCTGCTAGTCACTTAGCCCTCAGTTTCCTAGTCAGTTAGGTGAGGGAGTATTGTTAGCACTCCATCCTCTCTTTCCATCAGTAGGATTCTTTTGGTTGCCACTGCCAGAACCCAACCTAACCTTTCTGTATGAAAGAGGTCCCATCTACCCAGGACATGTTCAAAGGCCAGGGTGGGCCTGGCCTCAGGAGAAACTAGACACAGGGGCACATGCTCTTCCTTTCTGCTTCTGTCCATCTGTTCATTGTCTCAGACTGGCTTTTTCCATGAGGTTAGAATCATAGCACTCAAATATCTGTCGAATGTTGACTGATCAAAAATCTGGAATCACTTGTCACGTTTTAAATCTTAATAAATTCTGCTATGAATGAATTTGAAAGTAATTATTGTGACACAAATAATAGTCCCTTCACTTATAAGTTATATTTGTTCTCATATTTGTATTTTTACTTTTCTCATGTGTTTTGACCCTCATAAGTGATCAATAAATATCCTTGGAATAAATGAAAGTAAATTTAAAAAAAATAGGTCATCTATTCCCAGATTTTTTTTTTTTTTTTTTTTTTGGCGGTACGCGGGCCTCTCACTGTTGTGGCCTCTCCTGTTGCAGAGCGCAGGCTCCGCGGCCATGGCTCACGGGCCTAGCCGCTCCGCGGCATGTGGGATCTTTCCGGACCAGGGCACGAACCCGTGTCCCTTAGCATCGGCAGACGGACTCTCAACCACTGCGCCACCAGGGAAGCCCTATTACCAGCTTTACCACTAGCTCCTCAATAAAATCCTGGTGCTGTTCTTAGAATAAGGGAGAGGTGTTGGATGAGTGTGGTAGTCCTTTGTTGCCCAGTTTTTCTACCTTGTGCCTATTCCTGTCTCATGAACATATTAATTATTGCTTAATTCTTCCACTTTCCCCACTTTGAGTCTTGCTTTGTAACTTTATATCATTTCTTTATCCCTTGTCACTCTCATATATTTAGTGTTTGATATTATAATCACTGCTTTTTTTCCCTAGTAGTTCTTTATTCTTTAGCCCCTAATATCTGTGAAATCTCTGCATTTCTGATATTTGCTATAATGGCATAAGACAAACATGTGCTCCATTGGGGAGCTAAAATTGCAACTAGGTAACAAATGTAGTGAACTGTCCCAAAGCATTAGCACCTTTCCATGCTTTAATGATGAGCCATCTGGCTCACTGACTTCATTTGCAATAGTAACCTAAAAAAGCATAGCACTAGTATTATGGATTATAACAAAAATTGTTAATTTACTAAAGCATATTTTAAAGTTCTATCCAAAGCTGTTCTAGCTTGTGTCAGTTTATTTGGTTAAAATAAAAAATGTTTCTATAAGTCACTCCATCAGAGATCTCATAATGAAAGTAAAGCACTGTCTCTACAAAGCCATTTCCATAAGTCAACGCATAGTCATACCATATATATATTGCACAGTGGACATAGCTATAAACTATAACTAAACTCTCTATTTATTTATTTTTGGCTGCATTGGGTCTTCATTGCTGTGCACGGGCTTTCTGTAGATGCGGCGAGTGGGGGCTACTGTTCATTGCGGTGTGCGGGCTTCTTGTTGCGGTATCTTCTCTTGTTGCAGAGCACGGGCTCTAGAGCGTGCGGGCTTCAGTGGATGCGGCACATGGGCTCAGTAGTTGCAGCACACGGGCTTAGTAGTTGTGGCACACAGGCTTAGTTGCTCCACAGCACGTGGGATCTTCCCGGACCAGGGCTTGAACCCGTGTCCCCTGCATTGGCAGGCAGATTCTTAACCACTGCGTCACCAGGGAAGCCCCTAACTAAACTCTTTAAAAAATAATTTTTCCATTCTGTTTTAACACTAGTATCACTTTATAAATGCCAAACTTGTCTGCCAGCAAGCTATGTCCATTCGCTACACATTAAAAGTTTTAGTATTTTAAAGGTATATGGCAATAATAAAGATGTTTTTGAGTCTTCTTTCTTCTGTGCTTAGGGAATTTTTCATCTTTTTTTCCTTCTTTGTTCCCAGGGACTAGGAATGTGATTTCTAGTAATATGATCCACTGGAAAAGACTGAAGTGCTCTTTAGCGTTCACTGTTGTAGATTTACCTTAACACCTTCTTCTCAGTCTGGTTTTTTGTTAGGCAACTCAAAATGAAAATTAGATACGTGATTTCTGATTTTTGTGGTTTTCACTGAAAATTTCAAGGATTAAATATTAGACATTCTAAACATGTTCTTGACCCTGGTATTAGCAGACTGTTAATGAGTTGGCAGGGCAGGTAGCCATAGGAGTACAGGTAATAAAAGCATGTCTTCATTTTTTTTTTCATCCACCACCATACTAGGTATAGTATCTTGCAAATAGTAGTTACTCAGGTAGATATCTTTGAATGTATAAGAGGATGTCAATAATGGTCTTCAGTTAAATGTTTTAAATAACAATTCAAAAATGAACCAACGTGAACTCTATCTGGAAATTGAATCATATCATGGGAGTTTGCTGTAAAGAACTGTATTTAATATTAGTTTATTTTCATAAACTCCTGTGATTTAACCCTTCTGTAACCCGAAGCTTAACATGAGGAAAAGATTTCTGTAGCTAAGGATTTTATCCTTCTTTCTGCTCAGCTCAGGTATCAGTGAGTCTTAAAAATATTTTTAAGTCTTCTTAAAAATACTCAAGTAATTTCTCCTATGCACCCCACCCACATGGCAAATAGTATAGCTAATCAATCAAATTTTCCTAAAATTCAGCATTTATTTATCTTCCCACTACCTATTTGGGGCATGTATTTATCATAATGTGAAGTGTAAGATGGGTGCTCATGCAGTCTTAGCTACATCTAAATGTTTTCCCTCTCCCCAGTAGATTTGGGTGTCAGGAAATAACTTTTTAATAAACACAGCCCACATAAGAAGACCTTAGGCATACACAAAGAAAAACTTCGGCTAAGGTTAATGTTTTGATTGGTGCATAAAAAGCAGGCAGGGCTGAAATTGGACAGGAGTCAGGATAGAGAAATGTTCTCAAGTTCTTTAGGGCTGGGTCTTTTCAAGTTTGGCTTCATTGTTATTGTGGTGAGTAGTCGGAAGGTCAAATATAAATAAAGTTACCAATATTTATTACAAATCTAAATATAAAAAATTTCTGTGTCTCTGTTCATTGTTATTGCTAAGAATGACTAAGGACACATAGTATATGACATAATGTAATTAAAAGCACTTAAAATTTATAGCCCATTAGAAATGCTAGATATTAGTTGTCAGCATAAATCAGTGCTCAAACTCAATTGAATAATCTTTGTGTGGTTTATCTGTAAGTTTCTGATAATTGTTGAGCTCTGATAAAGTGGAACAGCATGCTAGATGAAATTTGTTTTAGATGATTTCCAAGTTTTGCTATCTACGGAGACCGTTTTAGGAAAAAAATCAGTCTACAACCCATTTTTCATCAGCTTACAGTAGGCCATGAGCCATGGGGTCAAATCTTTCTTGAACACTGGCAGATTGTTCTCTTTAAGTGATTGAACAATTTCTTTCACCTTTCTTCTCAATTTTAGAATGGTGAGAGTATCATGGTTGAACTTGCAGCCGGACCTTTTGGAAATAACGAAAAGGTAGGGATGGCAATTAAATACAAATGGCTGCCAGTGTATGTGTGTGTGTCCAGTTAATAATTTTGCCTTCTTGTGTAATTCATTGGTCACGTAGTGCATGTTAAGGTATTGTAAAACTTTATTTCTCACAGAATATAGCCCTTTTATTAGTTATTCTAAATTATTAAATACCTGTTGACTTGGGTTTCATCCTAGAATGATGGAAACTTGGTGGAAGCCACTGCTCAACCCTCAGCTCCCCATGAGAAAGTAAGGATTGTATTTCAGATATGTTCATTGGACTTTAAATCATACCCTCTGAGACAAGACTCTTCTTTGGGGAAAAAAAATCCAGATTGCCAAAAAAAAAAAAAAGTTTCAAGGCCTGAGTCCTATTTTTGGTAAAAAGGAAAGAGAAAAAGGTTAGATATGGGGATACTGGATTAATACTGTTAACCCTACATGTGTGTTGGGTTTTGTTTTTCCAAAACTACATATCTATTTCTTTCAAGCTTTCTATAAATTCAGAGTATATATATATGCTTAATTTATATTCTCTGATTCTAAGCTTTTCTAAAATGTTAATTCTCAAATGTTAAAACAATTATTCTAATATCAATCCTTCCATTTCTAAAGATATGGGTAAAGATTCCTAAGAGGTTTATTGGTGGCTTCTTTTTTTGTTTTTTGTAATTACAGTTACCAGTAGTCATCAGAGTACCAAAGCTGGCCTATTTCTCAGTAATGAGTGTGTGCCTCATGCCAGTTTCAATATTGGGTTTTGGAGACATTATTGTACCAGGTAAGCGATTGTTTGTAACAATTTGAGTGGAAATATACTGATGGTTTAACATTGTCAAATGTATAGTATCAAATGTCAAATGTTAAAAGTTATCTACTCTGTATTAAGTATTTCTGGCTATAGCTAGAGCTGGGATCAGCCACAGAGACAGAGACGGAAAAAAAGTGTTTTGGGGGGTAGAAGATAAAGCCCAAATAGTAACAACCAAAGTATATTTTCCATGGCTCAAAAAGTGTCTTAGGGCTTCTCTGGTGGCGCAGTGGTTTGGGGGCCCGCCTGCCGATGCAGGGGACGCAGGTTCGTGCCCCAGTCCGGGGAGATCCCACATGCCGTGGAGCCTGCGCGTCTGGAGCCTGTGCTCCGCAATGGGAGAGGCCGCAGCGGTGAGAGGCCCGTGTAACGCAAAAAAAAAAAAAAAAAAAAAAGTGTCTTAGAAGAAATAACTAGTATCAGTTTGACCTTCCTTCCCAAGAAAGTATATAACAAATCCCCTTTTAAAAGTTGAATTTAATATTACCAAATGTATCATAATAAAATAATAGTTATATTCTAGGAGAGGTGGTTTAGGAATACTAAGCAAGGTCATGACCAAGAGGAAAACACAGTAGAACAACAATAGCTTGTAGGGCACTATAATGCAAAAAAAATACAGCATGTGGTGGAAATTGATCACCTTCTCCTAGCATGTCTTCTCTGACAGTTATTGCAGTTCTGCATTATTTTCCTCACTGGGTTACCTGTAGAATAAAGTTAATCCCAGCCCAGGAATAATATAGTATAGAAATAATTAATAATGTTTCTCAATTAGCTGAGAGTTTTTCCTTCCTCACTTTTCTTATAGTCTCCTTATGTACTAACTGCCTGTGGCTGGGTAAAGAGTACTGGCTCTTCTGAAAAAGCCCTTTCATTGACATAGTAAAGCTGGATAGAGAGATAAGCAAAAAGTGTTGCTGTGTGAGCTGGATGGCAAAGACCAGTGTAGCAGCTCTCTTAGCTCAGTGAGTCTCCATTCACATAATTGATAAAGTAGGGAAAGCATTCTGTTGAGTAAACTTAAGGTTTCATGAATATCTTTAAATGTATCCCCAACTTTACCAGTTCCACACCATGTGCTATAAAAAGCACATAGCATAGAATTGGTGAAAATAGTGTGATCATATGTAAATACTGCATTCTTGAAGTAAATGTCGAAGGTCACTAACAAATATTTCCCCCAAAAGCAGAGTTTTTGATAATATGTGACTTAATTCTAAAAGCTAAATTCTAATTTGGGGGGATGGGTATCACTGTTTTTAATGTATGGAAATGTTGATTAAACAGCAAATATAGTAAAAAAAATAACAAGGAACTACCAAGAAACGTATTTGATTATTATGTAAGGACCAAAACTAATTAACTGAAACAACTAATAGTAGTAAAATTATTTTCTGATTTTTTTAAGCAGTTGAATGTCATTCTTACTGTTTCATAATAGTGTTTAGCAAATAAATACAGTCTGAAATTTCTTCTTTGGAGAGGTTCAACACATTTCTTAAATAGGTAATAAAATGTTTTTTTTCCTGTATACTTGCATGCTTACAAATTAGAGCTTATATTTCATTGCCATTTGAACTCTCTGTATTAAAATTCCAAATTATTTTATTCTCCTTGGAAAAGAGATTTCTTTGATCACAATTTGAAATTGTCTTCCTTGATGCTCTTTCAATACATTTTTTTTAATGATACATTTAAAATTTTTTGTCAACACTAGAGACCAAATAGACTAGAGACATATACAGAATATTCCATCCAACAACAGCAGAATACATATATTTCCAAAGCACACAGGGAACGTTTTATAGGATAGATCATATGTTAGGCCACAGAACAAATCTTAGCAAATTTAAGAAGATTGAAATCATACCAAGTATATTTTCTGACCACAGTGGTATGAAACTAGTAATCAGTAACAGGAGGATAACTGGAAAATTCACAAACACATGGATATTAACACACACTCCTGAACAACCAGTGGATCAAAGAAAATATTAAAAGAGAAGTAAAAATGTGTTGTGAGACAAATGAAAAGAGAAGCACAACATTTCAAAACTTATGGGATGCAGCAAAAGCAGTTCTAAGAAGTTTATACTGATAAGCATATACATCAAGAAAATAGAAAGATCTCAAATAAACAACCTTTCTTTACACCTACAAGAACTAGAAAAAGAAGAACAAACTAAACCCAAAGTTAGCAGAATGAAGAAAATAATAAAGATTAGAGCAAAAATAAATAGAGAACAGGAAAATAATAGGAAAGATTAACAAAACTAAGAGTTGAATCTTTAAAAAGATAAACAACATTGACAAAACTTTAGCCAGACTAACCAAGAAAAAAAGAGAGAGGGTCCAAATCAATAAAGTTATAAGTGAAAAGAGGAGACATTACAACTGATACCACAGAAATATTAGAAAAATTTCTCCATGACATGGAATATTAAGCAGCTAATAAAAATCATATCTTTAAAGACTGTTTAATGGCTTAGGAAAATGTTTAATATATGGTATTAAGTTTAAAAAAATCAGCATGTAAAATTTTGTCCAGAATTTGAGGTAGTTTAATGTTCTAATGATGCAAAAATGAAGGTTAAATACAATACAAAATGTTCTGTTGCCATAGTTAACAGTTGAATTTGTGTTGCTGTTGTTGTTTTAAGAAAATAATGTAGAGTGTTTTTATAGGCCTGTTGATTGCATACTGTAGAAGATTTGATGTTCAGGCTGGTTCTTCTATATACTATGTTTCCTCCACAGTTGGTAAGTTTTTGTTTTTTCTTTTTATTATATTGAATTGTACTGTCTGTAGGAAAAGGTCTAAAAATAAGGAGTCCTGGATTCTAATTCTTCACCATGAATGAATCAGACATATTTTTTCCATCAAAAAGATAATTATACTTTACTACCTATATCACAAGGTTTTTGAGGTTTAAAAAGGAAATTATATGTGAAAGAAAAACTTTAGGTTCTACACATAAAATGCTTATTAAAGCACATGGCACGTAAGTAGTCAATAAATTCTATAATACTAGATTTTAAAAAAATACAGTATAGGGACTTCCCTGGTGGTCCCTATACTGTTAAAGAATCCACCTTCCAATGCAGGGGACATGGGTTCAATCCCTGGTCAGGAAACTAAGATCCCACATGCTGTGGGGCAACTAAGCCTGCGTGCCACAACTACTGAGCTTACTCACCTCAGCTAGAGAGCCTACTTACAGCAAACTACAGAGCCCACACACCACAACTACAGAGCCCTTGCACCCTGGAGCATGTGTGCCACAACTAGAGAGAGAGAACCCGTACGCCACAGCTAGAGAGAAGCCCATGCGCTGCAACGAAAGATCCTGTGTGCCTCAACGAAGATCCCATGTGCCGCAACTGAGATCCGATGCAGCAAAAAATAAATTAAATAAATAAATAAATCGTTAAAAATACGGTACAATAATTACATATTAATATACATAAATTTATGGCACAATAACATTTCACCTGGGACAGCAGTGGTAGCTGTCACTCATCCTTTTATTTCTATTTTCGAAAACAGACAGGAACAGGCTGTAAGCCAAAAAATACTTTTCTGCTTCTGAACATATCAAATAGATATCTCAAAGTCTGTACACCATAGTTCTTTATTCTTAGGTAAATGGCCTGCACCAGAGCCATTTAGATACTGTTCTAGCAAGGTTTTCAATTCCACAGTGGAATTAAATCTAGTAAATTAAAAGTGTACATTAGTGGTAGAAAAGGGTGTTGCTAGAAATAGTTACCCTGACAGTAAGAAAGAACAGCTAAGTAAGTGAAAGGATGAAAAAGGGGAAATTATAAAGAAATAAGAAAAGCAGTCTGAGGCCATTAAGTATAGTACTCCCAAAAGGCATTAACGTATTAGAGTCCAGCACCAATCAGTGTGATAGAATAAAAGAACTCAATGAAAAGACAGATAATAGGACTGTCAACTCTGCTGTGTAACTTTGGGCAGCTCACTTAACTTCACTGGTCCTCCATTGTCTCATCTATAAAGCAAGAAGGTGGACTGCATTGTCCATAAAAGCCCTTCTGGCTCCTATATTCTGAGATCCTGTGTTCATAATGAGACCCTGAATCATTAATAAAAGATCAAATGACGTTTGGTATGCGCTTGTTGAAGAAGACCAGGAAGTATATAATCAATATTAGGAAGATTTTTCAAAGCAACCTTTAATACCTACAGGCACAGATTTTAGTTACCTAAAATGTGGAACAACTCAACATTCTTAATAGTGGCAGATAATTGAGGCTTCCTTGAATTATTATCTTTATCAATGATTAATGATTAGGGTATAATTATAATGAAAATACTAACCAGTTTCCAAATTTTTCAAAAGCTCTGTAGAATATCTCTCATAACTACTGTCTAAGAAAATAATGAAATTATGAAAAGAAGTCATAGGGCAAAAACGTCCTTAGAAATATTCGAAAACCAGTACTTTAGTGACAGAGTTAAAATCCACCTTTGATAGCATATAGAAATTGCTGATACTTGATATTCTTCTTGCAGCCTATGCTGTTGGTATGATACTTACATTTGTTGTTCTGGTGCTGATGAAAAATGGGCAACCTGCTCTCCTCTATTTAGTACCTTGCACACTTATTACTGCCTCAGTTGTTGCTTGGAGACGTAAGGAAATGAAAAAGTTCTGGAAAGGTAGCGGCTATCAGGTACGTGCTTATATCTTGGTTACCAAGTTATCTTATGACATTGCCTAACTTAGGATGGGAACTGCTTGTATATATCAAAACTTTTACATGCGAAAAAGTTGCCTTGAATTTGTCAGGATGTCCTAAGTTTTTTCCACTACTACCCCCTTACTATTCACCTGCTGCATCATCAGTTCTCATCCCCACTGCAATCTGATGCCAAAATTCTGGTGACTCAAGATAAAACTACCAAGAAGCATGGGAGGGCATCAGGGAAAATCAAAACTGCATTTCAACATGAGTTTTCAAAATCCACACAAAAGTCGCCTTTATGAAAGATAAAACCCTTGTTTAAGTACTAAACTTTGATACTGACATTAGCTATTTATAGTAAGAGTCCTGAGATTTTGCAGATAAAAAGTACTCTCTCCAGCATCTAAATGGGCCTAACGAAATGAAAGAGGGCACTCATTTCAGATTTAAGTGGATCAAGATTAACCTTTCTTTAAAATTCCTAGAACAGAGAATATCAGATACCAGAATCTATCATGTTTGAGTTATTTCTTCATTGAAGTTAAACCCCTTTCTTCTTTTCCTAAATGTTCTTGGTATTCCTGTAAAGTTTGTTTGTTTGCTTCGAAATTAAAGAGGGTTGGGAAACCCTTGCCTGTTGAGGTCATGGTCATGGCATTGATCCCTTCATGAGGCAGTTAGCTCTTCTTTGCCCTATTACAACAAACTACCCTCTGTCATCCACCCTCATGCATGCATGTCAGTGATCACATGAACAAAAATAGAGATACTTTGGGTAGATGGCTGCAATTCTGTTAGTAGATAAACAGTTCAAAGTTCATATCCACCTTGTGGTTGGTTGTAGTGTCATCTTTATTTAACAAGAGGTGATTAGCACATTAAGTTAGACTACTATAATTGAAAAAAGCACCAGCTTAGAATTCTTTGGGGTAAGTCTTATAATTTCTTTGAGATTAGGGTAAATACCTGCCTTTCCTACCTCACAATGCCATTGTCTCAACTTGTATTTATACACATAGAATTAGTTTATGGCCACAAGGTCCTTGACTAAACTAGTAAGACAGCTTGTAACTTCCATGAAGAGGACACCCACATGGAATGTTTTATAGATTTTGAAAAGTAAAAGTATGTCCTACAACACACGCTCTAATACTTCTTTTGTTTTGTTTTTAATATTTATTTATTTATTTGGTTGGTTGCGCCAGGTTTAGTTGTGGCAGGCAGGTTCCTTAGTTGCAGTAGGTGGGCTCCTTAGTTGTGGCTCATGGGCTCCTTAGTTGTGGCATGCAAACTCTTAGTTGTGGCATGCATGTGGGATCTAGTTCCCTGACCAAGGATAGAACCTGGGCCCCCTGCGTTGGGAGCACGGAGTCTTAACCATTGTGCCACCAGGGAAGTCCCTAATACTAGTTTTTGAAAGCAACATCCCAAGAAGTGCTCTTTGTCATCAGTTTTTAAAAATAGTTTTCTATTTCTTCACTTAGCAAATGTTTATTGAGCAGTTCTATTGAGCCAGGTACTGTTGTAGGTGCTGTTGATAAAAGATGAACAAGTTAGAAGCAGGCCTACTCTCACGGCCTCTTGAAAGTAGAGTCTAGGGCTTCCCTGGTGGCGCAGTGGTTGAGAGTCCACCTGCCGATGCAGGGGACACAGGTTCGTGTCCCGGTCTGGGAAGATCCCACATGCCACGGAGCGGCTGGGCCCGTGAGCCATGGCCACCGAGCCTGTGCGTCCCGAGCCTGTGCCCGCGTACCACAAAAAAAAAAAAAAAAAAGTAGAGTCTAGTGGAGGATACAAATAGAGTCACTAACAATAAAGTGTGATGAATGTTAGTTATGGCAGGTGCCATGAAATCTAGAAGTGGGACACCCAGTGCTTATGGTTTTGAGACAGTCAAAGGTGATTTGGGTAAGGCAAGCTTCTTAAAGAATGTTAAGTTTATGGGACTTCCCTGGTGGCGCAGTGGTTAAGAATCCGCCTGCCAATGCAGGGGACAAGGGTTCGAGCCCTGGTCCAGGAAGATGGCACATGCCATGGAGCAGCTAAGCCTGTGCTCCACGACTACTGAGCCTGCGCTCTAGAGCCCGTGAGCCACAACTACTGAGTCTGCTTGCTGCAACTACTGAATCCCGCACGCCTAGAGCCCGGGCTCTGCAACAAGAGAAGCCACCACAATGAGAAGCCTGCGCACCGCAACAAAGAGTAGCCCCCGCTGGCCACAACTAGAGAAAGCCCGTGCACAGCAACAAAGACCCAATGCAGCCAAAAAGAAAAAAAAAGAATGTTAAGTTTATATTGAGACTTTTAAGACTGAGCCATGTGTTCCATATTGAGAGAACCATAACTTCAAAGGCTTGGAGGGAAGAGCATTGACAGATTTGGGATCGAAATGAAGTTTAGGATGGCTATCCTATTGAGTAAGAATAGGGGAGCAGTAGGAGATGAAAACTGGAGAAGGAAGCAAGGGAAAGAGTCTGTAGGGTCTTGTAAGCCACGTTCAAGAGCTTGGACTCTATCCTAAGAATCCTGGAGACCATTTTAAGAGTTTTAAGAAATCTAGAAAATGGATTGGAGGAGGGAGCAAAACTTGAGGCAGCTGTATTACAATTAGAAGCAGTAGTAGCCAGAATTAGAAAGGTAGTGAGATTGAGAGAGGTGAACAAGGTCAAGAGAAATTTAGAGGCATAATTAATGGGATCTGGTGATAGATTCAGTGTAGGGAGAGGAAGTGGAGTCCAGGATTTTTGGTTTGGGGGGCTGAGTGGGTGGATGGTGACACCACTCACTGAGATTAAGAAGGGCAACAGATTTGAGAGATAAGATGATGAATTCAATGTGGGACATTTCAGAATACCTATGGACTACCAGGAAAAGAGAAGTAAGCAGTTGAATAAACATCTCCTGATATGCAGGAGACAGGCCTAGCTAGAGACAGAAATTTGGGAGTGTCACTAGCATACTCCGTGAGTGAGAATGTAGAGGGAGAAGAAAAGGCTCAGGACAGAACTGTGACCAAGAGGTTTCTCCTTTTAGGGGCACTTATCTTATTAACTGATTATGAGGCAAATCAGGACAAAGAGGGTGAGCAACATTGGGGAAACTTTGTTTAGGGTTAGAGTTTAAATTTGGGACAGTTAATGAGAGCACATGGTACTATCTTACAGAATTAAGTATGTTTGTTGTTATTTTCATCACCAGCATTTTATTTTTACTTGTAAATTTTTCCTTCCCCTTAATGCAGCTTTAAGGGTCGGCCCTCCTTTCTCTCTCCAGGCTTTTTATTGAGGAGAATGGGGATGGTAGGTAAGAATGGACTTCAACCAAGGGATGCATTTATATTCCCTATGAATAAGTGCTCTGCCCTGGACCATTCAAGTTTCATTCTTAAAAATTGTGACCTTGAAAGAAATCATGATTCTGATTCACAACAGCTGCATATAAAGTTAAAGATCATTGCAGCTGGACACAAAGCCATAGTAAATAGTTACAGAAGGATGGACTCCAAGGCCTTCACTATAAGACATAGACACTAAATAAGACAGTTGATTGTAGGAAAATCCATTTTAAAGTGTCAAAAAATAGGACAGGGCTTCCCTGGTGGCGCAGTGGTTGAGAATCCGCCTGTCGATGCAGGGTACACGGGTTCGTGCCCCGGTCCGGGAAAATCCCACATGCTGCGGAGCGGCTGGGAAGCTCCCACATGCCGCGGAGCGGCTGGGCCAGTGAGCCATGACCGCTGAGCCTGCGCGTCTGGAGCCTGTGCCCCGCAACTGGAGAAGCCACAACAGTGAGAGGCCCGCGTACCACAAAAAAAAAAAAAAAAAAAATAGGACAATTTTGGTAATACACTTCTCACTTTTGTAGTGTGGTATCATAATTTTATTACATAAGACATTCAGAATATAAAATACCACATAGTAATAAAAAGCATGGAGTCTGGTGCCAGATGGCCTAAGTTTGAATTCTGATTTTGTTAATTATTAGCCATGTGACCTTAGGCAAGTTACTTAGCTTCTCGGTGCCTCAGTTTCCTCCAATGTAAGATGGGATAATAATCAACCTACTTCAGAAGGTTGTTGTAATAGATGCAAATTGCTTAGTACAGTACCTGGCACATTGTTAGCACTGTAAATGTATTTGCTATTATTATTTGTAGGAATTGAGTTTTTTTGTTTTGGTTTATTTGTTGGTTTGGTGGTTGTTTTTCAATTCATTAACTGATTTCTACTTTCCTGGTTTAGATATTAAAACTTTGGGTATTTGTTAAATCTGCTTCCTTTTAACTTATTTGTAAAAGGCCATCACAAGCCTCAGAGAAAAGACTTTGTTAAACATGGTCATTTTCCCACAGAAAATATTAAGCATGGACATTTCCTGAAATTTTAAGCAAGCTAGTTGCAGAATATTATAAACTGCTGCCAGGAGAGAGTCTACTTTTCCATAAAACTAGCCTTTTTAAAAGTTATAGAATGTAATGCCTTCTGTTAATGTGAAAAAGAAAATCTCTCATTCCTTTTGTCCAACCTTTAAAGTCCAACTTAATTTAGTTCAAATGTTGTCATTTGTGGAAGACAGTATATTATAGCTTTGGCATCAGTTCTGGCAAATTATTTAATCTCTGAAGACTCCTCGTTCATAAAATGAGGTTGGATTTACAGGGAGGTAGGAGAATCTAATCTATAGAGGTAGGTTAGCCCAAAGCTTAGTGAGGCAAATGGATGTTGAAATCAGATAAGGCTATCAGAAGCTTTGGAAGTAGAACAGGGAACCTCAACAAGCCTGGGAAAATAAAGGGAGACTAGGTATGGACTTAGTGTAGGAGAGTCCTGAGAATCAGCCCTGAAGACAACCCTCAGGCCGTTACTGGTTCATCTCTTTGGCTAACAGTATAATAATCCTTTCCCTCTTCTCCCCCTACCTCCATTATCTGTTTCCAGAATATCGCTTATATAACTCCCAACTCAAAATCTGCCTTCTCCAAGCAGATATCCAAGAGTTCTCCAATTGAAATCAGGTTTACCTTTCCCCATATTTTTTTTAGACTTTGACTTTAAATACTTATTGACACCTGCCTTGTAGTGTAGGTATTTGTGTATGCTTCCCTCACTTAAGTTATTAGCTCCTAGGTGTTAGGAACCCACAGTGCTGATAACAGTGTTTTATACACTGTAAATTCTCAGTCTATGTTATTGAAATTCTTCATGCAAAGCAATTATAATGTTCAGTCCTTAAGGCACTGACCTTTAATCACTTTTGTGTGTGTGTGTAAGCTTCTGGGTTGTGTTTTAGCAGCCTTCATAAAATTACCAAAAATGTTAATAAGGTATTGTAAAAGTGTGGCACTTTTGAAACATTAAACTAGACATATCTCTACAGTCTTTATATATAACCATTTTTTTCAAGTGCCGAAAGTTTTTGCTACTGTTTTGGAAAAAAAATCAAATGTAAAGCAGGTAATATAAATTAAAATCAGAATCTAACAGCACATTTGTTTATGCTGTTATCATTTGATTCATTCTAATGCCTGATATTAGCATTAAGTGTAAGAGTAGTAGAAAGCAGGACTTTTCCACTGGAGATTTTTAAAAGTCATGGGTAGCCCTGATAGCCTTTTTATACTGTTTTCAAAGGGCAAATTATACCTTGTTTTTTGCTGAAACTTAGAGACTTCATAGAAGTACTTTAGTATTTTACTTGGAGTCATTCAGCCCTTCCATGAATTTCTCTAATCAAAAAAGTAAAGTTTTCTATAGGATTTCATTAAATGATACTAGTTTGGAAATCTTAATTGTATATTCTTTTCTATAGCTCAAAGCTACTTACACTATATTTTTTATGAACTATTTTTCTGGAGTGCTTTAAGAGCTACAATATTCAGTTTCCCTTATTTTATAATGAGTGTAGAGAAAGTTAAGGTGTTTTTTCTCTAAGGAGAAAAATTAAGCGGTGGCATAATTACTTTGACATATAGAACAATTAATAGAAATCATCCTTTGGGGAGAGTTTTTTGTTTCTAATCCTAAATCAGTGGAGTTAGATTTATACAGCAACCTCCAATGGGCTGTTTTACTCTGGGTGGGAAGTAAATTTTCAGTTTGTTAATATCCAATAAACAGTGGGTTTGTCTCTGTTAAATGTCACTAGTGCTTCTAATTATTTTTAGAAGTCACAAGCTGTAACTGACAAGTCAGAATACAGAGATACTTAGAACAGCTCTGCTGTAGTATCAACAACTTTCCAGTTACTGCACTTTAATTAGCATTTTATTAGACTGTTTCTGGAGATTGGTTCAGAGCTATCAGTAAATGCCAGGTTAGTCGACCCAGTTTCAGAGAACATCTTTTCTAAATTGAGCTTGCCTATTTACAAATATTAAGAAAAAAATTTACGTGAATTTTCTGGTTAATTTTATTATCTATGTTAATTTTTGTTGTGTTTTTAAAATCCTGTTTCAAGTTTGGTCTTTATTTTTCTGTGTTTTTTTTTTGAAAAGTTACTAAAGAAAAGTAAATACAGAGTAGAGATGTCACTTCTCAATAAGTTGATTTTGCAAGTTTTTTTCTTTTTAACTAATATATTTCTATATTTAGAGATCAGATTACAGTGCCAATGAGGTACCAGAGGATTAGGAAAGAAGAGGCACATTATAACTTAGAGTTATGTAGGCTATTATTTCATTAGGTTACAGTTACCAGGGTCAGCAGGTCTTGGGGACGAAAGAGGGTTTTTCCCCAACATCCATTCTGCGTTTCTCTGTCCCCACAGCTCCAGCCTCTTACACCGGAGTGTCTATAAATTGCTTGAAAAAGAGGGGGGCTAAATATATCTTACGTGCTTCTTCTTTCCCTCTCTCATTTAAATTGTGACTAAAATCAGCTCTTCAACAACTTCGTCTTTTGTGTTACCTATCTTGATTTGGCTTTTATGCGCCCCAACCCCCGCCGACCCGCCGCAGAAGTGCTATGAATATGCAACTACATTAATCTAGGGGATATCTTTGTCAAATAAAGGACCTCAAAACTGATTGTTTAGGGCTTCCCTGGTGGCGCAGTGGTTGCGCGTTCGCCTGCCGATGCAGGGGAACCGGGTTCGCGCCCCGGTTTGGGAGGATCCCACATGCCGCGGAGCGGCTGGGCCCGTGAGCCATGGCCGCTGAGCCTGCGTGTCCGGAGCCTGTGCTCCGCAACGGGAGAGGTCACAACAGTGTGAGGCCCGCATACCACACACACACAAAAAAAACAAAAAACTGATTGTTTAGGGGCTTGAAATGACTCATAGATTATCAGCAGGTTTGGGTTTTATAAGCTGTCTCCATCACTTGAGACAGTTGTCAGCTGAAAGCCTCAGCTCATGTTTGTATTCTTCTTTGTCTGGCACGTCCAGAGACCCCATTTGGAAATTATTCCTCTCTCTGCTTCCTCTTCCAAAAAACACTAAAGCTTTTAGAATCAGTTTATAAAAATGGGAACATTTATCTTGCTTATCTTCTACTTCTTAGTAAAGAAGTGAAAAACTACATCACAATACTTAAATTTAATCACCAGTCTAAAAATCTTTGACAATCTTCGGAAAGACATTAAGTACTTTTTCTTTTCCTATTTTTTTTGTAGGTCACACTTTATTTTTTTAAATTAATTAATTAATTTATTTTTGGCTGCATTGGGTCGTTGCTGCACGTGGGCTTTCTCTAGTTGCGGTGAGCAGGGGCTACTCTTCGTTGTGGTGTGCGGGCTTCTCATTGCGGTGGCTTCTCTTTGTTGCGGAGCACGGGCTCTTGGTGCGCAGGCTTCAGTAGTTGGGGCTCGTGGGCTCAGTAGTTGCGGCACGTGGGCTCAGTAGTTGTGGCTCATGGGCTTTAAAGTGCAGGCTTAGTAGTTGTGGTGCATGGGCTTAGTTGCTCTGAGGCATGTGGGATCTTCCTGGACCAGGGCTCAAACCCGTGTCCCCTTCATTGGCAGGGGGAATTCTTAACCACTGCATCACCAGGGAAGTCCCTTTTTTCCTATTTTTAATTAGTTTTATCTGAAGAACAGGGTAAAAACACTGAAAACATTTAAGTGTTTCTTCCTTCATTCCCAAACATGCAAAGATTTTTATGAGAAAAAATGGGAGGAACTGAAGTGATCATTTGAGAGAAGTTTAACTGGTAATTCCCCTAAAATAGTCTATGGCAAGTATATTCTTGTTTTTGTTTTCAGATATCATTTGACTTTTAAGTATCTTTAATTTCTTTGCCCTTAGTAGAAATTTTTGTCATACAGTCTTTTTAATATTTCATGTATCATTTTTAAATGATCCTAAGGTCAATTCAACCAGGTTATACTGTCCCTGAACCAGCTGGTATTCTCACAGTGATTTGTGGTGCCATTTTTAGTTTTTCCACCTGTAGGAGTGGACACTGTTTGGAATAGTGTCCTCGAATAAGCATCAGGAATATGTTGTGATGGATATTCCCACTGCCATGCAGGGCAGTATTCATACTGGGAGATGGAAATAGTGGAAGATCCAGAGAAAGCACTTATCAGATTGGCCCTAGTCTAATGATGAAGCTTCCTGAAAGAGTCATTGTCACCCTGAGCATGTCCTTCCTTAGGAGTGTGGATGTTGAAACAGTACATTGCTCCAAAAGGAGTGCTCGGTTCCATGAAGCACTCTGTGTCTCTTAAAAACGGGGACTTCTTTTGCCAAATTAGTGAATACTGGGGGCAAGTTGAAAATTTGCATTTCCTAACATCTTTTATTTATGCCTAGATGATGGACCATCTGGACTATGCAACAAATGAAGAAAACCCTGTGACTGCTGGTGAACAGATTGTCCAATAATAATATTATGTGGACTTGCAATAATGTGTCAATTGATTTTCTACAAATAGAGTTGGCCGTTTTAAATTGGCTTTTGAATTGACAATCTGAAAGAAACTTCAGTGAAGTGCTTGCAAATATGTATTTTTAAGAGCTGGTACTGACAACTACATGATAAGTAATTAAAATACATTTGCTTTTAACTATGTTAAAGTTGTGCCTTCACATTAAATAAAAGCATATGGTCTGTGTAATTTTCAAGATGTAATATATACAGTATATTTTTCTAAAAAAAAAATCTTCATCCACCCCTGTACTTTTCTTACTGAAATCTCTTTCTTTCAACTCTAATGATAGTTAAAAGTATTTGTCAAAGTGAGTTTCTGAGCAGATTTTACTGTAAAGAATTATGCAAATTTTATGCTGTATAGAAATAACTGTTTAAGACCATGTAAGAAGGCAGTTCAGCAATGGAATTTTAGACCTTTTATCACTGCAGAGGTTAGAAATATATAATTTGGGAATATATATAAATGTGTATTTTTGTAGCATAAGTTTAAAAAAAACCCCAATCCTTTTTTAAACTTGAGAACCTAAATTACTTCAGACTACATATATATTATATTAGAATATTTTTCCAGATATAGAGAAACATAATATATAGAACTAGTCATTAAAAGGAAACAAAAACTGAAATCCACAGTTTTCAGTTCTGCTGTTTCCTTGAAGATGTAGTTTAAATTTCTAAACTAACATTTAATTCCACTATGGTATTTCTGATCTCTGAAGTTTGGTTCTGCTAATGTTAAGACTTAATATTTTGTAAAAATTATTTTTCTTATTAAATTATGTATTAATACATATGACTCATTGTTTGAGTGTTAACATCCCTAATAATCCCCTCCCCTACCTTTTTTTCCCCTGGTCCCTACTCTTTTCTCTGTAGGAAACCACTGTTAACTTTTTAAAATTTGGATGGAGAATGGTTTACTAATATACAAAGTGTGCTTCAGAGAAAAGAATTGGAGACAGAAGACAGGAGACTGGGTGTTAGTCTCAATTTAATTACAAGAGTTTGAGTAAATTTTATTAGCTCAATAAAACTGTATCTCAGCTTTCTCATCTGCAAAATGAGTATGTTAGACCAACTAATCACTTTGGCATCTTCCAACTTGAAAAAATCTTTCTCATTCTTTGCTAAATCTCAGATGTGGACTTGAACATTATCCTGGGAGTCATAGGTCACATTATCTTTCCATTTTCTTTTATTTTCTCTAAGAAATTCCCAAATGAAAAGAGATTGCAAAGACAGCAGGATTTTGTATTTCTCTGTGAATAATGTACAAGATATGTGAACAAATCCATGATTTTTCATCCTAAGGCCAGTTTAACTGATTAAAAGATAAAGCTAATACCTTTAAAAATGGATCACACCTTTGATGTTTGAACTAAATTTAGTATTTGAGGGAATTAGATGCTTTTGATTAATTGTTAAGTTGCTGAGTAATTTATAGATGTAGAAGCTCCCTTGACAGTCAGCCCTTCTTTCTACTTAATACACTTATGGGTCATTTGGTTTATGGCAAATAACAAATAAGTATCTGACAAGTAAGAGTTCATGTTAATTTTGCCTCTATAATATAAAGTTTGAATTTTTTCCAAAGAATTTAATTTATTTGGCAGACTCTGATAGAGAGAACAGATTAAGTGCCATGTTAAAGCTCCAACTATATTTTCATTTATAATATCAATAAAATGTTTGCCAGAATACAGCTTTGTTAAGTAAAATTATCTGCACTCTTATCCCAGCTTTAGAATATTCAAAAGCCTCAACCACATTTTATGAAGAATGTTAAGAGAAAATTTTACATCTAGAAATCTGGAATCTTAATTCTTTGATGCAAATTCTACTTTATCCAACCATTAGTTATCAAGAAGGTAAAACCTTGTTCTAGTTTGCTATTTAAATCTTACAGATTAAATAGAAATAACATAAAAAGTGAAATTTCTTAAGTTTCTCCATCTTCAATATCAACTTTATATTGTACTTAGTCCTTCTAGCAACTGAACTGAAAATATTTATAGAAATTACAATAAAGTGCAGAAATATTTGGGGAATCAAAATATAAGCAAAAGATAGCAGAGATGGAAATTTGGCTTTAGAAAACTGAATCATTTCTTCCTCTCTTGCCCTCCCACCACGAATAACTTTAAGGGGAGGAGAAGTTTGTTTTTTTCCTAAACATGTCTTTGAAACAATAAGATATATTGTAGGAGATTACTTACTTCCAAAAAAAAAATAGTCTGAGAAATTCCCTATGAACATTCTTGTAGTTTATCAAACAGAAATTATTAAATACCTCAAATTGTGAAGTCAATGATTTTTACTTGAGTTTAGTTCGGCAAAGATAAATATGAGGTTTGTGGGAAAGGACTTTGATATTTTACTACGTTATGTTTCCTTCTAGCTTGTAGATTTTTTTTTTAGATTAGCAATACGTTATTAGTAGACTCGGCAATTTATTTCTCTTTTGAAGGAAGAAAATTTTAACCCATCTGCTGTTGGCATTTATTGATTTTAGTTACATGTTCATAGAGATTTTGATGAAATGGTACATTTGGAGTAAATACAAATGAGCTTTCCAGTTTTCCTTTGTTTTTTAAATTTCTGCCTTAGATATAAGCAGAAACTAATTTATTTAAGTTTGGTCTCTAAAATGTCAACTTGATCTCAGCTAATGAGACTTCACAAACAGGAATTGCTTTTCAGAATACTGGATTGCACTAGTTTGAAAGGCTTTATATTTTCCCATTAACAAGGAAAAAAGTTGTTATGCCAAACAACCCGTTTTACAGTTTAAAAAATTTATTTTCAGTGCTCTATTTACCTCAGAGGTAATTCTAAAGGAGGTAGGGGAGGGTAATGAAAATAAAATCAAAATACTGAATAAAAATCAGTTTATGTTTCCTGGAAGAAAGATACTCTATAAATTCAAGAGATCTGAATCAAATGACTTAACCTTTGGAATTTGAAAGAAATTATGTAGTACTCACAATTAGGATTACTGAATTTTCAGAGTAAACAAAATGACTTATAAGAGTAATATACAGGCCATATTACAGTGAAAGTCATATATGTAAATTTTCTTGTTTAATGTTTCCATAAGGACACTTTTGTATCTAAGAAAATGTTCATTGGGGAAAATTTTTTTAACTAAATTTTTTAGAATAGTCCTACATTATTTGCAATTAAGGGACAACTAAAAGAAAAAAATGTGGAATATTTAATGTCATGATTTGTTTCTTTGATTAAGCATAAAAAGTAAACAACTTATTTTCCTTTGGAATATGGATTTTTTTTCAGTATCTAAAGTTTATCTGGTTAGCCTTGAGATTTCCCAATGAGACAAGTCAATGTAAATTAGGTGGGTTTTGCTTGTTTTATACCTTCTGTTGTCTTTTGATCATATGAGAACCTTTTTTAAAGTACATGATTGAATTTTTACTTCTTAGATGGAGGTTTGAGTGTGAAATTCTTTTAACACTTTGATATGTTAGTGTAAATTAGTACTTTTATAGCACTACTAGGCTTTATTTTTTTATGGAACATGATTTAAAATTTTTTGAAGTGTTAATTTGGCAGTGCTTTAAAACTCTTCATTATGTGCCAATACTGACAAGAAAAACCGTTTTTTTTAATGTATTGAATTCACTATGGTATTCAATAAATTCTATTTTAAAATAAAATTTGAGTTTGTTTTATTTTGAATGGCGAAAAATAATTGAAAATGAACTAAAAGCTACTAGATCATGTTCACATAAGGTGAAAATGATAATAATCACTTATGAAATTGTGTGGTTATTTTAAATCTGACAAATTATCCATAAAACTTAGATTCCATAATAGTCATTTACTGGAAATTTATATTGATACATAATAGCTCTTAATAAATATTTATTGAATTGGTATATCTATAGACTTTTTTTACCAAGAAACTGTCCTACCTGTTGTAATGAACATCCCTGACATTTGCAGCTTTGCTTATGTTCTCACAAATTACTAAGATCCCTGCTGCCATTGTACAGGGTATTTTTTTTTTAACTTAGATGTGGATGGCCCAGATATGTATCTGTAGTGGTTTTGTCTTGACGATATGTTGAGGAGTCCTGTTCAGAGGAACCTTGTTTCATCCCACAGGCCCAGATACCTGAAAAGATACATAAAAAACTGGAAAGAGAAGCTCTCTTTAAGAAGAGAGGGAATAAGATGGGTTGAGCACAGGAGTGAGAGGGAGACTTATTTTTCACTGTATACTCTTGTACCTTTTATATTTTCTATCAGATACGTCTATTAAAATTCAAAATACAAATCATAAAAATCTATTGAATTATTTTCCTCTTAATAGGTATTCATACTAACAGATTGTTAACTAATAAATTACTCGTATTTTCCTTAAGATAGTAAGCCTTGGAAACAGTCTAATATGTATAGTGGGAGTAAAGGGAGAAATATTTAACCACTTGTCACGTTTTTTGTCTTAAAATTTATGTTCTGTACAAATTTATTAGCTTGAAATTCATTTTTTGCTAGAAAGTAAGAGTAGAACTAAATTTTATAAGCTCATTCCCATTTCTATAATCCCATGAAGACTCTAGAATTGAGATCAGAAGTTCTCAACTTAATATTTCTTTGTGGCCCTTAACCAAATGACCCACAACAAATTAAAAATAAAGCAAAAGTGGGAATTCCCTGGCGGTCCAGTGGTTAGGACTCTGCTTTCACTGCCGGAGTCAGGGTTCAGTCCCTGGTCCAGGAACTAAGATCCCACAAGCTGTGTGGCACGGCCAAACAAAAGGCAAAAGTAAAAATAATGAATCACTGAAAAGCATTGACAATGGAAAACAATTCCAGGCAACACTAATGATAACAAAGTATCCTTCCTAAAAATTTTGGAAATTTCAACTACCTGCATATGAGCTCTTAGAATAGACACTTTGCACTTGCAGCAATAGCCAGACTCGGCAGAATTCTGGAGAGAGACCTCTGTAAACTTCAGTAAGGTTACTAATTCTTAATGGCTCTCTTAGGAGGTTATGGGAACAGTAAGTCCTCTACAAACGAACGAGTTCCATTCTGAGACCGTGTTCGTAGGTCCAATTTGTTCGTAAGTTCAACAGAGCCTAGGTACCCAACTAACACAATCGGCTATATAGGGTAATAGGTTTATAATACTTTTCACACAAATAATACATAAAAAAAAAACACAAAAATAGAAAACATTTTTAATCTTACAGTACATTACCGTGAAAAGTACAGTAGTACAGCACAACAGCTGGCATACAGGGGCTGGCATTGAGGGAACAGGCGAGAAGAGTTACTGACTGGAGGAGGGAGAGGAGGTGGGAGAAGGTAGAGCTGAAGGAGCGTCAGCAATAGGGGACGGAGGGCAAGCTGCAATTTCACTCACGCCTGACGTTAACGGCACAGGTTCTGGTTCCTTGCTGGATTCAATTCTATCTACCCTCTTGAAAAAACGATCCAGTGATGTCTGGGTAGTGGCTCATTTTTTCTCTTCATAGATGATGACACTGTAGCACTGGATTGCATTCTGAACGGCTGCTGCAAACTTCGTGTACCATTCTATGTTCTGGTTCCGTGCCTCAAAAACTAACAGTGCCTCGGGACTTCCCTGGTGGTCCAGTGGTTGAGAATCCGCCTTCCAATGCAGGGGATGCGGGTTCGATCCCTGGTCAGGGAACTAAGATCCCACATGTTGCAGGGCAACTAAGCAGGCACGCCACAACTATTGAGCCCACGCACCACAACTAGAGAGAAGCCCGTGTGCCGCAACAAAAGATCCCACATGCGGCAACTAAGACCTGACACAGCCAAAAATAAATTAAAACAAAAACAAAAAAAAACTAATAGTGCCTCCTCAAATAAAGACAATCCGCTTGCCATTTCCTGCATAGTGAATCTCTTTAGTTCTTCAGCTACTTCTTCCTCTTGTCTCTCTTCGTCCTTTCTCTGGGCCTCCAATTCCATCAGGTCTTCATTAGTAAGCTACACAAAGTAAGTACACAAAAGCACAACCACCTGTAGAGGATGCATGCACGTGACAATGTACGCCAGACATGTGAACTAACTTACGTGATTGGACATGTGAACACAGGTTTGCATCTTTAAAAGTTCACAACTTGAAAGTTTACTGTAAATAGCTCTTAACCTTAGTTGTAAATGAAAGTCTATGGTTTGGCATGTCATTATGTTAAAAACAACTTTCCAATTTAGATCATAGGGTCACTTCTTTAGATAAGTGGGAAAGGTATCAATTGAATTCTAATTAATAGTTACGTGTTAATAGGCTCTGCTAGCTATGGAAAACCAAGTAACTTTTTACAAATGAAGAGTACTTCATCCAAAAATTTATTATATGTGTTTGGAACACTGATTGAAGCCTCACGTGTTATTATTTTTTCTATAAAATCTACTCCAGCCCCTTTCAGTGCAGAGAAATAAGATAGACAAATGCAAGTGCCAAGTCCTCTCCATACTCTTCCAAACGTCTCTCAAAGAATCCTGGTACTCGCCATTCCCACTGCCACTAACTCAATTTAATTCATCTGTACTGTAACAGACTTTTAATTGGTCTTCCAAATATTAAATTCACTATCAATCCCCCTTCCATATCATAGCCAGTGATCTTTCCAAGATGAAAATCTGATCATACAATTCAAGCACTTTACAAAAAACCTTTAATAGCACCAAATTTGTTTAAGAATAGTCTAGATACCTTAATGTGGTTTTTCTAGTCCCTGTTTCTTTCCAACTTAATCTCCCATTATTTTCCTCTCCTTCATTCCGGCCCCCTTACCTCTTCCTAGGAAGCTCTTCTGCACACAGTCCCACCTCCTACACCCAGCCATCCCCTATAGACCCTTCAAATCTCAGTTTAGGTATCACTGTTTGGAATGGGAAAAGATAAATGTGGAAAGAACAAATACAATTCCTTTATGGAGTTTTATTAAAAAGGAAGACGAGAAATGGGCTCAAGAAATAAGTTTGGTAAATGGGAAAAGAATTTGAAAAAGAATAGACGCATGTACATGTATAACTGAATCACTTTGCTGTACACCTGAAACTGTCACAACATTGTTAACCAACTATACTCCAATATAAAATAAAAAGTTGTAAAACATTAAAAAAATTTTTTAAAAAGAAAAAAGTTTGGAATGGGGGTGGGGTATTGACAAGGGAAGGAATAACAGCATTTTTGAATGTTAATGGGGATCCAATAAAAGGGGATATTTTGATGATGTTGGAAAGAGATTGGAGAATTAACTAAATTTATTTCCTTAAGTAGGCCAGAGGTGATGGGATCTAGTGCCCAAGTGGAAGGGCTTGCATTAAATAGAAATATGGAGCGTTCGCTTCCAGTAACTGGAGATAAGGTAGTGTATGTAAGTATAAATGCATAATAGGGAGGTAGATGTGATAGGTGTGGGCACGGGAAGTTCTATTCTGATTGCTTTTATATTCTGCCAGTGAAGTGCTAATCAGGGTCATCAGCTGAGTCAGTTTAGGGAGCAGATGCAGGAAGTTTGAAGAGAAAGAAAAAAGTTAATCTTTCAAAAGTAAGAATGATTGGTATAGGGACAGGTTCTCAAAGTGTGGTCCCTGGCTCAGCAATGGCATCACTTGGTTAAATATGCAAAATTTTGGTCCCCACCCAGACCTGAATCAGAAACTCCAAGGGTGGGGTACAACAATCTGGTTTTTAACAAGCTTTACAGGTGATTCTTTTACAAGCTAAAATTTGAGACCAGGCATATCAGACTCACTTGCAAGGCTTATTGAACCACAGGGAGCTGGGCCCCAGTCTCAGATTTTCTAATTCAGGTCTGGGGTGGAACCCAACCAAGAATTTCCATTTCTAACAAGTTCCCAGATAAAGCTGGTACTGCTGGCCAGCGGGCCACACTTTGAGAACTACTGGTCTAAGGAAATATGGTATGATATAGTTGCATCAGGGGCATATCATGAGGTCCGTGGTCTTAAATTTAAATTGGACTTTCTGTTTGTGTGTGTATGTATGTGTGTGTTTCCCCAGCCACATTCAGTTATACAGGTATAATATTGAATTGAACCAGGGCTGTGATTTAGCCAAGCAAATTCAAAAGCAAAAGAGGAGCAAGGGAATTTAGGATGTGTGTGAAGGAGTGAATATAACTTATTAACCATGAAATTTAAGCTAGGTAAAGAAGAACATGAGGGTTTGGGGGGGCAGTAAATGATAGTGAAAATGTGTTAGGATAAATGCATTATAGATACCTATAGAATTGAATGATTGTTGGGTTTGGAATACTAGAAAAAGTTCAATAGATGGAAAGTGGTGGTCCAAGATGATTGTTAGAAATGGAAATTATGAGGAATTGCCATTACTGGTAATGATAAGGTCAATGTAGGTCTCCCAGATCAAATACAGGATGCCCATTTAAATTTGAATTTTAGATAAACAATGGATACTTCTTAGTATAAGTATGTTCCAAAGTATACTTAGAATGGGTTTATTTTCATCCAATATGCTGATCTTACAATGGGACCCTTCAGCCTAGTAACCTCTGTCCTTCAATTTTGGGATATTTTCTTAAATTATTTGGTTATTTCCTCCCCTTCATTTTCTCTGTTCTTTCTTTCTGGAATCCCTTATATATTGATGTTGTAACTCCTGTCTTACCTGTTTTCTCAAATATTCCACCTCTTGTCTTTTTGCCCATTATCTGGAAGATTTCCTTAACATTATCTAATCCTTTTATTGAATTTATTTCTGCTAACATTTAAAAATTTCCAAGAGCTCTTTTTGCTCTCTGACACTTTATTTTTTATTGTATTCTGTTGCTGTTTCAATAATGCCATATATTATCTTAACACTTTGAAAATATTAATCATAGGGTTTCTGTTTGCTTGTTTTTGAAATTGTCCTCTGTGTATAACCACCGTTTTCTTCCAATTCCATTTTTGTGTGTTATTTCTTAGAAGCTTTCTTCAGAGAGAAGGTAATCTTTAGTTTTCTGCTCATGTTTAAGAGTGAGAGGCTAAAAATACAGTTGGACACTCTGAGCACATAAATGGGCTTATTAAATGTGAGGTACATTGTAGGATGATCTGGCTTTGCTGCTGGGAAACCCCAATACCAGTATATTTAAATGTTTTCTCTTGGGCTGATCAGATTCCTCAGAAAAATGTCTCCAATCTCTTGGAGTCATGTGGTTGGGAAAATGTTGAGGGTCTCAGCATTCTACATGCAAACATTCACTCAAACACAATTTTCAGTGTGTTACCCATGCACACCCTCGACTGTAACTGGTATCATCCCAGCCAGTAAAACCCCTGTTTTACTCTCTCCAAAGAACAAAGCTCCAGCTATCTGCCAGAGTCAGGGGAAAAAATTTGCCCAGCTACATGAACTATAAGAGGAGATGTGTGGCTCTTCATGAATGATAGGATTAGAAAATAACAATTTTGTAATCCCAAAAGAAATAATTGGTTTAGGCCATGATCATCAGTGTATAAAACCATTAGATGAGAGGAGGGCTTAATCTGTCAGCACCTGAAATCATTGTTAATCTTAGCATTATTAAGTGTGGGACAACCAGACATTGTAGGACTTTCAACATGGTATAGTATGAAACACAAAGCACCATGAAGTGTTCTTCCAAAAAAAAGATAACCTGGAATCTCATCAAATCTACAGCACAAACTTCAAACTTTGGGAAATATAGAGGATGAAGGGAGAAGTTAAATGACACTCAAGGGAGCAAATTTACAAATACAGAATATGCAACATTCTCAAGGACAACTGAATTGGTTCTTGTAATAAATCAATACCATAGGGGGAAAAAGTGTGGAAGGAAGAGCTGCTCTAAATTAGAAGACTCTTCTGTGACATGACATTCAAATCACTTGTGTTGACGCTGTTTGGATCCCAATTTAATAAACCAATTAAACAAGACATTTGAGAGCCAACTGGGAAAATTTGGTTATGAACCAGATATAAAACAATACCAAATAATTATTGGTTTTTTTAGATGTGATAACAGCATCATGTCCATTTTTTTAAACATGTATTTTGAAGTATAGAGAAGCAAAATGGCATGCTGTCTATGATTTACTTTATTTTATTTTATTTTTAAAATAATTTTATTAATTTTATTTATTTATTTTTGGCCGTGTTGGGTCCTCATTGCTGGGCATGGGCTTTCCCTAGTTGCGGCGAACGGGAGCTACTCTTTGTTGTGGTGCGCGGGCTTCACATTGCGGTGGCTCCTCTTGTTGTAGAGCACTGGCTCTAGGCATGCGGGCTTCAGTAGCTGTGGCACGCAGGCTCAGTAGTTGTGGCTCGAGGGCTCTGGAGTGCAGGCTCAGTAGTTGTGGTGCACGGGCTTAGTTGCTCCTTAGCACGTGGGATCTTCCCTGACCAGCACTGGCAGGCAGATTCTTAACCACTGTGCCACCAGGGAAGCCCTATGATTTACGTTAAATCAACCTCAGCTAAGAAAATAAGAAAAAAGGAAAAAAACAGATAAGGAGTGGGCAGACAGCAGAAGCAAGAACAACTACAATCCTGCAGCCTGTGGAACAAAAACCACATTCACAGAAAGGTAGACAAGATGAAAAGGCAGAGGGCTATGTACCAGATGAAGGAACAAGATAAAGACCCAGAAAAACAACTAAATGAAGTGGGGATAGGCAACCTTCCTGAAAAAGAAATCAGAATAATGATAGTGAAGATGATCCAGGACCTCGGAAAAAGAATGGAGGCAAAGATCAAGAAGATGCAATAAATATTTAACAAAGACCTAGAAGAATTAAAGAACAAACAAACAGAGATGAACAATACAATAACTGAAGGAATACAATACAATAACTAGAAGGAATCAATAGCAGAATAACTGAGGCAGAAGAACAGATAAGTGACCTGGAAGACAGAATGGTGGTGTTCGAATGCTGTGGAACAAACAAAAGAAAAAAGAATGAAAAGAAATGAAGACAGCTTAAGAGAACACTGGGACAACATTAAATGCAACAACATTCACATTATAGGGGTCCCAGAAAGAGAAGAGAGAGAGAAAGGACCCGAGAAAATGTTTGAAGAGATTATAGTCAAAAACTTCCCTAACATGGGAAAGGAAATAGCCACCCAAGTCCAGGAAGTGCAGAGAGTCCAATACAAGATAAACCCAAGGAGAAACATGCCAAGACACATAGTAATCAAACGGGCAAAAATTAAAGACAAAGAAAAATTATACAAAGCAGCAAAGGAAAAATGACAAATAACATACAAGGGAACTCCCATAAGGTTAACAGCTGATTTCTCAGCAGACACTCTACAAGCCATGATATACTTACTTTTCTTCTCAAGTGTGCATGGAACATTCTCCAGGATAGATCACATCTTGGGTCACAAATCAAGCCTCAGTAAATTTAAGAAAGTTGAAATCATATCAAGCATCTATTCTGACCACATTGCTATGAGATTAGAAATGAATTACAGGGAGAAAAATGTAAAAAATACAAACACATGGAGGCTAAACAATACATTACTAAATAATCAAGAGATCACTGAAGAAATCAAAGAGGAAATCAAAAAATACCTAGAGACAAATGACAATGAAAACACGACGATCCAAAACTTATGAGATGCAGCAAAAGCAGTTCTAAGAGGTAAGTTTATAGCTATACAAGCCTACCTCAAGAAACCAGAAAAATCTCAAATAAACAATGTAACCTTACACCTAAAGGAACTAGAGGAAGAAGAACAAACAAAACCCAAAGTTAGCAGAAGGAAAGAAATCATAAAGATCAGAGCAGAAATAAATGAAATAGAAACAAAGAAAACAATAGCAAAGATCAATAAAACTAAAAGCTGGTTCTTTGAGAAGATAAACAAAATTGATAAACCATTAGCCAGACTCATCAAGAAAAAGAGGGAGAGGACTCAAATCAATAAAATTAGAAATGAAAAAGGAGAAGTTACAACAGACAC
>NC_041224.1:88295643-88318696 GCF_002837175.3 Physeter macrocephalus
GACAAAAGACCTGTATGCAGAAAACTATAAGACACTGAGGAAAGAAATTAAAGATGATACCAACGGATGGAGAGATTGCCTTGTTCTTGGTTTGGAAGAATCAATATTGTGAAAAAGACTATACTACCCAAAGCAATGTACAGATTCAATGCAATCCGTATCAAATTACCAATGGCATATTTTACGGAACGAGAACAAAAAATCTTAAAATTTGTATGGAGACACAAAAGACCCCGAATAGCCAAACAAACAACAAATGCTGGAGAGGGTGTGGAGAAAAGGGAACCCTCTTGCACTGCTGGTGGGAATGTAAATTGATAGAGCCACTATGGAGAACAGTATGGAGGTTCTTTAAAAAACTAAAAATAGAATTACCATACAATCCAGCAATCCCACTACTGGGCAATACCCAGAGAAAACCATAATTCAAAAAGACACATGCACCCCAATGTTCACTGCAGGACTGTTTACAATAGCCAGGTCACGGAAGCAACCTAAATGCCCATCGACAGACGAATGGATAAGGAAGATGTGGTACATATATACAATGGAATATTACTCAGCCATAAAAAGGAACAAAATTGGGTCATTTGTTGAGCCGTGGATGGATCTAGAGACTGTCATACAGAGTGAAGTAAGTCAGAAAGAGAAAAACAAATATCGTATATTAACACATATATGTGGAACCTAAACCGGTTTGCAGGGCAGAAACTGAGACACAGAAGTAGAGAAAAAAACGTATGGACACCAAGCGGGGGAAGCGGCAGGGGTTGGGGGTGGTGGTGTGATGAATTGGACAATTGGGATTGACATGTATATACTGATGTGTATAAAATTGATGACTGATAAGGATCTGCCGTATAAAAAAATAAATAAAATAAAATTTAAAAAAACAGATAAAGTAAATTGCAGTAAAATCTTGATAATCATTGAATCTAGGTGGTGGGTTCTTGTTTCTACTCTTGTATATGTATGAAGGCGTTAATTAAATATCATTGAAAAATGTTGTTTAATGGTGTTTTTCACAAGGGAGCCAAATTATATGTGTGTTAATTCATCACCTTTCATGTGCAGCTCTCCTTATGCTTTAACTCTTTTCTTCAGCTATGCATTTGTAGAAATTTGGTGTGAAGCACCTATATTGTATTTAAATAGTATTCAAAGCACAGAGCCAATTAATCCAATTAATACCTGGTTGCTTGGTTATTTTATGTTTATATGTTTCAGTTTTCCTCAGAGTGTTAGGTATACTGTAATTGGCTTTTATGATCTTAAAGTATATTAGGTTAAGATTAGCTACCTGAAAGTTACCCCTTTGAGATCTTCATGAAACAAGATGAAAATCTCTTAATAGTGAGGCAGGTATATACATACTCATACACATAAACAAACATATATGCTTATAGTAATTCCATTTTAATGCCATTTAACTTGCATTTTAGGACCTTCCTTAGATAACTTTATAATGTTAATCTGTTAATATATCAGTATTAAGTTAGCAGATACATATTAGCAATTCTAATACATAATAGCAATAATGGTATCCAGTATCAGAAAATCAGATCTTTTTTGAGATCCTTTTTTTCAATTGTTACCAATATCCTATTTAAAGAAAACTTTTTTTTTGTGATCCAAAATAATTATCAAAGCAAACAGCTTAAGTGTCAAACTAGATAATCAAGTTTCTTTAAAAAAATATGTTTATTTATTTATTTAGGTTGCACTGTGTCTTAGCTGCGGCACGCGGGATCTTCCTTGCAGCATGCAAGGTCTTTAGTTGTGGCGTGAGGACTTCTTAGTTGTGGCCTGTGGGATCTAGTTCCCCAACCAGGGATTGAACTCAGGCCCCTGAACTGGGAGCTTGGAGTCTTACCCACTGGACCACCAGGGAGATCCCTAGATAATCAACTTTAAACAGACTTACCTTTTTATGTATCTTACCTGAATTTTCTTAAAAATATTGATGTACCAGTGGAAATGAATAACAATTCACAACTAGAACCACCAATTAATAATTTAAAAACTGACCATGAAAATTAAAATATATAGCACAGGCTTCCCTGGTGGCACAGTGGCTGAGAGTCCGCCTGCCGATGCAGGGGACACGGGTTCATGCCCCGGTCCGGGAAGATCCCACATGCCGCGGAGCGGCTGGGTCCGTGAGCCATGGCCGCTGAGCCTGCTGGGCCCGTGAGCCACGGCCGCTGGGCCTGCGCGTCCAGAGCCTGCGCTCCGCAACGGGAGAGTCCACCACAGTGAGGAGCCCGCGTACCGCAAAAAAAAAAAAAAAAAAAAAAAAGTATACATGTGTTTATTTCCAAAAAAAAAAATATATATATATATATATATAGCACAGATTCATGATCCCTGAGATTCAAAATCACTTTTATGTACAACTTAATTGTTCATCTCCCCGTTTCATGTGATTAAGTCTCTGCCTCAGACTGAAATTTAAGGATTAGTTTTTTACATAAACTTCATTATTTTTTTTTCCACTTTCTGGGGAAGAGGAGTCAAATGATTTAGGGCTAACTATACCATCTAAATTAGTTTTAGGAAATTATCATTGTTTATCATAGTTTAATGCATTTAGTCTTAGACCCCTTTACATTTCCTGTTCAACCAAAGTAATCCATTCATGGTATACTCACATATGCTTCAGAGAAGTTCTTGTAATCCCCAAAATAACATTCTTTATCAACACAAAGGTTTTGCTAAATTCAACGGGAAATTTCTCTCTATGTTTACTGGTAATTTGTTCCAGCTTTTACCCAAATCTAGTCACTTGGAGTAGAGTTTTAAAACTTTAGGAAGAAATTTTTTCCTTTAAAAATAAACTAGGGCCAAAGAAAACAGTTATAAAAAAATGTTTATCATTTGTATATTGCATAAATAACATATTTGCATACACTCTAATTCAAGAAGCCTGATTTTCATCCTCTCAATTATTCAAGAACCATTTATTGAATACCTATGATATGCCAGGCACTGTACTAAACTATTGGGGTTAGAGATTAGTATTTCAGGGTCTTCCCTGGTGGTGCAGTGGTTACGAATCCGCCTGCCAATGCAGGGGACATGGGTTCGAGCCCTGGTCTGGGAAGATCCCACGTGCCGCGGAGCAACTAAGCCAGTGTGCCACAACTACTGAGCCCACGTGCCCTAGAGCCCGTGCTCCACAACAAGAGAAGCCACCGCAATGAGAAGCCCACACACCACGACGAAGAGTAGCCCCAGCTCACCACCAACTAGAGAAAGCCTGCGCGTAGCAACGAAGACCCAACGTAGCCAAAAATAAATAAATAAATAAATAAATATATTTGAAACATTCCAGGTATTTTTGGTGCCATTTTATTAGCTTTCCTCTTACAAAACAGGTTAATTCTTTTGAAAGAATGCCTAAGAAAGAAAAATCCATTAATCCTCAATCCAAATTACTGCAAAATTTCTTGGAACTGGTTTAATTGCTCTGCTTATACAAACAAAGGATTTGCGAAACATTTATGAGGGTCTAATTTTAAGTGACAGGGAAATTGTACATAAAACAGATACTTCATATATTGGCTCTCTTTTTAATTGTTTTGATGTTTTAATCAATTTTAATTGTTTTAATGTTGCCAGTGTTCTTCAGGTTTGAGACACAGTGTCCCCTTCTCAGGTTGCTCAGGGACTTAACGCTGGTGGCAAATCCGTTTAGGAAGCAGTTGGAGCATGATTAATGTGAAAGCAATCATATAAGCCAAATATTTGGACCTAGTGAAGTAAATAAAGAATCTTGATTAGCTGATTAAATAGCTTGAAGAAAAGATTTTGTGAAAGGGTGAATAATATATAATCTGTTCTCTATTATTAGTGACAGCTTTCTCAGTGTGTTTTACTGTCACAAGAGGTAATATAGCAGAAGGGTTAAGGACATGAACTCTGGAATTAGGCTGCCTTGGTTGAAACCGTGGTTCTGCCCTGTGCCTCAGTTTCCTCCTCTGTACAATAGGGATGATAATAATAGTATGTAGCTCATAGAGTTCAGAGGACTTGAGTTAATACATGTTGAGTGACTAGAATAATACCTGGCAGAGAGAAACCATTCAATAAATGCTTGCTCTTCAGTGTTAGGAAGTAAGGACTCTGATGCTTTCCAACTGTTTTACTATGGAGCCTGCTTTTACTTATCTGAATGTAAATGTCTATACACATTTGTGTGGACATCAAGGTGAAACATGTTTTAAATAATTGTGGGAAGTCATAAAACCTGGCTAGTGTCAGAGATAGTCATCACTCATAAACTGTACTACTTATTGGTCCCTTTAAATATAAATTACAATAAACTTGCAGCATTCTAAAAATACTTTTCCTAGGTTAAAATTTAGCCTCTTTATTATTAAATACCTTAAAACCACAAAGAATCTGCTAATGTTTAAAATGGTTGTTTTATAATTGCCACATCCCTACTGCAGCTGTTGATGTGTTTAAAACAGCAAAATGTGCTTCTGAAACATTCTAAATGTAAATACAACACCAAGTATTGTATATTTTTGTTAACAAATTTAAATTACAAAAAAAAGAGGAAATTGTGGGCTAATCACTGACATTTTTTAGATTGACTGAGTTTTTGTTTTTGTTTTAATCCATTTCTCCTCTCTACAGTTTGGGAGTTATATAATCCATTTCTTTTTCTCATGGTTCTTAATCTTATTTTTTAAAATGTCCTTATGAAACTTGAAGTCTAAAACACTATGGCTGTATCTATCTTCTTCCAAAATAATGAAAGAGACTTGGAGTGATGGTCTTCAAGTATTTTTGTTTACATAACATTTAAAATAATTTTGAGAAACTACTATGGATGGATGGATATTAACTAGATTTACTGTGGTGAACATTCTGCAATATATACATATATCAAATCATTATGATGTACACCTGAAACTAATATAATATTATATGTCAATTATATCTCAATAAAATATGTATCAATGTAAAAAACACTATGTAACTCTTGTATATTTTATCATAATTTAAAATATTTGCAATAAATGTAATTAACAGAATATTAAAAATTTAGAGATTTTAAAATGTAAATTTTATCACTTAGATTTTAAATATGATTTGATACCCATCATTATTCATTTAAGAAAGGTAAACTTCTCAAGAATAGGAAATTTTGCATTATTCTTTTTTTGCCCTTAACTTGTGTTTCTATTCTACTTTTCCCATATACTTTTTAAAAAATTAATGCACTTTATTTTTAGAGCAGTTTTATATTTACAGAAAAATTGAGTGAGAAAGTATAGAAAGTTCTCATATACCCCTTTCAAATTCCTCCCCCTCCCCCCAGTTTCCCTTATTATTAACATCTTGCATTAGTGTGGTACATTAGTCACAATTGATAAGCAAATATTGATACCTTATTATTAATTAAAGTTCATAATTTACATTGGGATTCACTCTTTGCGTTGTACATTCTACAGGTTTTGACAAGTGTATAATGACATGTATCCACATTACAGTATAATACAGTGTAGTTTCACTGCCCTAAAAATGCCCTGTCCTCCACCTGTACATCCCTCCCTCCCTCGCTCCTCTCAAATCTCTGGCAACCACGATCTTTTAAATGTCTCCATAGTTTTGCCTTTTCCAGAGTGTCACACAGTTGGAATCATACAGTTTGTAGCCTTTCAGATTGGCTTCTTTCACTTAGAAATATTTATTTAAGTTTCCTACATGTCTTTTCATGGCATGATAATTCATTCTTTTATCACAGAATAATATTCCATTCTGTGGATGTACCACAGTTAGTTTATCTATCCACTTACTGAAGGACATCTTGATTGCTCTGAATATTTGGCAATTATAAATAAGGCTGCTATTAACAACTATTTGCACGTTTTTATGTGGACAAAAGTTTTTACCTCATTTGGGTAAATACCAAAGAGCACACTTGTTGGATCCTATCAAAAGAGTATGTTTAGTTTTTGTCATATTATCTTCCAAAGTGTCAGTACTATTTTGTATTCCCACAAGCAATGAAAGAGAGTTCCTGTTGCTCCACTTTCTTGCCAGTAACTTGGTATTGGCTGTTGGGAGGTCTCAGCCCCTTGCCACATGTACCTCTTCAGAGGCTGTTTGAGTGTCTTTTAAAAAATATTTATTTAAAAAAATATATTTATTTACTTTGGTTGCAGCAGGTCTTAGTTGTGGCATGCATGTGGGGTCTAGTTCCCCCACCAGGGATCAAACCCGCATCTCCTGCATTGGGAACGCAGAGTCTTACCCACTGGACCACAAGGGAAGTCCCAACACTTTTTTGTGAATGAATGTATTCATCCTCCAGAATTGATTGCTCACTGAAGATCAGCATATGTGAAGTTCAGGGCTGTCTGATCACCTGTAAATTAAAGAATTTATTTTCAGTAGTTCAATTAAGGTGTCAGTGGGAAAAAATGCACAACCTAAAAGTTGAGAATTATGTTTTATTCAAGAACATTACTGAGTACTATAGCCTGGAAACAGACTCTCAGATAGCTTTGAGAAACTGTTTCAAAGACGTAAGGGAGGAGCCAGGTTATGTAGGAGTTTTTGCTAGAAAAAGACATGTAGTCAAACATCAAAACATTACTGCTAATTACAAAAAACAGACATCTCAAGTTAGTGATGTTAGTGCTTTTCTATGTATGGGAAGATGCAAGAGTCTGGGCTCATTGAGGGACTTCCCTGGTGATCCAGTGGTTGAGAATCCGCCTTCCAATGCAGGAGATGCCAGTTCAATCCCTGGCGGGGGAATAAGATCCCACATACCGTGGGGCAACTAAGTCTGAGCTCTCTAGAGCCCTCTACATGCCACAACTACTGAGCCTGCATGCCACAACTAGAGAGATGCCCGTGTGCCGCAACGAAAGATCCCACATGCCGCAACTAAGACCCGATGTAGCCAAATAAATAAATAAAAAAAGGGTCTGGGCTCATTGAAATTATTCCTTTGATAGCATCTTAACTATCTAGAGCCAGTATCCTGTCTTTCTCTATCCTGAATTCCCCTCAGAGCACAAGCTGATAGTGGCTGGTGGCTTGATCATGGGCAACATTCGCTGTTTACTGAAATGGCAAGCAACATTTCTAACTCTAAACTAAATGCTCCAATTTACCAAAAATTTCTGGAGACCAACTATCATGGAGCTATTCTTGTTTCCTTTCTACACCATCCAAGCAAGGGGACTTGTGGGTACAAAAAGGCCAGAGACACAAAGACCAAGGAGAACAAAGCACTCTTATCTCATTTTATTTTGATTTTCTGGTTTGTTTCCACTTTCTAGATTATAAACTCCCTAAAGGCAGGAAGTGCGTAGGCCCAGCTGAGATCTAGAAAATAAACATATAGCTCCCTGCCCCAAGGGGCTGACAATCTAGTAGGAAAGGTATGACACGTGTTTTAAAACACTTTTTTAGGACTTCCCTGGTGGCGCAGTGGTTAAGAATCCTCCTGCCAATGCAGGGGACAAGGGTTCAACCCCTGGTCGGGGAAGATACCACATGCCGTGGAGCAACTAAGTTTACCACAACTACTGAGCCTGTGCTCTAGAGCCTGCGAGCCACAACTTCTGAGCCTGCGTGCCACAACTACTGAAGCCCGAGCGCCTAGAGCCTGTGCTCCACAAAAAGTGAAGCCACCGCAAAGAGAAGCCCATGTACGGCAGCAAAGAGTAGCCCCTGCGCTCAGCAACAAAGACTCAATACCGCCAAAAATAAGAAAACAAAAAAACCCATCTTTTTAACTTTGGTCCTGCTGGACCTCCCAGATGGGGAAGGAATATACAATACAGGCATACCTTTGTTTTATTGCACTTCACTTTATTGCTCTTCAAAGATACTACTTTTAAAACAATAAAGTATTTTTAAATTAAGGTATTTAGTTTTTTTAGACATAATGCTATCATACACTTAATAGACCTCATTATAGTGTAAACATAACTTTTATATGCACTGGGAAACCAAAACATTTATGTGACACAGTTTAGTGCAATATTCACTTTATTGCAGTGGTCTGGAATGGAACTTGAAATATCTCCAGGGTATGTCTGTAATTGAAGATTGTTCACAAGTATGGCCAAAGCTTGTTAGGGAAAATGGGTGGATCAGTTTTGTTGAAGAGAAGATCCTACTTCAGTGAATTGTGTTTTAAAAGGTTTACAAGGTTATAGCTATGCTGAGTGAAAGAAGCCAGACCTCCTCTCCCTTCCCCACAAAAAGTACATATGGTATAATTCCACTACATAAAGCTTTAGAATATGCAAACTAATCTATAGTGACTGAAAGCAGATCAGTAGTTGCTAAGGGATGGAGATGGGGAGGGACAGGATGGAAGATTATAAAGGGCAGAAGGAAAGTGTGAGGTAATGAATACGTTCACTGTCCTGAGTGTGACGATTTCATGGGTGTATAAATATGGCAATACTTGTCCAATTGTACATTTAAATAGGCATAGGTTACTTACTGACATGTCAATTATTCCTCAATAAAGCTGTTTTTTAAAATAATTTTATTTTATTTATTTATTTTTGGCTGTATTGGGTCTTCGTTGCTGCTCACAGGCTTTCTCTAGTTGCGGTGCACAGGCTCCTCATCGAGGTGGCTTCTCTCGTTGTAGAGCACAGACTCTAGGCTTGCGGGCTCAGTAGTTGTGGTGCATCGGCCTAGTTGCTCCCTGGCGTGAGGGACCTTCCGGGACCAGGGTTCAAACCCGTGTCCCCTGCATTGGCAAGCAGGTTCTTAACCACTGCACCACCAGGGAAGTCCCAATAAAACTGTTTTTAAAAAAGAGATAAGATCAGGCTCAGACAGAGGAACTCTTGACGTTTTTTCCGGAATGTGAAAAGCAACAGTTAGTAAACTATCCCTAATAGTCAAACCTGGGCTGTTGTGAGAGCAAAGGAAAAGGAAAGACAGAAAAGCCACAGTCTTTGGTTCAGGTGTGTGGTGTGTCCGCGCCGGTGGGAGATAACTCTGGAGGGAAAGGCTAGTGCCCACAGTTAAAGCCAGAAGAATTTTTGCTGGCACAAACAGGGGAAGCTAGAGGAAGAACATGATTTGGATCAAGATAATTTTCCATTTTGGACTAGGAGAGAGCAACATGGAAGGCCTCCACCCTCGCTGAGGCACTGCTACGGGGCTGGAGAGAACGCTGCTCCAGAGCGCAGGCAGACGCCAGGCCCAGTTAGCAGAGACGAGACCACGCCACAACTCCCGGCAGGATCCCAGGGGCCTGAAACCTTAACCCTCAACTATCGCTTCCTTAAGTTCCACTCCTTGAGCTGAGGCAGATGTTTGTGCAAGTCCCGCCTAGGTATCCCACGGAGATCTGGGGAGAACACCCCACCCAACTCGGCAGACCTGAAGCGCTGGGACTGCGGGCGCTCGTGCCCGACGCGTGCGCGCGGCAGCTGCCTGAAAGTGAAGGAGCGCGCGCCTCTCACGTGACCCGGCCCGCGGGCGGCTACGCACACGACGCGCCCCTCACGTGGTCTGTCTCCAACCCCGTCGCCGGCGGAGGCGGGCGCGGGCGCGTCCCTGTGGCCAGTCACCCGGCGGAGTTGGTCGCACAATTATGAAAGACTCAGTTTATGCTGCTAGCGCCGGAGCTGAGTTAGTTCTGAGAAGGTTTCCCTGGGCTGTCCTTGTCCGGCGGCCTTTGCTGCCGCCTACGGAGACGCTTCCCGATAGATGGCTACAGGCCGCGGAGGAGGAGGAGGTGGAGTTGCTGCCCTTCCGGAGTCCGCCCCGTGAGGAGAATGGTACTGGACCCACGCAGGCCCCGGCGGGGGAACGGCCCTGGGGGTTGCGGGCAGGGAAAGGGGAGGACTCGACTGGCAAGTGTGTGCGCGGAGCCGCTCTTCCTGAGGCTATGGACCGCCGTCTTGCCTTGAGGCTTCCGGACTTGCCTTGGCGGGACGGGAGTGCAGTTCTTTCGCGGGTGAGGAGCAGGAAGCAGGTAGTAAATCTGGCGCGACACCTCGTCCCGGGAATCCCCTGAGCGGCGACCGGGCTCAAGCGAGGGCTCTTCGGGGCGGCAGAGGAGGGAGCCGCGGAGGACCTGGCAGAGCTGAGCGGCCGCAGCGCGCCAGAAGCAGCGCTCAGCCTGCAAGCTCCGCATCTCCCGGGAGCGCGTTCCTCCTGGCGCTTGTTGCTGGCAGATAAGGCAGCCAAATGCTCTGCTCAAGTTCTGCATGGAAGCGGAGGGAGGGCTGAGAGGGAGCAAAAACGGGATAGAGGATACGGCTTTGGAGCTGTGCCTTGTTTGCTGCGCAGCGTGTACTCCACAGGTACATTTTCCTCTGGAGCCCAAGAGGAGGGATTAGACGATATTGACGCTAGATCTGGTTTGGAATTTTCTTTAGCAAGAATTAAGGGTTTTATTGGGGCGCTGCTGTAGGTACCGAGGCGATATGTTGTCTGGATTTATGTCGAACCGCCTCATCCGTTGCCCTAGAGAAGGGTTGGTCGTGTTTTAAACCAAAGTTGCGAGAGGGATGCGGCGCATTTCACCTTTTGATAGAGGTTTTTGTTAAGGCCGGGAATAAAATTAGAAGACTTTTCACAAAGAAAGTCATTTAGATCAGAGACTTGAAGAGCGGGTAGATATTCCTGGTCAGTAGTTGAACTAGATAGGCTTCATGCAAACAATTCTCCCTCTGCTGGAGTCTGGCAGGTTTACTTTTCTCTAGAAACTAATTCAAGTATCATACAAATTGAAACCACGAAAGTAGTTATGCTTTGAATAAATAGTACATCTTTACATTATTTTCCACATTTTGCGGTAAAGTCAATAAAAACGTCATTTTACCTTTTTTCGTAATTTTTAAAAGAAGGATTTGTTAAGTTCCTCTACCGACGCTAAATTTTAACATTTATTACTTAAGTGGATTTTAAGGGAATCAATTTTTTTGGGGGGGAAAGTTGAATCAAAGTGCCTTTCATTAAAAAAAAGCAAACCATTAATACTGTTCAGTGATGTGTCTAGTTTTCCTTTTTTTAGATGGTAATTAGCGTATATTTGAACATACCACTTAAGTATTTAGAAAAAAATTTAGATACGTTAGAAAATGGAAATGAAGACGATTCATCATCTTAAAAGCCATTGCTTCCTACTGTTTGGTTAAAGCAACCAGATGACTTTGTTTCTAGTGACATTCTAGTGAAAGTCAATTTCTTAGTCTTACCTCAGGTGCTGTTCTTAAGTCCAGCCTCTTAATGTCGCTATCTACACACTTTGAAATCTAGCCTTCAAAAATTGATGTGCTCATAGTTTCTCTTGTGTTTGTTGTCTTTCCATTTTTGTAGCAGATGCACCCCCCGCCCCCGAAACGTTTGTATGCAGCATTGTTGTTTCTACAGGGAGAAATTTTCACTTTAAAATTTGAAATTAAGAATCTGATTTTATTTTTTACGTTGCTTGGGTCCTGACTGCTATTGAGTTTTGTGATTTTCCCTACACTTTCGAATTAAATTACAGTGAAACCTTAGGATAACCTAATACTGAGGTTCTCCAATAATGATAATTTTGTTGAGCCTCCTCAACTTTAAGGTCAACACTGTGACCTGAAAGTTTCCCTAAGTATGTTGTAGCTACACTGTATAATTCTTATTGTAAACTCTTGTTTAAGGCCTTTGCTTTAAAACTAATCAGCCAACAGACCAAAAAACAACACAAAACAAATAAAATACCAAGAAACACAAGGGAAACTGGAGTGGATAAATTTTGTTACAAAATTAAAAACCATGGCTTATTAGAAATATTTGTTTCATTCATTTGGTAAACACTTAGTGTTTAATATATTCCAAGCACTGGAGTGGCAAAGATGTGTTAGACAAGTTTCCCACTTTCAAACCGCTTACATTCCAGTTATTTATAAAAGAACTACCTGTCTGTTGTCAATGGAAGATGCATACATCACAAAACAAACATTTAGTGTCTAGCAGGCTCTGTGATACTCTGTCTTGAAGGGCAGTATAGATATACAAAAAGCAAAAAGGTAGTGTGATACTACTGCATAGATTACTGTGAATGTATAGGGTAGTCAGGGAGAAAGGAAAGTCTGGTTAGGCTTGCAAAGGAGCTGATAGGAGAAGTGAGTGTCGTAGAGGCAATAGGAATTAATTAACCTGGAAATAGAAGGTATGTAGAATTTGGTATTGGTGGTTTTAGTCTAAGGGAACTGAGCTTTAGAAGAGAAGAGCATCCAGGGAAATCAATCCCTGGTCCAGTTTTTAGGACTCGGCGCTTTCACTGCTGAGGGCCTGAGTTCGACCCCTGGTGGGGGAGCTAAGATCCTGAAAGCTGCGCAGTGCAGCCAGGAAAAAAAAAAAAGATAAAAGAGAAGAGCATCCATAGTTTATCTTAATATCTGTTGTACGAGTACTGTATGTACTTTAGAAAGAGTGGAGTATGGGATGATATATGGGGTACTGGTCTGGGAATGTTATAAAGATAGGCAGGGACCAGATTTCTGAGGGCAATGTATGTTATGCAAAGAAGTTTGGATTTTATTCTGGAGATGAGGGGTCCACTGAAGGAATCAGTATGGAGGGTGACTTGGTGTGTATTTAAGCTGAAAAGAGAGACCATAAGGAAGCTGTAGCAAAACTGACCAAAATATTTAGGGCTTGAAGTAAAGAAGTAAAGAACTTGGTTTCTTTGGAGGAGGAGGAGGAGGAGGAGGAGGTGTGTGTGTGTGTGTGTGTGTGTGTGTGTGTGTGTGTGTTAGCAAATGTCACTAATAAGAACCAGACATAAAATGAAAACATGTAATAGTTGAAGTCATTACTTAATATGTGCAAATATAATACTTAAAGGCAGTACTTAAAATTGTATTTTTGGCTGATGTGTCTAGTTTTCCTTTTTTTAGATGGTAATTAGCGTATATTTGAACATACCACTTAAGTATTTAGAAAAAAATTTAGATACGTTAGAAAATGGAAATGAAGACGATTCATCATCTTAAAAGCCATTGCTTCCTACTGTTTGGTTAAAGCAACCAGATGACTTTGTTTCTAGTGACATTCTAGTGAAAGTCAATTTCTTAGTCTTACCTCAGGTGCTGTTCTTAAGTCCAGCCTCTTAATGTCGCTATCTACACACTTTGAAATCTAGCCTTCAAAAATTGATGTGCTCATAGTTTCTCTTGTGTTTGTTGTCTTTCCATTTTTGTAGCAGATGCACCCCCCGCCCCCGAAACGTTTGTATGCAGCATTGTTGTTTCTACAGGGAGAAATTTTCACTTTAAAATTTGAAATTAAGAATCTGATTTTATTTTTTACGTTGCTTGGGTCCTGACTGCTATTGAGTTTTGTGATTTTCCCTACACTTTCGAATTAAATTACAGTGAAACCTTAGGATAACCTAATACTGAGGTTCTCCAATAATGATAATTTTGTTGAGCCTCCTCAACTTTAAGGTCAACACTGTGACCTGAAAGTTTCCCTAAGTATGTTGTAGCTACACTGTATAATTCTTATTGTAAACTCTTGTTTAAGGCCTTTGCTTTAAAACTAATCAGCCAACAGACCAAAAAACAACACAAAACAAATAAAATACCAAGAAACACAAGGGAAACTGGAGTGGATAAATTTTGTTACAAAATTAAAAACCATGGCTTATTAGAAATATTTGTTTCATTCATTTGGTAAACACTTAGTGTTTAATATATTCCAAGCACTGGAGTGGCAAAGATGTGTTAGACAAGTTTCCCACTTTCAAACCGCTTACATTCCAGTTATTTATAAAAGAACTACCTGTCTGTTGTCAATGGAAGATGCATACATCACAAAACAAACATTTAGTGTCTAGCAGGCTCTGTGATACTCTGTCTTGAAGGGCAGTATAGATATACAAAAAGCAAAAAGGTAGTGTGATACTACTGCATAGATTACTGTGAATGTATAGGGTAGTCAGGGAGAAAGGAAAGTCTGGTTAGGCTTGCAAAGGAGCTGATAGGAGAAGTGAGTGTCGTAGAGGCAATAGGAATTAATTAACCTGGAAATAGAAGGTATGTAGAATTTGGTATTGGTGGTTTTAGTCTAAGGGAACTGAGCTTTAGAAGAGAAGAGCATCCAGGGAAATCAATCCCTGGTCCAGTTTTTAGGACTCGGCGCTTTCACTGCTGAGGGCCTGAGTTCGACCCCTGGTGGGGGAGCTAAGATCCTGAAAGCTGCGCAGTGCAGCCAGGAAAAAAAAAAAAGATAAAAGAGAAGAGCATCCATAGTTTATCTTAATATCTGTTGTACGAGTACTGTATGTACTTTAGAAAGAGTGGAGTATGGGATGATATATGGGGTACTGGTCTGGGAATGTTATAAAGATAGGCAGGGACCAGATTTCTGAGGGCAATGTATGTTATGCAAAGAAGTTTGGATTTTATTCTGGAGATGAGGGGTCCACTGAAGGAATCAGTATGGAGGGTGACTTGGTGTGTATTTAAGCTGAAAAGAGAGACCATAAGGAAGCTGTAGCAAAACTGACCAAAATATTTAGGGCTTGAAGTAAAGAAGTAAAGAACTTGGTTTCTTTGGAGGAGGAGGAGGAGGAGGAGGAGGTGTGTGTGTGTGTGTGTGTGTGTGTGTGTGTGTGTGTGTTAGCAAATGTCACTAATAAGAACCAGACATAAAATGAAAACATGTAATAGTTGAAGTCATTACTTAATATGTGCAAATATAATACTTAAAGGCAGTACTTAAAATTGTATTTTTGGCTTTTTTTTTTTTTTTATAAATTTATTTATTTATAGCTGCATTGGGTCTTCATGGCTGCGCGGGCTTTCTCTGGTTGCAGTGAGCAGGGGCCTACTCTTCATTGCTGTGCACGGGCTTCTCACTGCGGTGGGCTCTCTTGTTGCGGAGCGTGGGCTCTAGCCATGCGGGCTTCAGCAGTTGTGGCTCGCGGGCTCTAGAGTGCAGGCTCAGTAGTTGTGGCGCATGGGCCTAGCTGCTCCATGGCATGTGGGATCCTCCCGGACCAGGGCTTGAACTCTCGTTCCCTGCGTTGGCAGGCGGATCCCAACCACTCTGCCACCAGGGAAGTCCCTGGTTTTGATTTTTAAATGAAGGTCTATTGAAGCAAACACTTCTAAAATTTAAGTTTGAGAGTTTTGCCAACCATAGATATTTTTGGTACAGTACTCTGATATTCTCTTCCTTTAACATTCTAATGTGGGAGATTTCAAACTTACAAAGATATAATAGTAAAATGAATCACCATATACCCATGACCCTTTTCAACAGTTTGAAACATGTGAATATTGTTTCTGCTATTATCCCTCTCATTCCTCCTCAACTGGATAATTTAAAAGCAAATCCCGGACATGTTCCATCTACAGGTACTTCGTATGTGTATCTCTAAAACTTTAACACATCCACAGTACTATTAGCACACCTAAAATTAATAATTCTTTGATATCATTAAATATTCAGCATATTTCCTTAATTGTCTCGTGTTTTTTTGGTTTGTTTGAATCAGGATCCAAAGAAGTCCACACAGCATTTGGTTGATGAATAAGTCTCAGTCTCTTGTATCCCCCCCACCTTTTTTTGGTTTTGTCATTTAACATTTATTTAATGAAAAAAAAAATATCCAGATCATTTGCCTTGTAGAATTTCCCACAGTTTGGATTTGTTGAATGTATCCGTATAGCATCCTGTAACATGTTCCTTTCTCCTCTGTATTTCCTGTGAACGAGTGGTTAATCTAAAGACTGAGATTCTAGTTTGATGTTTTGGCAAGACTGCTTCTCAGGTTGTGCTGTGTACTTTGTATTGCATTACATTAAGAGGCACATGTTGTCTGGTTGTTTTTCTTTTTTTGATGTTAAGATTGACCAGTGGGTTGGTGTTGTCAGCTGCCTGATCTTTGAGTTGTGAAGTTCCCCATCATATATTCACAGAATAGCAGCAATTGATGATTATTGCCATTGCTCAGTTATTTCACTCTGGGTTTCTGTTTCTCCTTTCTTGTTGGGGGAACCTTTCAGCATATGATTAAATTTTACGGTGTTTTTTTTTTTGTTGTTGTTGTTGTTGTTTTTTTAAGAGACTGCTCTTTAAATGCCTGTTTTAAGTTTGGTGCCTGGAGGCAAAGTTCAGAGTGGTTGAATTAGTTTAGAACATGAGCAACATTTGGCTATCTGTGGGAATTTGAACTGAGTCATTTATATGAATTGGTATAAAAACACTTAGATGTGTGTCACTTTTAGAAGGGGCTTTGTAATTATTAGATTAGTTTGAATATGAGTGAAATGTGTGACTTGGAGAATTGGACCTCTTCTAGTTTATCTTTATAAAAATGTTGGTTTAATTTGAATTAAGTTACTACTTTTAGATATTTTGTTGACCCTTTGGTTCGGTTCACCTAGGATTTAGAAAATTACTGTGGATCTTTTGGGGGAATATGTGTTTAGTTTCCTGACTATCTAAAGGTTTTAGAACCCTGTTGAAGAAATTTTGGTGTATGGAGGTAAGCAATTCTTTGAAATTGATAGACTTGCCTGTTCACCTAAGCATCTTTGCCAAGTCATACTCTTTTATGAGCATCACTGTTACTCTGTGAAAGGCAGATGGTAATCTTATTTCTACTTCACCTCAGGAGCAGTACTAGGATTAAAGTCTGTGAAACACTATTTGTCCCTCCTTGCGTCATGAAAACATGTTAATAACTTAACACCTCAACTATCCCAGCTGCCAGACTTCTGAAAACTTCAGCCTTTGGAAACCCAACTCCTCATAGAAAGAAAAAAGCTTTTGAGCCAAGCCATTATCAGAAATATAGCACCCTTAAGCCCAGAGTTCACTGGTTGAAAAATATGTGCAAAGTGAAATTTAATAGGCTTAGTTACCTACTTTTCTCTGATAAGTTTCGTAGTACATTAGGAATGATAGAAGGAAAGTTATCTGGGAAGCAGACTATTACTATAAGGAGACTGGAGAAACATTAACTAGAATAGAAAGATGGGACTGTAAATTACCCTTCAGTATGTGAACTAGAGGTCTTCCTTGTTTTTTTTTTTTTGTTTGTTTGTTTTTTGCGGTACGCGGGCCTCTCACTGCTGTGGCCTCTCCCGTTGCAGAGCACAGGCTCTGGATGCGCAGGCTCAGCGGCCATGGCTCACGGACCCAGCCGCTCCGCGGCATGTGGGATCCTCCCGGACCGGGGCACGAACCTGTGTCCCCTGCATCGGCAGGCGGACTCTGAATCACTGCGCCACCAGGGAAGCCCCTTCCTTGTTTTTAAGTATAATTTACCATACCCACTACCTGGAAGGTGCTCTACCCAGAAGGTACTCCTGACTAAACAAAGTGTGTTATAGGCTTTAGACAAGTTTTCACAATATTAGCTAACATGTATTAGCATTTTGTGGTCGTCGTTCTAAATGCTTTACATATATCAATTACATATATCACTCTCAAGACTCCATTATGAAGTAGACACTTTTTCTGCCCTCCATTATTTATATAAATAACAGAGAAGCAGAATCACTCACCCAAAGGTCATAAGGCTGATAAGTGGAAGAGTAGGTGTTGACTTGCCAAATTATAGAAACCTGGAGAAGGATCTTGATATTCAGGGACATGTATATTAGCAAGATGTCAGATGACAGGTGTTACTTTTAAGTAAAAAAGTTAAGGTCATTTAAAAAATGTCGCCTTTAAAAAAATTTTGTCATACCATATTTTCTTTAAATGCTATAAAGCTTAGTAGAATTTCCTTTACTACCAAATTTCTATGTAATAACTTTAGGATAGGTTATTTATAACTCAGTTGTATACATGGTATTTTGACGAAGTGCAGAGATTTACTCTTCTGAGGGGATCCTTAATAGATAGGAAAAGTCATTAACTAAACTAAATAGATTTTGTTATAGGTAGAACTCATTAATAAAAACCACAGATGCCTATAATGAATGTATCAACAAAGTATCACACTACTCAGGGACAGAGAATAGGTTGTTATGGTTTACTCCAATATGAAGGCTCAAGATTTGTAATAGCGAATGTCCAATACTTCTTTAGATTTCTCTTTTTCAGATTAATATTTGTGGTATCATCTGAAAACATAACAATCAATGGTCATTGAATTAGGTATATGTGATAGATCCATTTAATTCAACAGATTCTGTTGCTTTTGAAAAAATATTTTATTAGGTAATAAGGAGCCAGGAAAAAAGGTGCAGAATTTAAATTGTACTATTTGACTGAGAGTACATAATATTTTAAAATAAATTATATAATTTGAGTTCTTTGCTGGTTTTTTTGTTATGGAATTCAGATGTATAAGTGTGTAGATCATAATATAGCAGACAGTGCTTATCACCCAGCTTAAGAAATAAAATATTACAGACAAAATTTGATGTACCCCATCAAAATCCCATTCCACTTTCCACTTTTTCAGACATAAATTTTATCCTAAATTTAGCCTTTATTGTTCCTTTGGATGCTTTTTTAATGTTGTTACCTAGAGTATGTATACTATATAGTGGTCTTTTGGTATTTCTATGTTTGATATATATAGAATTATGTACATCTTTTTATGGATTTTTTTTCTTTTAAATTGAAATATAATTGACATACAATATTAGTTTCAGGTGTACAACATAGTGATTCAATATTTTTATAGATTATATTCCATTTACAGTTATTATAAGGCAGGGGATATGGGGATATATGTACACTTATGTCTGATTCACTTTGTTGTACAACAGAAACTAACACAACATTGTAAAGCAACTATACTTCAATAAAGATATTTAAAAAAATAAAGTTATTATAAAATACAGGATATATTTCCTGTGCTGAACAGTGTATCCTTATAGCTTTTTTTTTTCTTTTTTTTTCTTTTGCATGAACATTCGGTTTTGGAGATTAATTCATGTTGATACATGTAAGGTTTAGTTTATCCTTTTCAGCTGCTATATATTATTGCATGATAGGGATATGCTGTATGCTGTCCATTTTACTGTTATTGGGCATTTAGGTTGCTTCCAGTTTTTTTACAAATAATGATGTAACATTCTTGTATGTATCGTCTTATGTATACATGTGAGAATTTTTCTAGGAAGTATATATCTAGACGTAGAATTGCTGGGTCACAGGGTAGGTGCATCTTCATCTTTGTAGATAATTGCCAAAGTGTTGACCAAAGTAGTTGTGCAGTGTCCACTCCGTCTAGAAATATATGAGAATTCTTTTTTTTTTTCTTCAACGTCTTTGCCAGCACTTAATTGCTGAGGTTCTTTTATTTTGCCAGATTCATGAATGTGTAGTAGTTCCTCATTGTTTTAATTTGCATGCCCCGTCCACCGATAATGTTGTGTATCATTTCAGGTTACAAGTTTTTGGCTATGGTTACCTCCTCTCTGATGAATTGCTTTGCTCAGTTTTCTAATGGATTATCTTTTTCTTTTTTATTATTTACTTCTAGAAGTTCTTTATGTATTCTGGATACTAATTTTTTTTTGTTTGTTTTGTTTTATGAGTTACAAATACCTTCTTCAGTCTCTAACTTTTTAAATTTTTACTTTGTTAATGGTGGGCTGTTTACTTATTTTTAGGTTGTTGGTGTACATTGGTTTTTAATTTTAGTGTAATAATTTATCAGTATTTTCTTTATAGCATGTGCTTTTTCTTATCTTGAGGTCATAAAGTTATTTATTTTTTGGTAGAAGTTTTAAAGTTATGACTTTAACCCATCTAGTATTCATTTTGAATTCTAGTGTGATAGTTCATATACATATAGTATATTGGTATTATCTCCTGATTTGTATTGCTGTGTCTGTCACACACCAGGTTTCCTTAAGTGCAAGTTTCTAAGTGATTTACTCAGTTGTTCCGTTTGTCTTTTGTGTCAATATATTTATTTGGATTTTTTAGCAATCTTAGGAGTCTGGTAAAATTTCTTGAGTTAGTGTAAGAAATTTAATTTTTTTTTTTTTGCCAACATACTTTTTTTCTCCTAAAATGATGAATTTTGATCCCTTTTCATTTTAATAATAATTCTTTATGGTAGAAATGAATTATTCTGGGTAAGACTTTATCTGAAATACCTGAGGAAAAAATTACTGTTGTTTGAGCTAAATTGAGGTTGGTCACTTTTTAGACTCAATGTCTAGTCTTCAATTATTTAATGTCTTGGACTCAATGGTATGGCATTATGGCAACTGCTCATACTTATCTTTATCAAACATTTTCTGTCCCTTAAATTGAGGGCAGTATTGGGCTGGTAAGCAGTCAGGGTAGCAATCTTCACGAGGTCAGCAGGACAGCAAAACCAGCAGAAAATAAGATGGGTAGTAGTAGTTGGACTCTTTACATAGTCATGGTCTGAATCTGATTCTGTTTACTTTTTAATATATAAAACTTCCTCAACTGTTTATCATTCCACAGAAGCTTTTCAACAGTGTCTTTAAAACCTGTTCAGAGGGTTCACATTTGAATTATCAGTAATATCTAATTATTAATTAGTTAAGTGGTTGGCAGCCAATTAAGCGCAAGAGCAGAACTCTAGTGTAAGGGCCTGTAGGAGTGCCAGGAGATCAAATAAATTGGACTCTGACAGAGGAAGTCAAAGAGTACCAACTGTTTTCAACATTTTGCTTCAGGCTAGCCTTAATTTTTCTTTGTCATTGTGCTGTTGCTGGCAGGCATGTTGACCTATGTACAAAATTATCATGTAACTCAAAATTTCTAGATCTGTAGTGTCATTTAACTTTTTTAAGCTATTGCATTTTATTAGTAGGCAAACTTCCTTTTAATTTGATTGCCTTTCTCTTGAGTATGGGTCACATTTTCTTGTTTCTTCTTATATCTAGTTAATTTTGGATTGTTATCATAGGTGTTGTGAATGTTACCTTGGAGAGACTCTGGGTTCTGTTATAATCCTCTGAAGACTACTGATTTTGTTTTTTAAAGTAGTTGTTATGGACTGAATGTTTGTGTCTTCCCAGAATTCAGTGTTGATGGTATTTAAAAACGGGGCTTTGTGGAGGTAATTAGAGTTTGATGAGGTGATGAAGGTAGGGTCCTTATACGAAGAGACACCAGAGAGCTTGCTCCCTCTCCCCGACACAGTGATAAGACATCTGTCTGCAACCCAAGGAGGGGGCTCTCACCAGATGCAGACCTTACTAGCACCTTTATCTTGGATTCCAGTCTCTAGAACTGAGAAAATGAATTTTGGTTGTTGAAACCAAAGTTAAGTGTTCCAGTATTTGTTACAGCAGTCAAAGCAGACTAGGATAGTAGTTGATTAACTTGACTGTACTCAAATTCCAAACTGTGTCTCCTTCAGTGGGCAGCAAAAATATCTCTTCAGTTATTTTATTCTTAACTGACATGCTTGACATGTATACGTACTTCATGGGTCAGCTAGATTTGAACAGAGTTAATGTGCAGCATTTAAGGTTCCCTTTCTGTGACTCTGTCTTTTGAAGTCACTTTTCCCATCACTTTCCAGCTGCTGTTGTCACGTTGAAGTTGCTATTCTGGTTCTTCAAGCGAGTAAGACTGTGGGATTTCAATTGGAGTTTTAGCTACTTAGTAGGTGTGGAGTGGGGCCTGTCTTAGGCAAAAAATGGGAAACTCAGTCATAGCTGTCCCTTTATCCTAAGTACAGACTTCATCTGATTTCTGCTTGCTTTTGGTTGCCTCTCCAGAGCCGTTAAGTAGTTGTTTTTGTTTTTTTTTTTAATTTTTATTTTGTCCAGAGTTTATGGTTATCTGTGGGAGGGTTAATCCAGTAGAACCTCCATAGCTGGAAGCTCCTTTCTAATATTAATATATAGAACCATAGAGTGTATTTAGTTGTAAAAATAGATTGATTTTCACATGTTACCTTGAAGTAGAATTTTTAAAGCAATCTTTTTCCCCCCAGTTTTTGCTATCGGCATATAGGCAAGAAGGATGTGCTATTACTGATTTGTTTGAAGAGTAGTATGTGGTTAGAAGGTTTATTTATAGCATATGTGCCCCTTATTGCTAGGAGACAGACAGGAAGAATTTATAACTGAATTTTGAAGAATTGTTGAAATATGACTGTGTGTGTGGCATTTTGCTAAAACACAGATCATAGTCTTCAGAGCAACATTGTGAGTTAGGTATTGTTATTTTTCTATATTATAGGTGAGGATACAAGTTCAGAAACTTGCTTAAGGTTGAATCGACAGTATAAACAACAAAGCTAGAATTCTAACAGGTTAATCTGACTCCAGAATCTGTGCTGTTTAACCACTGAAGATCACTAAGTGATCCCTAAGTTTCCCTCTTTTGCTTTTGTTCTGTGGATATAGTTAGTTTTTACTTTACCTAGAACATTTAAGTTTAGGAATTTTCAGATTTGTGTTGTAGTGTGCCACCTTTTGGTAAAATTCAGTAATGCAGTCTAGCAAAAGAAGTATAAAATCAGGAATATAAATATATTTATAATCCAGGGTACATTTGATTGGATACCTGATGGCAGAGCAGAAACTCCGAATTTCAAAAATTGCAGAAACCAATCATTGGGAAGGATTTGCAGTTATCAGCTGGGATATGTGACTATCAGGAATAGGAAACCTGCAGGAAAAATAACTTTGTTAATGTACATCTAAAACTCTTTAGCCCCACCTCTTTTTTCACCTTATTAGAAAGCAACTCTTTTTTTTTCTTTAAAAATATTTTTATTTATTTTTATGTATTTATTTTTTTTGACCACAACAAAAGCAACAATGATTGCAATTACCAAACACGAAACACACTCATACTATGTTAGAATATTGACATTCAGTCCAGTAATCCTCCACTGTAATAGCTCCTTTACTTTGCAGTGAAAATTGATTTGTATATTTTTTGCTTCTGAGTCCTTGTGGGATTTTTTTTTATTCAAACAGAAAGTCACAAAAATTATAATCATCCTCATCAGTTCACTCAGTCCCATGTAATTAATTTTTTTTATCTTGATCTTTTGTTAGCACATTTATGAATTCATCAGTTTTCCATTAGAGTTCTGAAAATGCTTATTCATTCAGTTCAGCAATATAGTCAGTTA
>NC_041224.1:88318706-88319622 GCF_002837175.3 Physeter macrocephalus
CATGAATTCCTTGAAGATGAAACCCTTTTATAGGAACATTTTTGCAAAAGCATCAGAGTACACCCAGAACTGTCTGTAAATGACAAAAGACTTAAAAATGACCACGGTTAAAGATTTGATGAAAGTTCATAATAATGCAATTGACAAGGAAATTTAGTTATTTCTGAGATATACATTTTAAAGTAATAACTAGAATTTTGGCTTGTAACATAATACCAGAATATATAAGATTTTTAGAAATTTCATGTAATGTCTGAAACATTTATATTAACATTTCCATACAAATAACCCAAAGAGAGTTTAGTATTAGTTGTTTTTTTGGTTTGTTTTTTTATACTGCAGGTTCTTATTAGTCATCAGTTTTATAAACATCAGTGTATACATGTCAATCCCAATCGCCCAATTCAGCACACCACCATCCCCATCCCACCGCGGTTTTCCCTTCTTGGTGTCCATACGTTTGTTCTCTACATCTGTGTCTCAACTTCTGCCCTGCAAACCAGTTCATCTGTACCATTATTCTCATTTTTCTAGGTTCCACATACATGTGTTAATATACGATATTTGTTTTTCTCTTTCTGACTTACTTCACTCTGTATGACAGTCTCTAGATCCATCACGTCTCAACAAATGACCCAATTTCGTTCATTTTTAGGGCTGAGTAATATTCTATTGTATATATGTACCACAACTTCTTTATCCATTCGTCTGTCGATGGGCATTTAGGTTGCTTCCATGACCTGGCTATTGTAAATAGTGCTGCAATGAACATTGGGGTGCATGTGTCTTTTTGAATTATGGTTTTCACTGGGTATATGCCCAGTAGTGGGATTGCTGGATCATATGGTAATTCTATTTTTAGTTTCTTGAGGAACCTCCATACTGTTCTCCATAGTGGCTGTATCAATTTACATTC
>NC_041224.1:88319668-88320246 GCF_002837175.3 Physeter macrocephalus
TCTACAACAAAGTGAATCAGCTATACATATACATATGTCCCCATATCCCCTCCCTCTTGTGTCTCCCTCCCACCTTCCCTATCCCACCCCTCTAGGTGGTCACAAACCACCTAGCTGATCTCCCTGTGCCATGCGGCTGCTTCCCACTAGCTATCCACCCTATGTTTGGTAGTGTATATATGTCCATGCCACTCTCTCACTTCGTCACAGCTTACCCTTCCCCTCCCCATATCCTCAAGTCCATGCTCTAGTAGGTCTGTGTTTTATTCCATCCTACCCCTAGTCTCTTCAAGACATTTTTTTTTCTTAGATTCCGTGTATATGTGTTAGCATACGGTATTTGTTTTTCTCCTTCTGACTTACTTCACTCTGTATGACAGACTCCAGGTCCATCCACCTCACTACAAATAACTCAGTTTCATTTCTTTTTATGGCTGAGTAATATTCCATTGTATATATGTGCCACATCTTCTTTATCCATTCATCTGTTGATGGACACTTAGGTTGCTTCCATGTCCTGCCTATTGTAAATAGAGCTGCAATGAACATTTTGGTACATGACTCTTTTTGAATTACGG
>NC_041224.1:88320612-88321307 GCF_002837175.3 Physeter macrocephalus
TTGTTTATGGTTTCCTTTGCTGTGCAAAAGCTTTGAAGTTTCATTAGGTCCCATTTGTTTATTTTTGTTTTTATTTCCATTCCTCTAGGAGGTGGATCAAAAAATATCTTGCTGTGATTTATGTCAAAGAGTGTTCTTCCTATGTTTTCCTCTAAGAGTTTTATAGTGTCCGGTCTTACATTTAGGTCTCGAATCCATTTTGAGTTTATTTCTGTGTAAAATGTTAGGGACTGTTCTAATTTCATTCTTTTATATGTAGCTGTCCAGTTTTCCCGGCACCACTTATTGAAGAGCCTGTCTTTTCTCTATTGTATATCCTTGCGTCCTTTGTCGTAGATTAGTTGACCATAAGTGCGTGGGTTTAACTCTGGGCTTTGTATCTTGTTCCATTGATCTATGTTTCTGTTTTTGTGCCAGTACCATATTGTCTTGATTACTGTAGCTTTGTAGTATAGTGTGAAATCAGGGAGTCTGATTCCTCCAGCTCCGTTTTTTTTCTTGAAGACTGCTTTGGCTATTTGCGGTCTTTTGTGGCTCCATACAAATTATAAGATGATTTGTTCTAGTTCCATAAAAAATGCCATTGGTAATTTGATAGGGATTGCATTGAATCTGTAGATTGCTTTGGGTAGTATAGTCATTTTCACAATATTCATTCTTCCAATCCAAGAACATGGTATATCTCTCCATCTGTT
>NC_041224.1:88321470-88322540 GCF_002837175.3 Physeter macrocephalus
ATCTTTAATTTCTTTCCTCAGTGTCTTATAGTTTTCTGCATACAGGTCTTTTGTCTCCCTAGGTAGGTTTATTCCTAGGTATTTTATTCTTTTTGTTGCAGTGGTAAATGGGAGTGTTTCCATAATTTCTGTTCAGATTTTCATCGTTAGTGTATAGGAGTGCAAGAGATTTCTGTGCATTAATTTTGTATCCTGCAACTTTACCAAATTCATTGTTTACCTCTGGTAGTTTTCTGGTGGCATTTTTAGGATTCTCTATACTATCATGTCATCTTCAAACAGTGGCAGTTTTACTTCTTTTCCAGTTTGTATTCCTTTTATTTCTTTATCTTCTCTGATTGACGTGGCTAGGACTTCCAAAACTATGTTGAATAATAGCGGTGAGAGTGGACATCCTTGTCTTGTTCCTGATCTTAGAGGAAATGCTTTCAGTTTTTCACCATTGAGAATGATGTTTGCTATGGGTTTGTCATATATGGCCTTTATTATGTTGAGGTAGGTTCCCTCTATGCCCACTTTCTGGAGAGTTTTTCTCATAAATGGGTGTTGAATTTTGTCAAAAGCTTTTTCTGCATCTATTGAGACCATCGTATGGTTTTTATTCTTCAACTTGTTAATATGGTGTATCACATTGTTTGATTTGCATATATTGAAGAATTCTGGCATTCCTGGGATAAACCCCACTTGATCATGGTGTATGATCATCATGGTGTATGATCCTTTTAATGTGTTGTTGGATTCTGTTTGCTAGTATTTTGTTGAGGAGTTTTGCACCTGTATTCATCAGTGATAATAGGTCTGTAATTTTCTTTTTTGTAGTGTCTTTGTCTGGTTTTGGTATCAGGGTTATGGTGGCCTCATAGAATGAGTTTGGGAGTGTTCCTTCCTTGCAATTTTTTCGAAGAGTTTGACAAGGATGGGTGTTAATTCTTCTCTAAATGTTTGATAGAATTCACCTGTGAAGCCATCTGGTCCTGGACTTTTGTTTGTTGGAAGATTTTTATTCACAGTTTCAATTTCATTACTTGTGATTGGTCTGTTCATATTATCTGTTTCTTCCTGGTTCAGTC
>NC_041224.1:88322558-88346077 GCF_002837175.3 Physeter macrocephalus
CTGGCTAATGGTTTATCAATTTTGTTTATCTTCTCAAAGAACCAGCTTTTAGTTTTATTGATCTTTGCTATTGTTTTCTTTGTTTCTATTTCATTTATTTCTGCTCTGATCTTTATGAGTTCTTTCCTTCTGCTAACTTTGGGTTTTGTTTGTTCTTCTTTCTCTAGTTCCTTTAGGTGTAAGGTTAGATTGTTTACTTGAGATTTTTCTTGTTTCCTGAGGTAGGCTTGTATAGCTATAAACTTATCTCTTAGAACTGCTTTTGCTTCATCCCATAAGTTTTAATTCATTGTGCTTTCATTGTCATTTGTCTCTAGGTGTCCTATAAATATCAATTAAATCTATATGGTCTGTTGTGTCATTTAAAGCTTCTGTTTCGTTATTTATTTTCATTTTTGATGATCTGTCCATTGGTGTAAGTGAAGTGTTAAAGTCCCCCACTATTACTGTGTTACTGTCGATTTCTTCTTTATTTTAAAGTCTATTTTATCTGATATGAGTATTGCTACTCCAGCTTTCTTTTGATTTCCATTTGCATGGAATATCTTTTTCCATCCCCTCACTTTCAGTCTGTATGTGTCCCTAGGTCTGAAGTGGGTCTCTTGTAGACAGCATATAGATGGGTCTTGTTTTTGTATCCCTTCAGCAAGCCTGTGTCTTTTGGTTGGAGCATTTAATCCATTCACATTTAAGGTAATTATCGATAGGTATGTTCCTATGACCATTTTCTTAATTGTTTTGGGGTTGTTTTTATAGGTCCTTTTCTTCTGTTGTGTTTCCCACTTAGAGAAGTTCCTTTAGCATTTGTTGTAGAGCTGGTTTGGTTGTGCTGAATTCCTTTAGCTTTTGCTTGTCTGTAAAGCTTTTGATTTCCTCATCAAATCTGAATGAGATCCTTGCCGTGTAGAGTAATCTTGGTTGTAGGTTCTTACCTTTCATCACTTTAATTATATCATGCCACTCCCTTCTGGCTTGTAGAGTTTCTGCTGAGAAATCAGCTGTTAACCTTATGGGAGTTCCCTTGTATGTTATTTGTCGTTTTTCCCTTGCTGCTTTCAATAATTTTTGTCTTTAATTTTTGCCAGTTTGATTACTATGTGTCTCGGCGTGTTTCTCCTTGGGTGTATCCTGTATGGGACTTGCTGTACTTCTGGACTTGGGTGGCTATTTCCTTTCCCATGTTAGGATAGTTTTTGGCTATAATCTCTTCAAATATTTGCTCTGGTCCTTTCTCTCTCTCTTCTCCTTCTGGGACCTCTATAATGCGAATGTTGTTGCATTTAATGTTGTCCCAGAGGTCTCTTAGGCTGTCTTCATTTCTTTTCAATTTTTTCTTTAGTCTGTTCCGCAGCAGTGAATTCCGCCATTCTGTCTTCCAGGTCACTTATCCGTTCTTCTGCCTCAGTTATTCTGCTATTGATTCCTTCTAGTGTAATTTTCATTTCAGTTATTGTTCATATCTGTATGTTTGTTCTTTAATTCTTCTAGGTCTTTGTTAAACATTTCTTGCATCTTCTCGATCTTTGCCTCCATTCTTTTTCCGAGGTCCTGGATCATCTTCATTATCATTATTCTGAATTCTTTTTCTGGAAGGTTGCTTATCTACACTACATTTAGTTGTTTTTCTGAGGTTTTATCTTGTTCCTTCATCTGGTATATAGTTCTCTGCCTTTTCATCTTGTCTGTCTTTCTGTGAATGTGTTTTTTATTCCACAGGCTGCAGATTTGTAGTTCTCCTTGCTTCTGCTGTCTGCCCTCTGGTGGATGAGGCTATCTAAGAGGCTTGATGGGAATGACTGGTGGTGGGTAGAGCTGACTGTTGCTCTGGTGGACAGAGCTCAGTAAAACTTTAATCCACTTGATTGTTGATGGGTGGAGCTGGGTCCCTCCCTGTTGGTTGTTTGGCCTGAGGCAACCCAACCTTGGAGCCTACCTGGGCTCTTTGGTGGGGCTAATGACAGACTCTGGGAGGTCTCACGCCAAGGAGTACTTCCCAGAACTTCTGCTGCCAGTGTCCTTGTCCCTATGGTGAAACGGAGTCACCCCTTGCCTCTGCAGGAGACCCTCCAACACTAGCAGATAGGTCTGGTTCAGTCTCCCTTGGGGTCACTGCTCTTTCCCCTGGGTCCCGATGCACACACTCCTCTGTGTGTGTCCTCCAAGAGTGGAGTCTCTGTTTCCCTCAGTCCTGTCAAGGTCCTGCAGTCAATTTCCCCTAGGCTTCAAAGTCTGATTCTCTAGGAATTCCTCCTCCTGTTGCCGGATCCCCAGGTTGGGAAGCCTGATGTGGGGCTCAGAACCTTCACTCCAGTGGGTGGACTTCTGTGGTATAAATGTTAGCTAGTCTGTGAGTCACCCACCCACCAGTTATGGGATTTGATTTCACTGTGACTGCACCCCTCCTACTGTCTCATTGTGGCTTCTTCTTTGTCTTTGGATGTGGGGTATCTTTTTTGGTGAGTTCCAGTGTCTTCCTGTCGATGGTTATCCAGCAGCTAGTTGAGATTTTGGTGTTCTCGCAAGAGGGAGTAGTAAGAGCACATCCTTCTACTCCGCCATCTTGGTTCCTCCTCTAGAAAGCAACTCTTAATACAAGGATGTATTGGGATTGTAGGGCTGGTAGAAGGGACATTAGTAATATCCAAGAAACAATGTAGGGGAAGAATCTGAAGGGCTTGGCACATACTTGTTAGATGACTTGACTCAGTGGAATGGTGAGATTTTTTTGTGGGAAGCTTTTGTGGGATTTAGAGCGTGAGTTGGCAAACTATGTCATGTATGCCAAATCTGGCCAAGGCCTGTTTTGTATGGCCTTGAGCTAAGAATGGTTCTTATATTTTTTAGTGGTTAAAAAACAAAAGAAAGAATATGTGATGGAGACAGTATGTGGTTCAAAAAGCCTAAAACATTCACCATCTGACTCTTAATAGAAAAAATTTACTGATTGCCCATTTAGAGTATAGCCATACTTCTCTAAGAAGCGGGGAAGTTGAAGGAAGCATCAGTTTAACGGGAAAGGTGTTCTTTTGGGCCCTGATGAGTTGTCTGTTGTTGGAAAAATAATTACAGAGGTGAATTTGAAGAAAGGGTGAGAAACCAGGACTATATTAATAATTGATCTGTAGTGTTTACTCTTTGGTAAGGCATCGTGTTAAACTATAAAGGATTTAGAAATTATCTGTTGTATCCATTCCTTTACTAGTCCAGGCTCCCATTGCCCCTCCCCAAAAGACTGGTGGCTCTAGCTTACCTTTACTTATCTCCCTGATTATTTTCCTAAAGAGAGCTCTGATGATTCCTTATGTTAAATGCTACTTGGGATTCATTTTTCTTCCGTATGTAAATTAAAATGGCAATGAAAATATTTATATTTACATTTAATAGGAAGGCTTAACGTATGAAAAGTATATATACCTGTGATTTACTTTTATGAGTATTTCAATTAATAACTATCCAAAGTTTTGCAAGCCAGCATTTAGACTTAACTGGGGCATTAGTTCATTGCTGTAGAACAGTCATTTTGAAATCTATTGATATAATTCTTCCATCCATATCACCACTTGGGTTTGAATAGCTATAGTTAGAGTTGCTTCAGGTAGACTGTTGCTGAGGAGTGGAATTGGAGGAAGAAAAGGGGAAAAGCTAGTACTGGTTAGCAGTAGTTAGCAATTAACAATACCTTTTAGGAGAGGTATGTTAGCCCTCTGTTCTTTTTATTTTTCTCCATGTTCAGAAAATTTATATACATAGTGATTACATAGGAATTCTACTTTTGAAAGTAATTAATATATTTCTACTCATTGGTTTCAAAAAAGATGTAAGAAAGGTGCTTATTTAAAGCATATCATGAAATGATTTTGAAATGCTTATCTTAAATTTCTCTTAAAAAGCTAAAAAAAGAAAGCTAGTAGAGGCTTTGGAGTCAGGGTAAACTACTAGCTTTGTGACTTTGGACAGTCTTGTAACTTTCATGTCTAAGTCTCTGTCCATACCTTGTCTTTTCTCTTTCTGGAACTCTTGATTAAACTTACGTTTGATCTTCTTATTCTGTTTTACATGTCTTGTAACCCTCCCCTGCCTTTTAAACAGCTTTGTTGTGGAATAATGCATATACTATAAAATTTGCCGTTTGTAAGTATACACATTTGATGGGGTTTTTTGTTTTGTTTGTGTTTGGCCACTCTGTGCGACTCGTCGGATCTTAGTTCTCCAACCAGGGATTGAACCCAGGCTCTCGGCAGTGAAAGCACGGAGTCCTAACCAGTGGATTGCCAGAGAGTTCCCCATTTGATGATTTTTAATAAATTTATTTAGTTTTATAACCACCACAATCCAGTTTTAGACACCTCACAAAGTTCCCTTGTACTTGTTTGCAGTTTATCCCTGCTCTCACTCTTAGCCCCAGGCAATTACTAAACTTACTGTTTCTATGGTTTTGCCTTTCTAGCAATTTCATGTAAATGAAATCATAATATCTTATGTCTGGCTTTTCCCATTACCATAATGTTTTTGAGGTCCAGCAGTGTTGCGTGTTATCATTCGTTTGTCCTTCTTTATTGCTAAGTAGTATATATCATTGTATGGATATATCACTGTTGGTTATTATGAATAATGTTTCTAGAACATTCAAATACAAGTGTTTGGACATGTTTTCATTTTTTGGGGGAAGATAGTTAGGAATGGAATCTTGGAGTCATATGTAAGTTTATGTTTAACATTTCAATAAACAACCAAACTTTTCCTTTGTAAGTGTTTATAACATTCTGCATTCTGACTAGTAAAGTATGCGATTCCAGTTTATACATCTGTGTCAACACTTGGTATTGTCAGCCTTTGATTAAAGCCCTTCTAGTGGTTGTGAAGTGGTATTGCATTGTAGTTTTAAATTTGCATTTCCCTAATAACCAGTGAAGTTGAGCACCTTTTCTTATGCTTATTTGGTACAATAAGCATATTATCTTTGGTGAAATATCTCTCCATGTCTTTTGCCCATTTGTGAATTGAATTTTTTTTTTTAATGTTGAGTTTTCTGAGTCCTTTATCTTATTTGCAAATAAGTCCTAAATCAGTATATGCTATTTTGGGTGGATTTTATAAGTTCCATGAGGTAAAATTGATTGACAGTGTTGTTTAAGTCTACTCTATTCTTTCTAGTTTTCCTATCAAGAAAAAGACGAGGTTAAAAAAAAAAAAAAGAGGATGTGAATTGTACAGGATTGCATTTCATAGCATTTATCTATGCCCATGTATTTCCAAGTTCTCCCTAAGATGTTTCCCTCTTTTGTCAAGTAGTTGTCTTTTGACAGAACTCCTTAGAAGGGTCCGCTGTTAATTAATAAATTTGCTTATGTTGTGTTCACTTTTTGCCCATCTTTCATTCATATTGTAGGCTTTAGGCGTTTGCTCATGAACTGCAAATGATTTAGTTAAAAACATATATATATAATTCATACCAGAGTAATCTGAGTGCTTCTCATGCATGTATATTGCCATTATTTTAGTAGGTTATTTGTATGTGTTAGAAGTCTAGTTCTAGAATCTGATTTTGGTGGACTTCATTACCATAGCATGGGACTGAGCTGCGGTCTTTGCTATTTGTTTGCAAATAAGCTCACAGGGAGAAATTCCAAACAAATCTTTGTCTTGCTTCAACAACCAGTAAAAATATAGCAGCAAGTACAACCACTAATCTGTTTTTCCCCCCAAACCAGTTCCAATTTTTTCTAGAAGAGAGAAGCAACCCTTTAAATGATAAATCACAGTATAATTTTAGTGCTACCCCTAAACCCTGCATTTTTAATAAAAGGGGCTTAATGAAAATTTCATGAGTTTAAAGCAGTAGGTTAAGTTGGTTTTGGTAGAAATTCAACCTCACATTATCGTGTGTCAGAGCAGCCTACCAAATGGTATTTTTTTCAAGTTACAAGCAGAAGTCACATGAATAAATGTCTTCAGGTCCAGATGCTCTGCCTACCTTCAGTGTACTATGGTTGTGGAGTGGGAGAAGGGGCCAGGATAGCAGTAATATACCAGCAGTCTAACTGACATGGCCAGATCTTTTGGTTCTCAGGAGAATGCTCTAAATGTGATCCTGGGGATGGTTCCATTGCCCTACAGGTGCATAAGGGAGTAGGGGGAGATGGAGATTGCGTTCCTAAATAGTGTAAGTCTCATTGAGAAGGTGACATTTGCTCAGAGACTTGAAGGAGGTGATAGAATGAAAGTAATGAGGCAGGATGCAGAGATCCAGAGCACTAGGACCTTAAAGCTTATTGTAAGGACTTTGGCTTTTGTAAAACTTCTTTGAATAAAATATGAAAATATTGGAGAGTTTTGAGCAGAGAAGTGACATAATGACATATTTTAAAAGGATTACTTTAGGGACTTCCCTGGTGGTCCAGTGGTTAAGACTCTGCACTTCCATTGCAGGTGCCATGGGTTTGATCCCTGGTCAGGGAACTAAGATCCCATATGCTGTGTGGCATGGCCAAAAATAAATAAATAAAATAAAAATTTTTTTAAAAGATTCTTTTATTTCTTTTGGCAAGGGTGGCATGAGTGGTTTCTGCAGTAAGCTGGGCAAGAGGTGATGATGGCTTGGGCCAAAATAGTAGCAGTGGAGGTTTGAGAAGTGGTTGGATATTGGATGTGTTTTGAAGGCAAGCTGACAGGTTTTACCATGGGATTACATATGAAGTACATAAAAAGAGGGAATCAAGGATGACATTAAAATTTTTGCCTTAAGGGACTTCCCTGGTGGTCCAGTGGTTAAGACTCCACACTTCCACTGCAGGGGGCACAGGTTCGATCCCTGGATGGGGAACTAAGATCCTGCATGCCACGCAGCCAAAAAAAAAAAAGATTTTTGCCTTTAAAAAAAAAAGAAATAATACAACTGGAAGAATAGAGTTACCATTTACTGAGATGGGGAAGACTTTATGAGAAATAGTGTTTGGGTGAAAGATGAGCTCAGTTTTGGCCATGTTACGTTTGAGATGCCTGTTAGACTTCAAAATGAAGCTGTTAAGTAGGCACTTGGATATGTGAGCATGGAATTCAGGGAAAGATCTGACATGGAAATACAAATTAGAGAGTCATCCAGTGTATTGATGGCAAACTGGATGTGAGCACTAAAAGAGTGAATATAACTGGAAAAAAAGTCCAAAGTCTGAGTGAATATAACCGGAAAAAAAGTCCAAAGTCTGAGTGAATATAATTGGAAAAAAGAAGTCTAAAGATTGAGGAGAAGAGGAGAAATCAGCAAGGATATAAATGGAGTGGCCAGTGAAGGGAAGAAAATCAAACTAACTGATGAAAATGTTTTAAGAAGATAAGAATGATTGATTTTGTTAAATGCTGCTGATATATCAATGAAGATGAGTCCTGAAAGTTGACCTTCGGATTTAGAGAAAATCATTGGTGATCTTGTTGAAACTTATTTAAGGAGAGTGCTTGTCTTGAAAGTCTGACTGGAGTGGGTTTTAGAAAGCATAGGAGGAGAAGAAAAGAGGGAAACACTTTTTCCAATCATCTTTACTGTAGATGGAGGCAGAAACATTATGTGTTAGCTCGAGGGGCAAGTGGAGTCATGCAAAGTTTGTTGTGTTTAAAATGGGAAGATTAATAGCATGTTGTGTGCTGATAGGAATAAGTTAATAAAGAAGGGGAAAAAATCAGGGAGAACTGGTGGAGAGTTAGTAAGGGTATGGGGTCTAGAGCACAAGAAGATTGATTAGACTTTAATAGGAACACAGTCACAGGAAGGAAGGCAGAATGTGTGGGTATAGATACTTATTGGTGGACAGATGTGATAGAAGTTTGTAGAAGTTCTCTTCTTGCTGCTCAATTTTCTGAGTGAAATGGGAAGTAGGTCATCAGTTGAGAGTAAGAATGGTGAAGAAGGAGGGTTGGAGGTTTGAGGAGAGGAGGAGATGGTGTGAAATCATACAGAAGAATGAGAAAATGGACCAGGGAAATATGGTGTGACGGGCATCATTAAGGGACATTTGAGGTTTGTGGTCAGGGTTTTAAAATGAAACCAGAGGGTGTTGTTTTGTTTTTTTCTGTAGTCATATTAATATAGGCAGTTATGGAATAGGTGGGGAATTGGATTGAATCAGGTTGGGTTTGCTAGGTGTATTCCTAGTACAGTAAAGCTGGAGAGCTTCCTATTTTTTTTTCCCCACCTGAGGGGTATGTAGGAAAGCAGATTCTTCAAAGGAATACTACCAGACTTTAGTTAGAAAAAGAAGGTGGTGCTTTGCAGGATCTTAGTTCCCCAACCAGGGATCAAACCCATGCCCTCTGCAGTGGAAGCACAGAAGAATCCTAACCAATGGACCCCCAGGGAATTTCCTAGAGGTTTCTTTTTGGAATATAGGCTCTTCCTTTTTGTACTGTACTGGTAAGAAAGAGGGGGATGGGGGAGAGAGATTATGAGAGAGAGAGAATGCTAATATCTATATTTAATATATATTTAATACCTATAGATATATTAAATATCTAATATTTATCTATATGTCTAATATATATATTATGTGGAGGATGAAGCTCAAGATCTTCAACCTACTCAGTCTGAATTTATGGAGTTTCACCTATCTCAGTATGTAATGCCTCATCCCTTTTAAAAAAAAAATTTTATTTATTTATTTTATTTTATTTTTGGCTGCCTTGAGTCTTCATTGCTGCGCGCGGGCTTTCTCTAGTTGAAGTGAGTGGGGGCTACTCTTTGTTGCTGTGCACGGGCTTCTCATTGCGGTGGCTTCTCTTGTTGCAGAGCATGGGCTCTAGGTGCACGGGCTTCAGTAGTTGTGGCACACAGGCTCAGTAGTTTTTTTTGCAGTATGCAGGCCTCTCACTGTTGTGGCCTCTCCCGTTGCGGAGCACAGGCTCCGGACGTGCAGGCTCAGCGGCCATGGCTCATGGGCCTAGCCACTCTGCGGCATGTGTGATCTTCCCGGACTGGGGCACGAACCTGTGCTCTCAACCACTGTGCCACCAGGGAAGCCACACCTCATCCCTTTTTTAATCAATCACCGGTAGCAGGATACAGAGTCTAGGGATCCAGGCAGAAGCTTAAGTGGTGGTATAAAAAGTAATTTAAAAAAAACTTTTAATTTTGAAATTATTTCAGGTTTACAGGAATTGATGGAAATGTATTAATCTTTCACTGTCATCCTAGATTTATCTTATTCTCCGTATTGATGTTTTTGCTTTATGCATTTTGAGACCATTTGGTGATTCATATTTAAGATATAGTAAGATATAGTAGTCTGGTGAATCAGATATTTGAAATCATGTAATAACCTGCACTCTCCCTATTGGTGTTTAGCATCTTTTTTTTTTTTTTTTTTTTTTTTTTTAGTATTGTCTTTCTTTTGATTAGAATTTGCTTGATATCTCTTTGTATCCCTGTACCATTAGCCATTCCGTGCCCTATGCTTTAGGTATTTGTCTTAGAAACCAAGTATAGCTATTATTAGGTTTTATTTTATTTTATTTTATTTTTAGTTGAATCTGACAGTCACTTTTAATTGACCTTAAAATGATCCACTTCCCAGGATCATACCAGCCCCTCTTGAGGTTTTTGGCTGAGACTCGATTTCCCTCCTCTCTGGTTATTTGAAGCCACAGTATCTGCATAGCACTGTTGATTTAGTAATCTCAATCTCATTGGACTTAAATGGAATGATTCTAATATTTTAGGTGTGCTGTCATCAGTAAACATGTTGTATATAGTAAATATTTAGTGAATTAAAAACTGAATTATTTTCATGGATTATTAAATTTTTCCTTGTAATATTAGTTGGTTAATTTATAAACCATCTTTTTTAAACTTTCTGTTTTAGTCCCAGAAATCCTGGATAGAAAGCACTTTGACCAGGAGGGAATGTGTATACATTATACCAAGTTCAAAAGACCCTCACAGGTGAGCATACTTCTCTTTCTTCTGAGTTCTTCTAGAAATAAATAAATAATTTATTTACTTACCTACCTACCTACCTTATATTTTTGGCTACGTTGGGTCTTAATTGCGGCACACGGGATCTTCGTTGAGGCATGCAGGATCTTTCATTACGGAGCACGGTCTCTTTCTTGCAGCACTTGGGCTTCTCTTTAGTTGCGGTGTGTGGGATTTTTGTCTCTCGTTGTGGTGCGCAGGCTCTCTTGTTGAGGTGCGTGGGCTTAGTTGCCCTGCGACATATGAGATCTTAGTTCCCTGACCAGGGATCGAACCCGCGTCCGCTGCATTGGAAGGTGGATTCTTTACCACTGGACCACCAAGGAAGTCCCTCTTCTAGAAATTTAGATGTAAATTATATTGCTATTTATTTATTAAAAATTTAAATTATTAATTATTTGTAGTTACTGTTAACTTTTGTGCTTACTGTTAATTATTCTTTTAGGATTAGGAGAAGGAGCTATCATTAGCAAAATATCAGTATTCTGGAGTTCTTAATGACATTTCACAACATAAAACCTCTTCTTCAAAGTGTTGTTCCATCCCTAATCTCCCCCATATCATACTAGTGTATTACAAAGACAGTTAAGGCTCTCTTTTTTAATTGATTCACTGATACTGAGAACTTAAAAAAGTTTGTGTATCAGTTTAATGGGCATCTACTGAGTGCCCAACACTATGGTTTATGCTGAAGAAACCAATATGAGCCTAATAGTTGCTGGTTTTGTTTGCCCAAATATAGCTATAATGAGCACTTACTGGAAAACCTATCACCAGAGATTCTGTTGGCATCTCTGATTGTCTTTTGGTCTTTAAAATGGCTTTGATAATAGAAAAAATTTTAAGTAAAGGACAGTAGTTAGAATTCAAGAAGAAGACCTGTTGAGGTATTTATTGAAGAAACATTTTTCCTAATTTTTTTCTTTTTCTTGAGACCTAAAAATAGCAAGAAGCTTAAAAGGGTAAATCAAAAATACAGTTATTTTCTGGCCTACAGAGCACCTTTTTTCACAGGCACTTAGGAAAAATTAATTGAAAAAGGCATTTACAAGGATTTTTTGTCTTCTTACCTTTCCTGTTTCCTGTTAAACCTTGTTTTCTATGTAGTTATCTTCTCTGCAACTTTTACTTCCATTTTCTATATGGCTCTCATGAAAATACAGCCAAGTAGGTAATCTTTTATTAACTGATGTATTTTAAATTATAGCACCTGTCACCATTATTGTCCGTAGTGAGTTTTTGGTAAATATTTGTTGAATAGAATTTCTAAACCTTTTGTTTGTTACATTACATAAACCTGCTGTTTGAATTCAACATTTCTCTTTTTTTAACAGCCAAAAATACCTAGTTTGAATATATCTCTCACTTAAACAAATTTCCATTATAAGAGGAATGTGCATGATAACTTTTGGAAACTTTTGAGATGCAGAAAGTAGGCTCAGGGACTTCCCTGGTGGCGCAGTGGTTAAGAATCTACCTGCCAATGCAGGGGACACGGGTTTGATCCCTGGTCCGGGAAGATGCCACATGCCGCAGAGCAGCTAAGCCCGCGTGCCCCAACTACTGAGCCTGCGCTGTAGAGCCTGCGAGCCACAGCTTCTGAAGCCCATGTACCTAGAGACCGTGCTCCTCAACGAGAAGCCACCGCAATGAGAAGCCCATGCACTGCAATGAAGAGTAGCTCTCGCTCACCGCAACTAGAGAAAGCCCATGCACAGCAACGAAGACCCAGAGCAGTCAAAAATAAATAAATAAATAAATTTATTTATTTATTTAATAAAAAAAGTTACTCTATCATTAAAAAAAAAAGAAAGGTTCAATACTCAGAGTTTCAAAACATGAAGACAGTCATTATTAATAACATTTGTACTACCTATTTTTAATCTTTCCTCAGTGCATAGCTTTCGTTTTAAAATATTGCTAAATTCAGTCTATACGTAAAACTTTGAATCTGCTTTTTAACATAAATAAATAAATAAATTTATTTATTTATTTAATAAAAAAAGTTACTCTATCATTAAAAAAAAAAGAAAGGTTCAATACTCAGAGTTTCAAAACATGAAGACAGTCATTATTAACATTTATTGTACCTATTTTTAATCTTTCCTCAGTGCATAGCTTTCGTTTTAAAATATTGCTAAATTCAGTCTATACGTAAAACTTTGAATCTGCTTTTTAACAAAATTATAGTAATTACATTTTTTCATGATATAGATATTTTATAAGAATGGTAGTTAATATTCTGTTAGTGTATGTATCACAATTCATATACCTATCCTACTCTTGGGCGTTTGAGTTATTTTCAGTTTTTAACATTATAAATTAAAATTAGGTCACAACGGAGATCTTAGTTGATAAAACTTGTTTGTGTTTAAAGTTTTATTCCCGCTTAGTATGTGTAATGCCAAAAAACTTTCCAAAAGATTAAAGAATACACAATATCACAAGTAGTGACGAGAATGCCTGGATATTGACTAGAGTAATATGATCCATCATCTTCAAGAAAAAGTGATGAGTAGAAAATAGTATGTGTATTAAATTTGCATTTATTTATTACTCTCGAGAAAACATTTTTAATATTCTTTAATATTCCCCCAATTTTTGGTAATTTCTGTAAATGTCTTTTTAGATCATTAAAATAGATAACCTTAATGTCTCTTCCAATCATTATTCTATGATTGATTTGTATTTCTTACTAATTATTAAAGATAGGTTTTGTTACAAGATAAGATTACATTTCTTAACCAGAGAGCATAAGTGACATTTCCCAGGTCACATGGCTAATAATTCATAAAGATTGGATTAGAATTTAGATCTGCCAGTTCTAAATAAGACTGTGTTCTTTCATTGAGAGAAAATTATGGTTTTGCTTTATTAAAAAATAGATTGTATTATCATTAAGGAGCTTATTTTTTGTAATTTTGTTAATTTTACTTTTCAGTAGAAATAATACAAGTCCTCATTGGGTGTTAAAGAAATCTCAAGCTGTTATTAAATACCCTTGCCTGTAGCCATCCATATGAGACCTAATTTACAAACACCATTAGCTGGTCATTTTTTCCTACACTAATTGGATTTTAAAATTAATTTAATGTGAATAGGTTAATCATTGATTTACAAGGTACCAAAAATTATAAGTGAAAGCCTCGTTTTTACCACTGTGCCTTAACTATAAGTTCCCCTCCCTAAAGGAAACTGGTGTTACCTATTCCTTGGGATACCTTTCAGAAATAGATATAGTCTTTGCCTGAACAAGCAGATGTATATTTATTCCTCTCTCTTCCCTTTTAAATACATCCTGTTTATCTCATTGTGTTTATTATCTTGGCAATAACCTCTTCTTAATTGTTGCATCCTTTTTAATTATATATCTGGATCATAATTTTAGTATTTCCTTAGGACATTTTAACTATTCTGCTTTTTTGCTGTTAGAAAAAAAATTCTGTTGGGTTTTTTCAGCACTAGCTGTCCCTGACTCCTTGTTTGGCGCCTCACAATAAATGCTGCACTTTCCTTCACCACAATAAATAAATAAATAAACGAATGAATGAATGAAAAAAAATTCTGTAGTGAATAACCTTATAAATGAATCATTTTACACATATGCTGTAGATATTTTTTAACCTTCACTCTTAATACTTTAGACTTAGAGAAAGAGTCTTCATTTTTCATTTTGATAAGTATTGCCAAATTGCCCTCCATAGAGAGTTTATCAATTTATACTCCTCCCAGCAGATACGAGGCTACTTTCCTCTATATTCTCACCAAGATATTGTCTTAAAGGATTAAAAAAATTTTTTTCTAATCAAATACCTTTTCATATGTTTGTTTTTACTGTGAATTATCTGTTCATATATTTTCCTATTTTATATTGATTCAATGAAGCTAGGAAAAATGTTAGTTAGGAAGACTAACATTTTGTCTGCAAATATTTTTTCTCAGTTTACCTTTAGACTTTATGAGTGACATATTTTTGCCACATAAAAATTGTATTTTTTATGTAGTTAAATCTGTCAGTCTTTTCTCTTATGGTTTCTGGGTTTTAAGTCACAACTAATTATATTTAAAATATGAAAACCATGTTAGTTTTAAAAAGTAGTTATTTGAATATGTAAATTAAGGTAAAAATGACTTGTGCTATCTACTGAAAAATTAAATACATAATTTTCCTTTGTTTTGTACTTTTTTATGGATTTTATATAGTTTAAACTAAAAAAAATGTTTCCCTTTAAGTAATAGATTTACCTTGTTTTATAGATGCCTTCCAGGATGTCAAATTTGTCAACAACTCGTCAGGTAATTTTCATAACTCCATTGCACAAATTTTGAAAAATAAAACTAATGTATAAAAAAAATCAGAATAAATTGGGATAAATTCACAGGCCATTATGTTTAAGGGTTACTTTACTCAGACTTGGGAGGTGGAGGATCAGGCAAAGCTGCTTGAAACTCAAGTGAAGGTATCTGAGCAGAGTTCTAAAGCTGAATGTGAATTAGTCAGGTAAAGATTGAGGGGAAGGGATTTTAGGCAGAGAGAACAGGATGTGGGAAGGCCTGGCAGTGAAAGAGATTATGGTTGTGTCAGGAAAGTGCAGGCTGTAGAATGTAAGAGGGATATTGGCGAGATCTGAGTCTGGAGAAATAAGTAGGGCCAGATCATTTAAGCTCTTTGTGTACTATGCCACACAGTTTTGATTTCATGTTGAAAGGATATTATATAGGGAAGTAACATGTTTAGTTTTTTTTTTTTTTCCTCAATAAAAGCAGTTGGTATTTTGAGGAGATTGGATTGGGAGAAAAAAATAGTTTAGAAACTTTTGGAGTAATTCTGGCAAAAAATGAGGGCCTGAATTAAGATACTGGCTATGGTGATGAAGGAGAAGTAGGCATATTTGAAGGGATTAATCAGGTAAATTCAATAGGATTTGGTGGATGTATGGAGAAAGGGAAGATTTGAGGATGGTACCTAAATTTCTTACTTAGGCAACTAATTAAAGAGTAATGTTCTTTTAAGCTGTGATGAAAGAAGACAAGAGGAAGATGAGAAGGTCTCTTGGTGGTGGACTAGGAACAGAAATGCATAGAATACTTTCATTTAGATATATTGAGTTGTTTTACCATCTCCAGTCCTATTCATTTGTTCCTCTAGCTGGGAAGTTTTCTGTCTGGTGTCTTTCCACTCAGGCTGAAGAGCTTCCTTTAGCATTTGGTATAATGCAGATATACTGGAGAGGAATTTTCTCAGCTTGGTTTATCTGAAAATATGTTTATTTTATACTCTCATTTTTAAAGGATATTTTCACTGAATGTGGAATTCTGAGTTGACAGTTTTCTCATTCCAGTGCTTTGAAGATACCATTATATTGTCTTCTAGCTGTTGGTTTCTAGTGAGAAGTCAGCTGTCGTTAGTGTAGTTGCTCTGCTGTGTGTAATGGGTCTTTTTTTCCTCTGGCTATTTTAAGGATTTTTTTTTTTTCCTGTAATTCTGGATTTCAACAGCAGGTCTATGATATGCCTAAGAATGGTTCTTTTTATACTTCTTCTTGCATAAATATCTGCAAGTTCATATTTTTCACCAAATTTTTTTTTCAGCCATTGTTTCCTAAAATACTTTTCTGACCCATTCTCTATCTCTCTTCCCTCAGGAACTCCAGTTATACATACATTAGCTTGCTTGATATTTTCCACAAGTCACTGAGGCCCTGTTTCATTTTTATTTAATTAAGATAATTTTTCCAATTTATTAAATTAGATCATTTGTATTGATCTGTCTTCAGGTTCACTAACACTTATTTCTGCAATCTCCAATGCTGTTTTGCCCATCCAGTAGGAAGTAGATGCCTCAAACTAAATTTAGAAGACTGTATCATCAAATACTAATGTATTTATACTATTTTAATTCTATGGTGAAGGTATTAATTTACGGATATCCTAAAATCAAAAAGATTAATTTTCATACTCTTTATGAGTTCATTTATTTTCATATGGTTTTTCATTGACTAATTTTTTAAAAGGTCTTTTTAAAATTTTATTACTTTTTTCCTGTAGGTGTTTTTGTGGTCGCTTGGTCAAGCAGCATGCTTGTTTTACTGCAAGTCTTGCCATGAAATACTCAGATGTGAAATTGGGTGACCATTTTAATCAGACATTAGAAGAGTGGTCTGTGGAAAAACATACAGAACAGAGCCCAACGGATGCTTATGGAGTCATAAATTTTCAAGGGGGTTCTCATTCCTACAGAGCTAAGGTATGTCATGTATTTGAGTTTCTTCATTTAACTTATTATCTAATAATATACGTTTATTACATGACAGTAATATTGTGTCAGAAAATTAGTTTCAGTCATTTCCTTATGTGTTTTGAAGTTCTTTGTATAGATACATATATGAATATAGAATTGTTATATCTTGTTGAATTTAACCTTTTTTTTTAGTTTAGTCTACTATCTCACTTTTTCTTTGTTCCTTTTTTTTTTGGTCTTTTCGATTAAGTATTTTTTTTTTTTTTTTTTTTTTTGTGGTACGCGGGCCTTCCTCTGTTGTGGCCTCTCCCGTTGCGGAGCACAGGCTCCGGACGCGCAGGCTCAGCGGCCATGGCTCACGGGCCCAGCCGCTCCGCGGCATGTGGGATCCTCCCATACCGGGGTGCGAACCCGGTTCCCCTGCATCGGCAGGCGGATGCGCAACCACTGCGCCACCAGGGAGGCCCCTCGATTAAGTATTTTTTATTAAGCTTTCCTTCTTTATAGCACCTTATTTATACATTCTTTTTCTATTCTTTAATCTTATAATAAATACTATAAAATGCATTTATAACTTGTTACTATTATAAGTTAGTACTTTTACCACTTCCTGGACAATGCAAGAAACTTTAGAATACTTGTGACTACATTTTTTTCCCTCATGACTAATGTGCTCTTGTTGGCATGAATTTTATTTCTTCGTGTATTTTAAACCTCCAAATCATAATTATTATTCATTTAGATGTATCAACATATTACCCTGTAGATTGTTCCACCTGCCTCCCTCCCTGCCGTGATTTGATAAGCAGTGCCAAATGGTGGGCCTGTCTCTCCATTTTTTCTATTCTCTTGGATCCTGATCCCACAAGTTGTCACTGCTTTGGTAGCTCACTGATAGCTTAACAACAGGTGTTATTTATCTAGTTTCTAGTTTCTCTAGTTCCCAGGGGCAGTTAGTCGAAAACAACCTAGTCCATCATTGTTGGAAATGGAATTCCTCATTTATTACTAACGTAATCTTTTTTTTTTAAATTAACTTTAGATTGTTTTCCAAACACTACTTAATGTACCCAAGTATAATAATGAGTTAAACAGAACTAATACAGAAAGACTTAGTACAGAACAAATCTCATTACAAATCATTCTTAAGGGATTCTGGAGTCTTCTCAGTTTTATATAATTCTGATATTTTGGGATAATTTTCCTTGGTGTTTGATCTCTTTTTGTAAAGGAATTGGCAATATGTTGTTTTGCAAAGAACCTTTATTAGAGATGTTTAAAAGTGTTTTTCTTCCAACATCTGAATATTTTAGATTTCTTATGAGCTAAGTCATAGGTGCTTTAGATAAAGAAAATGAATTACAGTAGTCATAGCAAGTAAATTTTGTGATGTCACTTACCAGAAAGATCATTTTTTTAATGTTTCAAATCAGAGGAACTTACTCCACAGATATGATAGCTTATTTTCTTATAGAATGATTTTTCAAAAATTAAAGTGGTGATTCCATCTGAACACCTTGAAATACTGAGCAAAATTTTTTATTTTCAGTAATTTGTGAGTCAAATCCACAGTTACTTCCAGTGAAGGAAACAATCATCTGTATTAAAAAATCTGTGTTATTTTACTGCATAGTCACAATTCTGATCAGTGGATTAGATCATTGATCAAACTTTCAAACAGATAATTCAGTGTTTGCCTCTCATAGTTTCAAGAGTTGTAGAAGTCTCCATGTTTTCACCATTCTTCTCTTATTTTCCCTTTTCCTATCATCATACCTATCCTTTACACTTCTCACTCAATGCATACTCATAGTTAAACAAGGCAATGAGTACTGTGGATAAATTTGTAAATCAGATGAATGGTAATTAAGTTGATATAAGCAAAGAGTAACAAATTTATGTCTTGGTTTAAAAATTACAGTGCCACTACTTCTATACCTCTTACGGAATGATTTTCCAACTTTAAAATCGATTGCTATTGCTTATTCCTAGAAGTGTAAATATATTGCATGTGGCCTATGAAATCTATTTTATAATAATCTGATCCAAACAAAATTTTTCTTAAGTCATATAATGTTGCATTTTGAAACCTATGAATATTCAATTATTAATTATTGTTTTAAAATCTTTTTTATTAGTATGTGAGGCTATCATATGACACCAAACCTGAAGTCATTCTACAACTTCTGCTTAAAGAATGGCAAATGGAATTACCCAAACTTGTTATCTCTGTACACGGTGGCATGCAGAAATTTGAGCTTCACCCACGAATCAAGCAGTTGCTTGGAAAGGGTCTTATTAAAGCTGCAGTTACAACTGGAGCCTGGATTTTAACAGGAGGAGTAAACACAGGTAATGTGATTATACCAATTTTATTTGGTGTGCTTGTAAATTCTTCATAATATCAATTAGGTATTTGAAAAGTCAACACTGAATATAAATATATTTAATTCTTCTGTTAAATAATCTACAGTTCCTAAGTATAAATGCTAACTGAAAAAGTATTTGGTTTTCATTTATTCTTTTAAAAGAATAATACGCTTTATCATTCACTTTTTTTTATTAAGACCTTATTTATTTATTTCTGGCCATGCCATGCGGCTTGTGGGATCTTAGTTCCTGGACCAGGGATCGAATCCGGGACCCCCACCCCTCCGTGAAAGCGCCAAGTCCTAACCACTGGACCACCAGGGAATCCCCAAGAATATGCTTTAGAGCAGGGGTTTGCAAACTGTAGCTCCATGCACCAAATCCAGCCTATTCCTTATTTTTGTAAATAAAGGTTTATTGGAATGCAGCCACACTCATTTGTTTTTGTATTGTTTTGTATCATACTTTTGTGCTACAAAAGCAGAGGTGAGTGGTTCTGACAAAGACTGTATGCCCTGCAAAACCTAAAATATTTACAATTTGGTCCTTTATAAGAAAGTTTGCTGACTCCCTACTGTAAAGCAAAGTGTTTTTCTTGTCACTCTGTGACTACTGGTAAGTTGAGAGAAGAATGGTAATTCATTGCCTAGACACTGGTAAGAAATAGCTTTTCAAATTAATTTTTAATGTACTGTAATCTTTCATTCTAAGTCTTCCCTATCAGATATACAGGTTGGATATATGGAAGGCAAATTAATATCCAAAGTAAAACATAGTTATTATTTAAATTAGCTTGGAAAAATCTAATTTGTTATCAGCAACTGTGTTTTGAACCCCATTGTTTGTCAGGCACTCTTCTGGCTGCTGAAAATATATCATTCCACAAAATAAAATATTTACCTTCATGGAACTTATATTCTAGTGGGGAAGATGTAAACAACAAACAGATAACTAAATAATGTATAATAAATTAGATGATAAGTGCTTTGGAGACACATGAAATACAGAGGAGGGATAGTGAGGGATGGTCGAGGGGACTTCATTGATAAGGTGACATTTGAGTAGAGATATAAGGAAATGAAGTGAGCAAGGTAAGAATAATGCGGGGCAGAGCATTTAAAGGAGAATTGGCAAGTGTTGGAAGAATAGTAAGAAAGGTCCAATGTAGCTTGACTGGAATGAGCAAGGAGTGCCAAGTGATGAAATCAGAAAGTTATGGGTGAGTGGTGGTGGTGGTAGGCCTAGCGTGGGGTGGTGTGGTGAATAGCAGGAGCAATAGACAGATCATCATATAAGGCCTTGTAGGCCATTATAAGCACTATGACTTTTAATCAGATGAGAAGGGGAGGTTTTAAGCAGAGAGTTGACAAGAGCAAAGATCACTTGAATGATGGTTTAAAAATAGACTGTAAACAGGCAAGGCATCACTCGGAAGAGCAGTGAAGGTGCTGTTTCCATAATCCATGTTAGGAATGAGATCTAATGCATTATAAAAATCAAATCAAGTGATGCATTGGTTTGCTAGGGCTGCTATAATAAAATACCACAGACTTGGTGGCTTAAACAAAAGAAATTTATTTTCTCACAGTTCTTGAGACCCAAGATCAAGATGTTAGCAGGTTTGGTAACATCCTGAGGCATCTCTCCTTGACTTACAGATGGCTCTCTTCTCACTGTGTCCTCCCGTGGCCTTCCCCCTGTGCATGTGCATCCCTGGTGTCTCTTTGTGTCCAAATTTCCCCTTCTTATAAGGACACCAGTCAGATTGGATTAGGGCCCACCCTAACAGCCTCATTTTCACATGATAACCTAAAGAACCTATTTCCAAATACAGTCACATTCTAAGGTACTGGGATTAAGGTTTCAACATATGAATTTTGGAGAGGATACAGTTCAATCCATAACAAGTGATAATGAGAAGTTACATGCTCTTTTGAATTATCTTTTCTACTTTCCTCCCAATTTTGACTCAGTTGGAAAACTTTTGTAGTTTTTTGTGAGTGTGTGTGTTTTGCTTATAGTCCTGAGCCATACTCTTCTTTTTTTTTAGATGATGTATAGAGCAGTAACAAAAACTACAGTTAACATGAGGAATCTAAGAGAGGAGACTAGGCCTAACAACATGGTAAAAGTTAGTTTTACGTGTGTTTCAGGCAGTTGTAGTGATTTGACATTGTGGGGTTTTTTTTTCTTTTTTGTCCTTGTGTTTTCTTTTGTAAGTTTGTCTTTTGGACCTTGTTGCCTTTTATCTAGTGTATGTAAAGAAAAATACCACCAATTGTAATGTTACTGAGCAAAGGATTGTTCTGAACACAGTAAAGACTTTCAAATAAGGTGAATTAAATTTTGTATGAACAGGTGTGGCAAAACATGTTGGTGATGCCCTTAAAGAACATGCTTCCAGATCATCTCGAAAGATTTGCACTATCGGAATAGCTCCATGGGGAGTGATTGAAAACAGAAATGATCTTGTTGGGAGAGATGTAAGAGTGCTTTTAAAAATTTCTTACATTTAAACTTATGTATAAACAAAATTAGAGCAAGAATAATGCGAAGTCAACCTAAAATATTCATGTTCATACCACGACCCTTTGGAAAATGCATTCATAGATACAAAAAGTAGTGTTAATTTTTGTGGTACGCGGGCCTCTCAGTGTTGTGGCCTCTCCCATTGCGGAGCACAGGCTCCAGACGCACAGGCTCAGAGGCCATGGCTCACGGGCCCAGCTGCTCCGCGGCATGTGGGATCTTCCCGGACCGGGGCATGAACCCGTGTCCCCTGCATCGGCAGGCGGACTCTCAACCACTGCTCCACCAGGGAAGCCCTGTTTCTGCCTTTTTTTGTATAACTATTTCACACCATTTCCATGTCATGCCAGTCTTTGTAATTAAATTTTTAATGATGACATTCTATTAAGAATTAATTGTATTGTCTGTAAGAGTAGTAATCAAATACTGGTGTTTTATTTAAGTAGGTAAAAGACATGTGAATTGGTTATAGATATCTTTCAAGAGATTATTAAAAAAGAATTACTGAATTATAATGATCACTTTCAAGTGCAATTAAATTTATAACGTCAATTTTAAAGATTCTACTTATGACTGGAAAAATAACAGTATGACATTTAATGATTGCTTTTATTCAGTGTCCTTTATATATTTCACTTTATTCACTAATAACTTAATAGTTTCTTCACATTGTTTGTTTATTTGCTTGTTTGCTGCTGTTTCCGTTGCATGGGATGATGAAATATGGTATATTCTGCAATGAGAGCCGAAATACAATACTGTGGTTCAACCCATTATTGAATAATCTTCAGCTGCTTAAAAGCTCATGCTTTTTGATATATTCTTTTACATTTTCTATTTGTTGCTATGCATAAATAGAATCTTACTTCCTACTTGCCTTTACAGATTATTTCAGAATTTGTTTTTACTTTATATTAAATTTAATCCTGCCCACTGACTCTCATGTTTGCTCTTGTTTAGGTGGTTGCTCCTTACCAAACCTTACTGAACCCTCTGAGCAAATTGAATGTTCTGAATAATCTACATTCCCATTTCATATTGGTGGATGATGGCACTGTTGGAAAGTATGGGGCAGAAGTCAGACTGAGAAGAGAACTTGAAAAAACTATTAATCAGCAAAGAATTCATGCTAGTAAGGGAATTTATAAATTTGTTGTTGTTGAAATTATCCTGGGCTGTATTAATTGTGAGCAGCATTCTAAAAAAGGTAGACTGTTCTTTAAGTGTTCATTTCCTTATGTAGCAGGATAACATACAAAAAAACCATGAATGACTGACCTTACACAAAATAAGATCTAGGAAAGGAAATCTGAGATCAAATAGCGTACTCAGATAACAAAGCCATAGCCACAGAGGTTCATTGGAAGCTTTGTTGCTATTGCAATCCCACTGCAGCTCAGGGAATTCAGAAATATTCTCAATGTATGATATATTCCATTACACGACTTTGAAATTCAAGAGTGAAGAGGAAAAACATACTTTATTGTGAAGTAAGAATCACCTTGCTTAAAGTTGATAACATGAGTAGGTATCACTTTTTGGTAGATATGTCTTAAAAGTTGGTATTTTTGACACTGGTCTTCCTTTCTGACCATGGTCAAACTTTCTGGCTCAACATCTGGATTTTTATTTTTTTAAAAAAAGAAATTTTATAATTTTAGGGCACCAAGAAGGTGAGCTCTATGACAAAGTGAAATAGAAATACAAACTCATAGAACAGTATTTTCAGATTATGATGGAGTCATAGCATCTTCTAAAAATTAGGAATGTCTTAGAATCCTTCATACCCCACTAGAGAATGCCTATATTTTGGATTCTTTCACTGCATTACAATTTATTGTAAAACAAAAATTCGTATTCACTAAATTTTTGTTACTCTTAATAGAGGTCTTGGATTTTATTGATCTGTCTGCGTAATCCTGATTCTGTTGTTAATTTCTATATTAATGTCTCAATGCATTTGGAATCAAAAATAGACATTTTAAAAGTGATTAAAAACAAATACATATGAGTTCAACTCATAAAGTATTAAAAAACTGAAAACCAAATTGGTGTTTTAATTTCTTGTCGAGTTAAAGTAGTGAAATATACAAAATAATTATTGCTTTTCAGTGAATATATAAATTATAGTGTGTGCCTCATTATATATTGGATTTTCTAATTTTGTTATTTAGAACAGACTTAAAGTCAGTGTAAAAATAATTTATTCAGTATTTAATTTATTTATATCAGACTATATATCATGTTGAGTACATAAAATTAAGTCAACATAGTCTTATAAGAAATTATATTTTGGCATTTTATTTTATTTTTATTTTATTTTATTTTTTTTTTGTGGTATGCGGGCCTCCCTCCGTTGTGGCCTCTCCCGTTGCGGAGCACAGGCTCCGGACGCGCAGGCTCAGCGGCCATGGCGCA
>NC_041224.1:88346087-88370068 GCF_002837175.3 Physeter macrocephalus
CGGAGCACAGGCTCCGGACGCGCAGGCTCAGCGGCCATGGCTCACGGGCCCAGCCACTCCGCGGCATGTGGGATCCTCCCAGACTGGGGCGCGAACCCGGTTCCCCTGCATCGGCAGGCGGACGCGCAACCGCTGCACCACCAGGGAAGCCCAGCATTTTATTTTTGATTGAGTGAAAACTAAGATTAAATTACTGAATTTTGCCTAATATCATAATTAATCTTTTACCTTTTTTAAGGAATTGGTCAAGGTGTTCCTGTGGTGGCACTTATATTTGAGGGTGGGCCAAACGTTATCCTCACAGTTTTAGAATACCTTCAGGAAAGTCCTCCTGTTCCAGTCGTCGTATGTGAAGGAACAGGCAGGGCTGCAGATCTACTAGCATATATTCATAAACAAACAGAAGAAGGAGGGTAAGTGTATGATTACAACATAGTTTTAATAATTTTATGTAAAGAGGCTGTGGTTTTTAGAATATTAGATTCATTTCAGTGTTTTATCAACATGAAAATACCTTCTTAAGTCTTGAGGAAATAACCTGTCTGATACATTATTGGAATGAATTAAAATATAAGTCTTTGTAGTGGACAATTTTCAAAGATCTGTTAAATACACAGAGGCACGTATCTTTTGACCCAACAGTTCCATTTCTGATAATTGTTCCTACAAATGTACTTGCACACATGTGAAATAACATATATAAAGTTACTCAATACAGTGTGGTTTGTAACAGTAAAAGATTGGAACAAAATAGAACATTTATATCAAGGGGACTAGATAAATAACTTATGGTACATCTGCACAACGGAGTAGTTTGTAGTTACATAAGGTTTTAATCTGTATACTAGATTTGGAAAGATTACCAAAATATATATGTAGAAAAAGGAAAATGTACAGTAACATGTGTATTATGGCACCTTTTATGTAGGAAAAAAGAAAAGGAGATAATTGTATGTATTGAAAGAGATCCTCAAAAGTTATACAAAGTAATAGTGTTTCTTGAAAGCAATTGAGATGGAATGGCCGATGGAAGACTGGGAAAGACACTTTCACTATGAATTTTCACAGTTTTATATTTTATATTATATCATATTTTTGAGCCATGTAAATATATTCCATATTGAGAAAAAGAAATAAAAATGCAAATGTGCTGATATTTAACACATTTTGTTAAAATACTGCTTTTTACACCATAATATCTTAAAATTATCTTTATACAATATCTTACATGATAAGATATTGTATAACTGATAACATTAACACATGCCTTGTAAAAAAAAAAAATTAGAAATAATTCAAAGAGAGAAATCACTCCATTCCATTTTCCACCCTTATGACTTATAGTGGGAGTCTAATGAAGGAGAAAATTTCACTCAGGGTCAAGTATTTAATATTAATACCGTATCTTTAAATGTCTTGCCTGGATCCACTGGGACTTGATATTAGATTCTGCAAATAATGGAATTTGAAATCAGTGGATTGAGTTATGTTTCCTCTTACTTCAGGAATCTTCATGATGCAGCAGAGCCTGATATTATTTCAACCATTAAAAAAACATTTAACTTTGGCCAGAGTGAAGCAGTTCATTTATTTCAAACACTGATGGAATGTATGAAAAGAAAGGAGCTTGTAAGTAGATTTCACAGAATAAGCCTTTTTTTAATATAAATTTATTTATTTATTTTGGCTGCATTGGGTCTCCGTTGCTGTGCATGGGCTTTCTCTAGCTGCAGCGAGTGGGGGCTACTCTTTGTTGTGGTGAGTGGGCTTCTCATTGCATTGGCTTCTCTTGTTGTGGAGCTTGGGCTCTAGGCACATGGGCTTCAGTAGCTGTGGCACGTGGGCTCAGTAGTTGTGGCACACGGGCCCTAGAGCACAGGCTCAGTAGTTGTGGCGCACAGGCTTAGTTGCTCTGCAGCATGTGGGATCTTCCCGGACCAGGGCTTGAACCTGTGTCCCCCTGCATTGGCAGGTGGATTCTTAACCACTGTGCCACCAGGGAGGCCCAGAATAAGCCTTTTTATTTCATTCAAAGTACATTCTAAATTGGATAAATGCTTTTTAATTAATTAATTAATTTTTGGCTGCTCCCCATGGCTTATGGTATCTTAGTTCCCTGACCAGGGATTGAACCCAGGCCCTCTGCAGTGAAAGCATGGAGTCCTAACCACTGGACCTCCAGAGAATTCCCAATTGGAGAAATACTTTTTTAAAAACTTTGGATTTAAAATTTTAAAATCTTTTCTAACCATGTAAAGATGTCATTTATAATTTTGTTCAAGCTAAGAGCATAGAAGGATTATAGTTTATTTTTTTAAATTTATTTTATTTATATTTATTTTGGCTGTATTGGGTCTTTGTTGCTGCGTGCAGGCTCTCTCTAGTTGCTGTGAGCGGGGGCTACTCTTCGTTGCGGTGTGTGGGGTTCTCATTTTGTTGGCTTCTCTTGTGGAGCAGGGGCTCTAGGCGCGCGGGCTTCAGTAGTTGCGGCATGTGGGCTCAGTAGTTGTGGCTCACGGGCTCTCGCACAGGCTCAGTAGTTGTGGGGCATGGGCTTAATTGCTCCGCGGCATGTGAGATCCTCCCGGACCGGGGATTGAACCCGTGTCCCATGCATTGGCAGGCGGATTCTCAACCACTGCGCCACCAGGGAAGCCCCTAGAATACAGTTTTTATATGGTGTGGAGACATGTATTACACTTCTATTTTTGGAAAAGTTTCATAACTAAGCCTCAGTAGATTATGTCCAGGATCAAGGAAGAACTCTGAAGAGTTATTATTGGCTTCTCTAAAATATATTTGGAGGAAAAAACCCTATTTTCCTCTGAGTGAGTGCTCAAATTAAAGATCAGTGGTGCTTGACTATTGATGCTATGTGTAAAATAGATAACTAATGAGAAACTGCTGTATAGTATAGCACAGGGAACTCTACTCAGTGCTCTGTGGTGACCTAAATGAGAAGGAAATCCCAAAAGAGAGGGGATATATGTATACGTATAGCTGATTCACTTTGCTGTACAGTATAAACTAACACAATATTGTAAAGCAATTATACTCCAATAAAAAAAAATAGAGACCAGTGTTGCTTAATTTCAGTCATCTAGACATGGGCTTAAGTTTACAGAGACAAAAAATTTTAACAGTTCTCTAAGTAGGTGGATGATAACATGGTTTGATCTGCTGTTTTCTTTCATGAATTTCATTTTTGTATATTATGAATTGAAGTTAATTGAAAAATTTGTATTGGGGTTATAACAATAGACTTTTATGGATAGGTTATTAAATGAAAACCTCTCTCTAATGGTATTATGTTTCAAATAATTTTAAATAAATTTCCAGTAAAAGGATTCAACAAAACACTTCTAATTCAAGAACACATATATTTACTTGAACTGAGTAAGTGCCCACTCTGCAGAAGAAACAGCAGGATTTACTCAGATTAGTAATCTATAGCCTTAGCTCATAAATTGCTTATTCTAGTAATGGACATAAAATATATAAAAAATAATATAATATGAAACCAAACATTTTGAATATACTTGAATTTTATTTATTTTATAATTTTTTTAAAATTTATAATTTATTTTTGGCTTCGTTGGGTCTTTGTTGCTGCGCGTGGGCTTTCTCTAGTTGCGGCGAGTGGGGGCTACTCTTCGTTGCAGTGTGTGGGCTTCTCATTGCAGTGGCTTCTCTTGTTGAGGAACACAGGCTCTAGGCGCGTGGGCTTCAGCAGTTGTGGCATGTGGGGTCAGTAATTGTGGCTCATGGGCTCTAGAGCGCAGGCTCAATAGTTGTGGCGCCTGGGCTTAGTTGCTCCGTGGCATGTGGGATCTTCCTGGACAAGGAATCAAACCTGTGTCCCCTGCATTGACAGGTGGATTCTTAACCACTGTGCCACCTGGGAAGTCCCTACTTGAATTTTATTTGGTAAATGATACAATTTCTTCGATTTTCTGTGTTTTGATTGTAATGAAATTATTTCTGACCCAAGAAACTATATCTGCCAAGTAGTTTGCAGTTACTTTGTGATTTATATGCCTTATGTCTTAGCTTATAAAATATAAAGGCATAATATTATGAATTGATCTTTAAATAGATTACTGTTTTCCACATTGGATCAGATGAACATCAAGATATAGATGTAGCAATACTTACTGCACTGCTTAAAGGTAAGACTTAAAATTTATTTGTTAGATTTTTCATTTATAGTGTTTTTATATGTTAGGATTTTTTAATTTGACTATATGTTTGAGAACTGAATTTTTCAATAGTTTTTCTTTGAAAAAGACACAGTGTTCATTCTTTGACAAATTTGCTTTTGTTTTTAATCTTATAACTCTTTAAAAAGTTCATACCAGGATTTATGCCATTAGACCTATTTAATTATCCTGTTAAGAATGTGTCAAACATGTCACATTTTTAACTGGCTGAAAAATAAGTGTTTAAAAGTAATAGAGTATTAGTTAATAGAAATTAAGGATAGCATTCTTAAATGTGCTATTTTCATTAGGAAGGAAAATTTGGAAAGAAAACTAATGGTATCTTCTAGGACTAAGGAGTTAATGCACATGCAGTTGAATTGTTTTCCTCTCATTATCTTTCCAAAGACATCTAACTGATAAGACAAACAATACTGTAGTGAAAAATCTTTTCAAAAATTAGGAACTAAAATGTTGTTCCGTCCGAGTACCTGAAAGTCCAAGTATGCAGTGAGGTGGCAGAAGCAGAGCAAGAGGGCACTATCTTATCATTCACAAGAATTTCCCAAATATTAGACTGTAATGAATTGCTAATAGATCAAACATTTGAAAAATACTATAATAAAATATAACATTTACATCATCTGAGAATAAGAGATCATAAGTAATAGGAAGCCCGGAAACCATAAAGGGAAAGATCAATAAATGCGATTGCATAAAAATAAAAAGAGAGCACCTAATATTTGCTGTATACTTTCTGTGTATTAGCTGCTGTGCTTTAGTGATTTATGTTGTTTACCCTTGTGACAGCCCTAAGAGGAAGATTTCCTATTATTTTCCTCATTTCATAGATGAGAAAACTAAGAACAGGATTGTGGAAGGATCACGATAAGGTGTTGTAAATTAGTAATAAAAAGATGAATACCTCATGGAAAAATGAGTCAAAATTTAAGTAAAAGATTTTAGCAGAATACAAATGCTTGGGGGAAATGTGGAAATGATGGAAAGATGTTATAATTTTTAAAAAACCATAAATTAAAAACAAAAAAATAAGCTTTTTATCCTGCTACTGGGTATTTGTATATTCCTGATGGATGGTATAACCTTTCTGGAATATATTTTGGCAGTGTATCAAAAGCCTTAAATTATATACCCTTCTACACAGCAATTTGGCTTCTACAGATTCATCCTGTTAAATATGTGCACAAAGATACACTCACCAGAAAATTCAAAATAACGTGAAATGTCCACTAGTTAGAATATTTGTTGAATAAATTTTAGTTCACCTTTAAAAGGTATTTATATTTATATAAGGTACATCTATATGTACTGTTATTGAAAACTAAATATGATAAATAAAGCAGGCTGAGTATTTTGTATAGTATGACCTACTTTTGCATAAACAATTAGAAGTATATGTATGAACTTATATATGCACAGAAAACACCTGTAAGGATATTTTTCATAATAGTAACAGTTAGTACTATCGCTGTGATAGAAACAGATCATCTTTCTTTTCTATTCATTCTTGTGCATTCTGAATTGTTTGCAATGGATGAGACTGTGTCTTTTCTATAGTTGGAAAATAAAAGTCCTCAACCCTGGGGTAACCTTATCTTTCTGAGGCAGGCTACCTCTGAATAGTGACTAACACCAGCTGTGTAAGTTAATTAAAGGGCAAGGGGGGGGGAATTCATAAGTGTTGATATTTTATGGAGATAAATTAATTGAACTTGTCGACTGTTTTCTTTATTCAATTAGGCACTAATGCATCTGCATTTGACCAGCTTATCCTTACATTGGCATGGGATAGAGTTGACATTGCCAAAAATCATGTATTTGTTTATGGACAGCAGTGGCTGGTATGTAAATAATCTATATAAACAGTGTAATTAAATTAAGCTAAGTTAATAACAAAGTATTTGCTGAAACTGTGACATAACTTTACATTTACCTGTCAGTCAAAAGTGCAAACTTATTGTAGCCAAACATTTCTGCAACATTCAGATCCATTTAGGATTTAGTAAGTTCTATTTGCCTCTTGATAAAAACTGTGTTTTTTATAGGGTATAGATCTTTAAAAATCCTGTAACTGAAAAAAGTTTTAGAAATAGTTCTCTTTGCATCTGTGTTTGTTAGGAATGTTGGCCTGTAATTTTCTTTTCTTCTGGGGTCCTTGTCTGGTTTTGGTATCAGAGTAATGCTGGACTCATAAAATGAGTTTGGAAGAGTTTGAGAAGGATTGGTATTAGTTCTTTGAATGTTTGGTTAAATTCACCAGTGAAGCTGTCTGGTCCTTACTAGTAATCAGACTGTTCAGAATTTCTATTTCATGATTTGGTCTTGATAGGTTGTATGTTTCTAGGAATTTATCTATTTCTTCTAGGCTGTCCAGTTTGTTGGCATGTAATTGTTCATATTAAGCTCTTAATGATCCTTTGTATTTCTGTGGTATCAGTTGTAACATCTGTTTCATTTTTGATTTTATTTATTTGAGTCCTCTCTCTTTTTTCTTCCTGAGTCTAGCTAAGGGTTTGTCAATTTTATCTTTTCAGAGAACTAGCTCTAGTTTCATTCTAGTTGTCTTTTCAATCTCTGTTTCATTTATATCTGTTCTAATTTTCATTACTTTCTTCCTTCTACTAACTTTGAGTATCGTTTGTTCTTCTTTTTGTGGTTTCTTGAGGTGTAAAGTTAGGTTATTTGAGACTTTTCTTGTTTTTTGAGGTAGGCATTTTTCGTTGTGAACTTCCCTGTTGGAACTGCTTTTGCTGCATCCCACAAATTTTGGTATGTTATATTTCCATTTTTGTTTTTCTCAATGTACTTTTTATTTATTTATTTATTTTGGCCGCGTTGGGTCTTTGTTGCTGTGCGCGGGCTTTCTCTGGTTGTGGCAAGTGGGGTCTACTCTTTGTTGCAGTGTGCGAGCTTCTCATTGCAGTGGCTTCTCTTGTTGCGGAACATGGGCTCATGGCACGGGGGCTCAGTAGTTGTGGCACGCAAGCTCTAGAGTGCAGGCTCAGTAGTTGTGGCGCACGGGCTTAGTTGCTCTGTGGCATGTGGGATCTTCCCGGGCCATGGCTTGAACACGTGTCCGCTGCATTGGCAGGCGGATTCTTAACCGCTGCGCCACCAGGGAAGCCCTCTCAAGGAACTTCTTAATTTCTCTTTTGATTTCTTCTTTGACCCATTGGTTGTTGAGTAGTAAGTATGTTGTTTGATCTTCATGTATTTATGGATTTTCCAGTTTTCTTTGTGTAATTTCTAGTTTCATACCATTGTGGTCAGAAAAGATGCTTGATATGATTTCAGTCTTCTTAAATTTATTAAGACTTGTTTTGTGGTCTAACATGGTCTATCCTGCAAAATTTTCCATGTGCACTTAAGAATGTGTATTCTCTTGCTTTTGGATGGAACGTTCTGTATATCTGTTAAGTCCATTGGTCTAATGTGTCATTTAAGGCTGATGTTTTCTTACTGATTTTCTGTCTGGATGATCTATCCACTGATGTAAGTGAGTATTAAAGTCCCCTATTATTATTATTATTTTTTTTTTTGTGGTATGCGGGCCTCCCTCTGTTGCGGCCTCTCCCGTTGCGGAGCACAGGCTCCGGATGCGCAGGCTCAGTGGCCATGGCTCACGGGCCCAGCCGCTCTGCGGCATGTGGGATCCTCCCAGACCGGGGCGCGAACCCGGTTCCCCTGCATCGGCAGGCGGACGCGCAACCATTGCGCCACCAGGGAAGCCCAAGTCCCCTATTATTTTGTATTGCTGTCTGTTTCTCCGTTTAAGACTGTTAATATTTGTTTTATGTATTTATATGCTCCTATGATGGGTACATAAATATTTATATATATTGTATCTTCTTGTTGAATTGACCCCTTTATCATTATGTGCCATCCATCTTTGTTTCTTATTACAGTCTTTTATTTTTAAAGTCTATTTTGTCTGATATAAGTAAGCTTTCTTCTGGTTTCCATTTGCATGGAATATCCTTCTCCATTTCTTCGCTTTCAGTCTATATGTGTGTCTTTACATCTAAAGTGAGTCTCTTGTAGGCAGTGTATAGATAGGTCTTGTGTTTTTATCCATTCAGCTACTCTGTGTCTTTGAATTGTTGAACTTAGTCCATTTACATTTAAAATAATTATTATAAGTATGTACTTACTGATATTTTGTTAATTGTTTTCTGGCTGTTTTTGTAGTTCCATTCTGTTCCTTTTTTCTCTCTCTCTTGCTCTCTTCTTTTGTGATTTGATGACTTTAGTGATATGCTTATATTTTTTTCTCTTTGTCTTTTGTGTATTTGTCTTTTGTGTATAGGTTTTTGCTTTGTGTTTACCATGAGGGTTACATATAATAACTTATATCTATAATGTCTATTTTATGTTGATAACCACTTGTTTGATCCCATTCTAAATCTCAACATTTTTATATTCCCCTTTCCTCTTTTCTGTTTTTCATGTCACAGCTTACATCTTTTTACCTCGAGTATCCCTTAACTAATTATTGTAATCATGACTAGTTTTACTACTTTTGTCTTTCAACCTTTATTCTAACTTCATAAGTGATTAATCTACTATTTTTACTATGTATTTACTTTTTCAGTGAGATTTCTTTCATATGTTTTCTTGTTACTAATTACCACCCTTTCTTTTCAGCTTAAAAGAAACTCCTTTAACATTTCTTGAAAGGCTGGTTTAGTGGTAATCAACCCCTTTAGCTTTTGCTAGTTTGGAAAAGTCTTTCTCTCTTTCAATTCAGAATAAGAATTTTTGCCAGGTAGAGTATTCTTGGTTGGAAGTTTTTTCCTTCTGTACTTCGAATATATCATGCCACTCCCTTCTGGCCTGCAAAGTTTCTGCTGAAAAATATGCTGATAGTCTTATGGAGGTTCCCTTGTATGTAACGAGTTGTTCTTCTCTTGCTACTTTTAATATTCTTTCCTTGTCTTTAACTTTTGGCATTTCAATTATGTGTCTTGGTGTGAGTCTCTATAGGTTCACCTTATTTGAAACTCTCTGAGCTTCCTGTATCTGGATGTCTGTTTTCTTCCCCAGGTTAGGGAAGTTTCAGCCATTATTTCTTCAAATACAATTTCTGCCCCTTTGTGTCTCTCTTCTTCTGGGAACCCTAAAATGTATCAATCCATTTGATGTTGTCCCATAAGTCCCTTAAGCTAACTTCACTTTTTTAAAAGTTCATTTTGCTACTCTGGGTGAATTACACTGCCTTGTCTCCAAGTTGACAGATCCTTTCTTCTGCTTCATCTAGTCTGCTCTTGAACCCTGTTAGTGTATTTTTCAGTTCAGATTTTTATTCTTCAGCTCTGTTTGGTACTTTCTTAGATTTTCCATCTCTTTGTTGAAGTTCTCACTGTGTTCATTCTTTTCCACAATTCAGTGAGCATCATTATAATAATTACTTTGAACTCTTTATCAGGTAAATTACTTACCTCCATTTCATTGAGGTTTTTCCCTGAGGTTTTATCTTGTTCTTTCATTTGGAACATATTTCTCAGTTTTTCCATTTTACTTGACTGTGTTTTGGTTTCTGTACAGTAGATGAAATAACCACCTCTTCCAGTCTTGAAGAAATAGCCTTGTGTAGGGGATGAGCCTTGTCAATCAACCTTGACTCAGCTTTTTGTTCTCTCTCAAACCTTTCTGCTTGTTCAAGCAATGTATTATATTTTTACTAGCTCCCAGTAGTTGAGAATGTGCAGTTACCTATCAGTGTCCCTAAGGGGAGTATTTCAGCATCCAGATTCAGACTGACTGCAATCCATACCCTCAGACAATAGCTTTTGAAAATCTTCAACAGAATATTTAGGAAACTGAATTCAACAATACTTTTAAAGGACCATATACCATAATCAAGTGGGATTTATTCTGGGGATCTGCAAATCAGTCAACGTGATATATCACATTAAGAAAAACAATGATAAAAATCGTATAATCAACTCAGTGGATACAGAAAAAGCATTTCACATGATTCTATATCCATTTATGATAAAGGCTCTCAACAAAGCAGGTATAGAGGGAATGCACCTCAACATAATAAAGGCATATATGACATAATAAAGACCTACAGCTAACATCATACTCAATGGTGAAGAGTTGAAAGCTTTTCCTCTAAGATCAGGAACAAGACAAGGATGCCCACTCTTGCTACTTCTATTCAGCGTAGTATTGGAAGCCCTAGCCACAGCAATTAGGCAGGAAAAAGTAATAAAAGGCATCTAAATTGGAAAGGAAGAAATAAAACTGTCACTCTTTGCTGATGACATGATACTATGTATAGAAAACCCTAAAGACTTCACCAAAAAATTGTTAGAACTAATAAATGAGTTCAGCAAAGTTGTAGGATACAAAATAAATATGCATAAATTTGTTGTGTTTCTATACACTAATAACAAAATATCTGAAAGAGAAATTAAGAAAACAATCCCACTTGCAATTGCATCAAACAGAATAAATTTCCTAGGAATAAATTCAACGAAGGAGGTGAAAGATCTGTGAACTAAAAACTATAATATGTTGATGAAAGGAATTGAAGAAGATACAGAGAAATGGAAAGATATTTTGTGCTGATTGATTGGGAGAATCATTATTGCTAAAATGTCTATACTACCCAAAGCAATCTACAGATTCTGTGCAATCTCTATCGAAATTCCAATGGCATTTTTCACAGAAATAGAACAAGCAATTCTAAAATTTGTATGGAACAACAAAAGATCCTGAATAGCCAAAACAGTCTTGAGATAGAAGAACAAAGCTGGAAGCATTATGCTTCCTGATTTCAGACTGTGTCACAAAGCTATGGTAATTTAAACAGTATGGTATTGGCATAAAAATAGATAAATCAGTCAGTGGAACAGAATAGAGAGCCCAGAAATAAACTCATGCACATATGGTCAATTAATTTACTACAGAGTAGTCAGGAATATACAATGGGAGAAGGACAGTGTTTTTCAATTATTGATGTTGGGAAAACTGGACAGCCACATGCAGAAGACTGAAACTTGACCACTGTCTTATACCACACACAAAAATTAATTCAAAATGGATTAAAGACTTGAAAATAAGACCTGAAACCATAAAACTTTTAAAAGAAAACATAGGTGGTAAGATCCTTGACATAGGTTTTGGTGATGATCTTTTTAATGAACCAGACTAATACAGGAATGTTATTGTTGGTAACTTAAAATCCATGGGTAACAGAAGAACACCCATTACAAGTACAGGATAAGAAAAGAAAGGAGAGAGGACCAACTGAGCAATAGAGTAAATGTTAATGTTAGAATAAGTTAATAACAAATCAGATTTGTATGTGATACAAGAAAGTAGGAGATAATCTTAACTAAAATAGGAATAACATGCCATGATCAATTACAGGCTGTTAGTATATGAGAAACTGAATAAGTATTACATTCTTATAAGTTAGTTGTGCCTTGTTTTTAAGTGCAATGCCAAAATATTTTCCTTGTTATGAAATAGAACTGAGGGGTGAAAAAAAAAATGACAGAAAACATATCTGCCATCTGATCATCATCCATCATGCATAAGGCATGCATTTAGTCTGTATACTAAAAAGATTTTGGAGACCTTATCCTTTGCAAAGTAATGGAAATCAAGGGTAGATTGAGTAAAGAAATGGTAATAGAAACTGTTGTAGAGAAAGAAGTTGTATAGTTGTATGGTAAACTTATGAAGACAATAAAGATTAAAAAACAACAGGTGAAAAAACCCAATGATTTTTTTAAAATTTATTTATTTAATTTATTTATTTTTGGCTGTGTTGGGTGTTTGTTGCTGCACGCAGGCTTCCTCTAGTTGCGTGGAGTGGGGGCTACTCTTCGTTTGCCGTGTGCAGGCTTCTCATTGCGGTGGCTTCTCTTTTTGCAGAGCACGGGCTCTAGGCACGCGGGGTCAGTAGCTGTGGCTCATGGGCTCTAGAGTGCAGGCTCAGTAGTTGTGGCGCACAGGCTTAGTTGCTCCACGGCATGTGGGATCTTCCCAGACCAGGGCTCGAACCCGTGTCCCCTGCATTGGCAGGCGGATTCTTAACCACTGCGCCACCAGGGAAACCCAAACCCAGTGATTTTGGTATTGATTTTCACCACAAAGTTTTTTATCCTATGATACCAAAATATTTAAAACTATACAGAAGCAATGAGGTATTATTAAAATATTAATATATCAGTAATACTAAATATACTAATATTATTACATTAATAAGATGACTTTTATAATGCTTCTCAGTGAAATTTCTGTATTTGTGTCTTCACTGATTTTAGAGTATTTGATTCAGTGTCTGTTGAAGTCTGTAAAAGTGTCTCTAAAAACTTACAAGGGAGCGCTACAAATGCTGACTGATACGCATGTTATATTAAACTGCAGTGCCGCATGTTGTATTGCTGTTAAGAGATATGATTTTTCTCTGACGGTGAATGGTTTCTGTTAAAGTTCTAAAGAAAACTAAGTACAATCTTTTCTGACTTACATAGTAGTTGTATTTTTGGAAAGTTTGTGACAGAATACTTTGTGTTTATATGTAAAGCAGAATTACTGGATTTTCATTTGTGAGAATCTAACAGGATAATAGAAAGTTATATGAGATACAAGGCAATTCCTTTTTGAGTGACATTGTCTGGCATATTGCATCATTTCTGCTATCTTTTGACCGTGTCCATTAAATGTAGTAGTGGCTCCCAATTATTGAAATGATCCCTCTAAAAAACCTTTCTTAAACACTGAGAACCATTGCTCTAAGGTATTTTTCCCAAAATTTACTTAATGGTGGATTCTTTCTTGTTTTCCCCCCCACGTAACCCTTGCTGTCCTACAGAATGTTTTTTAGGGAATGCTACTCTAGTGAGGTCTTTTTATCTATTCCCTATATACCTTAAGTCCTAGCCTTTTATTACTTTGCATCTTTTTAATTTTGTTCTAAAACTGTTTAGGAACAAATATGTATAAATCCTAAGGACTTGCATGTAGAACTGTTTGTATAATTTTATTAATTTTGATACTGTTTTAGGTTGGATCCTTGGAACAAGCTATGCTTGATGCTCTTGTAATGGATAGAGTTGCATTTGTAAAACTTCTTATTGAAAATGGAGTAAGCATGCATAAATTCCTTACCATTCCTAGACTGGAAGAACTTTACAACACTGTAAGTGTATGTTAAAATTCTTTGTGGACTAAGTTTTATCATCTTTGGAAAGTGTCATTTTACCTGAGTATATTCATTCCTATTGGTAAAACCTTTAATGTTTTGATGGATTACATGGAAAAATTGCAGCCAGTCTTAGTATAGATTGTTTATATGACAGTCTGAAACCCTCTCCCTGTTTCTGGAGACCTTCTGTGTCACCATAGCCACATAGGAAAGAGATGCAGTGTTAACAACCCTTTCCTTCACCTCACCCCTTTTTAAAACTATAAGATCAAGTTCTTAATTATGGAGTCATTATATTTCTTCTTTTTCTTGGTGGTCATTTGTTACACCAAATTTCTTTTGATTCCTTTGACCAATGGAGAAATTACACATTGCTTTTTCTTTTCTCCTTTTTGTTGTTTACATTCATGATTTTGACCTTGTGGTGTCGTACTTTCAGCTTCCATACTGTTTTTCAGTTTTTCTTTTAAAGAGCTCCTGAAAACTAATTATTCCTTTTACAAAGCCTTTCTCATTTTGTTTCAAATTTCATGTCACTAACATTGGAGAGGGTAAATACTACTCTTCTTAATGGTTTTTCATTACTAATAGAAGTATACCTTGAGGAGTACTATGACCAAATCCTAGCTTTCTAACTGACTTCTCTGCAAAGCTGTTTCCTTTTATTTATCAGTTTCTACCTATTTATCTCTTTCTTTTCATTCCTAATGTCTTTGTACTACTCAATCATTTCTGGCCTGTACTACTTCAGTAATCTAATTTCCTTGTCTATTTTCAAATCTTTAACCTAAATATTCTTATAGTGACATATTTTATCATATCTTTCCCCAGTTTCAAAACTTGATGGCTCCCAAGTGTGTATAGAATAATACTCAAACCCTTCACTTGATTTTCAAAGCTCTCCAGCTTTTGAAATTTTGCCTCAGCTATTTCTCTCACTTGGCGTTTTAATTCCTATCTCCCATCTCCACATAGTGGATATTTCAACTACGTCATCTACCTACTATTTCCCCAAAATATAAACTTTTTAAAAAAGCATTAGTTGATTACACAGTGCTGGTATGTGTTTTTCTTCCAGCTGCTACTACCCACTTACTGGATTTTATTCTTTGTTTGGAACCTAGTTCAAATGCCAAGGCAGTGCTACAGTGAAGCCCAGTGGTGCAGTTTGTTAAGTACAGTTATGTCTTCCACTGTGGATTGTAAATTTCCTTTAAGTAGGGATTTGTTGGTGTTCTACTGTCTTTAGCAAATAGATGTAAAAATTAAAAGGATTATTCATTGTGCCGAAGTAAGGTTTATCCCTGAAATGTAAAGCAAATATAAAACACAAAAAATAAAAATTGATCCCATTAGCAAGACAAGTAATTTTTTTAACTGTATAACTCAAAGTTATTAAGGTAATAGTTAACGTTCAGCATCAATTATTGATGAAATTTCTTAAAGTTTAAGGGATTATATATAACATGATAAAGCAGTGCTTCTCAAACTTTTTGTTATCAAGATCCTATTACATAAAAATTATTGAGGACATCAAAGAGCTGTTCTAGAGTGGTTTTGCTTGTGTGTGTTGATATTGGAATGTAACATTGGAATGTAACACCAAGAAATTTTAAAAATATTTATTAATTTGTACTTCAGTACAAATAATAAATCCATTACATGTTAACATATATAACATATTTTTCAAGAAAACAAAAAAGAATTACTGAGGAGAGTAGAATACTTCGATGGCTTACAGATCTCTTTAATGTCTGGTTTCATAGAAGGCAGCTGGATTCTCATGTTTGCTTTTGAATTTAATCTCACAATATCACACATCATGAAGCCTCTGGAAAACTCCACTGAACACTGAGAGAATGAGAATGAATAAATGCAAATAACATTTTAACATGATTCTGAAAACACTTGATCTCTTGGGCCTCCTAAAAGGGTCTTGGGGAACTTCAGGAGTCCCCAGATTGCACTTTTGAGAACTGCTGTGTTAAAGTGTACTTATTTTTTACTAAGAAGTTATATTTAATGAATAAACATTAATGGATTAAGATAAAATAGAATTACAAAAATTGCGTTTCTCTCTGATTATATACTATTAGAGAAAATACAGTGAAGCTTCCTAATACTTAAAAATTATGAAATAATTCACATTCACTTGGAAGACACATTTATTTTTTAAAAATTAACTTACAGGCCTTCTGTCTTTATTTTTTATAATACTTTGCATTTCAGAAATGTTTGAGCTGTAAATATTTTGTAAGTCTATCTAAGTGCACTAAAGTATTACCGATTTTTTGTAAATATTTCTACTAAGTTTGTTTCTTTATGTTAAAAATAAATGACCTTTTAAATAAAAAAAAATTAACTTACAGGGGAGAATGAGGTGAGGGAACTCAGCTCTTAAGTCTATAAACTAAATACTGTAAAAGAATGCAGTATCAGTTATAGCCATCTTTAGATATTACATAGAATTTGAAAGCCAATAATGTCAAAGAAAATAATATTGTTTTCAAAGGAATAGTAAGTTTACCCACTTAGATTTGAAAATGTATTACCAAGTATATGTAATCAAAATGGAGAAGTACATTGAATTGATTACTACAATAACCTCATAAAAATTAACAGTAACACAATGGTGGGAGAAAAATCTCATTTGATATTTCTTTTAAACAATAGATTTAAAGTAGACAATAATTCTCTTGATTTGTGCTGCATAGAATCAATTGCAGTAAATTTCATATAGGTCAGAGCACTGTCTAAAAAGTTTAGAAGAACATCTTTTTGGCCCATTTATCTCAGTTTTGATGGGGGGAGATATACTCCTGGCTATTTTTTCAAAATACAGGATACCATCAAAATAAGATTAATGTAAAAATGAAACTTGTCATTAGTCTACTGTAATATTATATTTAAATAGAATTAAGATAATAGGGAAAAGATGGCATATATAAATGTTAAAAGTTTGTTACCCGGAATATTTAATGTATTGCTACAGCTTGATGATTAGTGGCAGAAACAGAGGTACAGACATTTTAACAAAAAGAAAGAGAATGTATGCCTCCATTATCAATGAAATATAAATTTAACATATAATTGTGAAGCTTGCAATGTTTGCATGACTTATAGAAAAGAAAAGCTTTTGTGTTTTGCATAAGTAAAAATGTAAGAGCATAAGAAATTATCTTGTTAAAGGTAAATATGACAACATGAAATAGATACATCTTTTTCTTTGTTCCATTTTATGAACAGAACTTGTATAACTCAAAAACAATATAATTTGTGTAAGAACAAAAGTGCTGTAACAAAAAGGAAGTTGTTTAAGTTATTTTAGAAGAAAAATAATAGTTTGCTCTAATTATTTTCTCCTTAAAGAAACAAGGCCCAACTAATCCAATGCTATTTCATCTTGTTCGAGATGTCAAACAGGTAAGAGATTATTTTTGTTTTCGAAAAATGTTATTTTAAAAAAGTCATTTATACTTCATCTTTCTATAAAGCATTTCAGTGCCTCTTAAAATTAGCAATAAAGTGACTTTTTTTAGATCGAGATTAAAATAAGGGATAAATTTGTAGTAATACAGGAGTAAAGAGCATAATGTATCAGAAATCAAGAGAAAGGAAAGTTCATGAACTTAAGACCTGAGCTTCTAGTCATCCAGGATACAGTATGATGAATTTCATAATGCTAATTTGTTCATAAAGGAAGATCTTTCTCTGTGTTAAGAAGAAATTTGTTCCCTGGGCATGTAAAGGACATTGAGAGAAACACAGATTGGTGATCTTCAATGGCAGATTTTGCCAATAAAAAAGCTGAAAATGTTCTGTCTTTCTCTCTGTGTATGTCTTTCTCGCCGCCCCCCCCACCATCTCTGTCTCTGTCTCTCTCCTTCTCTCTCCCTCTTCCCCCCTTCTTTTATATTCACTATTGGTAGTGATTTCATATATAATGCTCTCATATGGTCTGAAGCCATTCTGTGGTGACTAAATTTGATACACTGATATTCCTCTTCTTTTCTACTGGATTCTCTGTGAATTAATAGTTTTAAACACTTATTTAAAAATTATAACAATTTAAACTATTGATATCCAATAGTTTATTTCCCTTGATGAAAAAGTACTCATATTTAGTTAATTGAATTATTTTTAAAGTTTCTGAACTAAAATGCTTTCTTTCTAGAATTCTTCATTCAAATGTTTTACTTGCCATTAAGTGTGAGTGTACTATTAAAAAATGGAAAACTTGATATAAATGTCATTTTCTGTGTTTTGTAATATGTTTAATACTAAACTAACATTTCATAGAAAGAACTTAAGACTTTGTCATACTTAAAATTTTTTTTATTTTTTTCCATGTGTTTTTCTTTGTAGCTTTATTGAAATGTATTTCACATACCATAACATTCATCCATGTAACGTGTATAGTTCAGTGACTTTCTATATTCAGGGTAGTGCCACCGTCACCACAATTTTAAAGTATTTACAATACCCCCCAAAGTAACTTCGTACCCATTAGCAGTCTCTCCCCATTCCTGCTCCTTCTCTACTCCTTGCCTCTGAGCCCGCCCTAAGCAACTGTTAATTCTTTTCTATCTCTGTGGATTTTCCTATTCTGGACAGTTCACATTAATTTTTGTTTGTTTTGTTTAAATAACTAAAGCGTTCTTTTTTTTTTTTTTTTCTTCCCAGAAAGCTTGAATAATGAGGGAGACCTTCAGTCCGGGGATTTCTTAAATACATTTGCATTATGATTTACTTATGTGGTTTAGCAGAACTATAGTTGTTAATTCTGGAAACCTCACATAGAAGATTTGTTATATGTTAACTTCTTTTACATTGATGGCTGTAATAATAAGCCCAGTTTTTCTACTTGCATAAGTGAAAAATCCTGAAGTAAAAGCAATAATTGAATATTTTCTAATTCAAATTAATGAGTTTTCTAAGAGTTATTTGTATAGCTTGAGAAATTGCTTATCGTTTTTTTTAGATAACTCACATTATTTTCCTTAAATTAAGTATTTCCCATTCAAGTGAATTCATAACATAAGGGTATTTGTCAGATTAAAAAAAAAAAAACAAATATCTATCATACCTGACATCCTTAATCATAGAGCATATTTTGAGGTTGCTTAAGATGAAATAAAAACAAAAATCTTGTATTTAAAATGAAAATGTTTTTTGATTAGTTTTTAAATTAGCGATCTAAAGAATATAGATATCTAGAAATTAGAAACTTCACAGATGCAGCCAAAATATAAAAAGTATAAGCATTTTAAAAAGTACTAAGTTCATGAAGTTATAATTAGGGAAATGAAAGGAATGGCGATGGTGTAAGAGGGCAGAATTGGTTAATATATATAACTCATCTGATGATTAAACCCTTTAACCAATAATTCATTCTTAAACAGTCTTTCCAAACTCACAAATGGCTTATGTTCCAAAAGTTCATTTGTAAATTGATGCCCTGGGAAAATGAAGTTTTATATCTGAACAATGTTATAGGTGGTAGTTGAATTCTAGTCAAGGCTATAAAAACGTGTAATCTACAATATGACCAATATAATTTTAGTTAAAAATATTTATAAGTATTAATGGGCCCCTCAGGAAACATTTATAGCATTATTTATGCAGGAAAATGCAACTTATATGCCACGGTGAAACAGAATACTTGGCACTTAGAGGTTTCTTTGCCTGTGTGTGTGAAGTATTAGTACAGTGGAGAGATCAAATTATCTTCCTGTTGTAAGCCATACTCCTGTCCTGAGCTACACCGTTGGGACTTCAAAACTTCAGAATCTCTTCTTAACAAAAGGAAACAGAAACAAGTCACTCCCTTCTTCTGTAAAGGTAGCTGCTGGCAACTCCAGCTGCCTGTAACAAGTAAACATTTGTTATTTTGGAGAATAGTAGGCACATTTCTAGGCATGGCATGGAAATATTGAGAAATACTATTCTGTCTTTTTAAATCTAATGCTTTGTTTTCAGGGAAATCTTCCTCCAGGATATAAGATCACTCTAATTGATATAGGACTTGTTATTGAATATCTTATGGGAGGAACCTATAGATGCACCTACACTCGGAAACGTTTTCGATTAATATATAATAGTCTTGGTGGAAATAATCGGGTATGTAATATTTGGGGGAAAGTCTATAGATGTGCTTTAAAATGAACTTACACACTTTAAAAGTTAAAAATTACTTATAATGGTAAAAGTGGGATTGCCTTAAAAACATGAGATTTTAAACTAAGAGTACTTAGAAATATTTTGTAATTGAAATCCTGAAGAAACTATATTTTTTTTGGTGTGTGTACACACATATATTTATATATACATACATATGTAAAAACTGATTTTTTATAGCATATTAGCATATTTAAATCTATAAAATCTAATAAGCTTTTATTTTCAGAGGTCTGGCAGAAATACCTCCAGCAGCACTCCTCAGTTGCGAAAGAGTCAGGAATCTTTTGGCAATAGAGCAGATAAAAAGGAAAAAATGAGGCATAATCATTTCATTAAAACAGCACAGCCCTACCGACCAAAGGTATATTTGTTTAAATATTACCCTTTTCAGGCTTTCGCATTTTGTTCTTTCTAAATTACTTGTGTTATGAAGCAAAAAACTACTTGTTTTAGTAAGAATTATCTTTTGTTTTTAGATATGGTATTATATCCTTGATTCTTCATTTTCCTATATGCCAAAATATATTCATTGTTAGTTAATGATTCTGTTATTTTTTAGTATTTAACTATGATAATGACCAAAATTTTTAGATGTTTTGATTATTGCTTAACTGCTTCCTTTTATTCCATATTTACTTGATTAACAACATGCAAGACAAAGGCAAGTTTGTTATCCAAACTTGCCTTTCATTAAAACTGTTTTATCGGACATTAGTTGAAATATTTAGGCCCTCTCTTTAATCTTGGAAAACTTTGTTGCAAAGACATATTTTTGGAAATGACATTCTATAAAATGAATTTGAGCTATAATAAAAATCAGGTATGTAAAATTTATACTATTTTGATTTGTGCAGCTGTATGAAGTTGAAGAATAAAGGGTATTTTATTAAAATTCTCACATGAATGTCATATGGCCTTATTTTGATGAGCCTTGCAACATTTGTTTTCTCTTAAAGATTGATACAGCTGTAGAAGAAGGAAAGAAGAAAAGAACCAAAGATGAAATTGTAGATATTGATGATCCAGAAACCAAGCGCTTTCCTTATCCACTTAATGAACTGCTAATTTGGGCTTGCCTTATGAAGAGGCAGGTCATGGCCCGTTTTTTGTGGCAGCATGGTGAAGAATCAATGGCTAAAGCATTAGTTGCCTGTAAGATCTATCGTTCAATGGCATATGAAGCAAAGCAGAGTGACCTCGTAGATGATACTTCAGAGGAATTGAAACAATATTCCAAGTAAGTTACATTTTATCATTTGAAACATTTAAAAATACAAAATAGATGGGGTTTAAGTGGAGATTATAGTGCCATGCACTAATTAGGTTACGTATTATAATTTTATTGGAAAAATTAAGGGAAACCACTTTCTAAATGTTTAAGTTTTTTTTAGAAAACTCAGAAAGAAACTTTGCTGCCTAGGCATGTATATTGTTTGCAGTTCAAGAGTTAAATATCTCAACAAGGAAGAAGAAATGCCAGAAATCAGTTTAATAATTAGTTGTACATAATAGCAGTTAGATTAGGAAAAGTTCCATTTGAAGTGGTAGGGAAAGGAAGAAAGTGAGGTTTGAGCTGTATTCTAAGGAAATAAATTTAGTTCAGCTGGAAGGGCATTTCAGATGGTGGGACTACATATGTAGAAGAATAAAATAGTTCACAAGTTTTACAGTCTACTTAGGGGAGTAATAGAATATTAAGCAGAAAGGTAGTTTGTAGGAAGCTTTATAATAGAGAATAGGACCACCCTCCCCCAAAATGGGCTGTCTTTGGAAGAGAGTAAGAGTTGTTACTGGAAATAGCTCAAATAGAGATCCTGTGATCATGTTACCAGGGATTTAAGATTAAGATGTTTTTCATATTAGGTTAGTCCCTGTTCACATTATTCTTCCTCTCTACTGGGTACCGACCCTCTTCTATGTTTGAAATATTGTATAGAGACTTTCTGAACAGAGCATCTGAATATTGTCAGTTTTGGTTTCCTGTGAGTCTATAGGTTTATTTCTAGAACCAGGGGAAAGTGCTCTGGAGTCATATTTTCAGTCTTGTTCCTAATGTGGCATATTTTAATATTTTGTGATTTTCACATAGTAGTGGATATCTGAAAATGTAGGGCTACTATGATTCTGATGCCTCACAATTCCCTAAGTGTGTGTGTGAAAATATTAAAAACTGCAACATGTTATGAATGACTTTAAGGATAATGGTTTAAAACTGCAATTTGGTATTCTGAATATGTTTTCACTTTTATCTTTTGATAGTGATTTTGGTCAACTGGCAGTTGAATTATTAGAACAATCCTTCAGACAAGATGAAACCATGGCTATGAAATTGCTCACTTACGAACTGAAAAATTGGAGTAATTCCACCTGTCTTAAGTTAGCAGTTTCTTCAAGACTTAGACCTTTTGTAGCCCACACCTGTACACAAATGTTGTTATCTGATATGTGGATGGGAAGGCTGAATATGAGGAAAAATTCCTGGTACAAGGTATACCTTAGAAATAATTTAATATAAAGTGTGTGATTAGATAAAAAAAGAACAGAGGAATTAGAATTAGCTCAGCTGTGTAGTAAAATGCCTTGATTTGTGAGGGTGGTAGGGGTTGTGGTGTTGGCATTTTATCCCTCTTAGTCTTCGCTCTGAATCCTTCTCAGGTGTGGTGTATAGTGATTGTTTCCCCAGTCTGAGCCAGAAGCATGAGAGCAACAAATGGGAATATTGGCATTTATAGCAGCCATGAAAAAAAAGTTGTTGCTTTATGAAAAGATGATTCCCAAATTCTAAAATTCAGGACCTATCTACTAACTTAATAATCTGTTACTTTTAATTTGCTTGAAGTATATTGGATCTGCTCGGTTTTTATGGTTAAAAATTGGGGTGAAATGTTGTCTGGTACTTTCAGTTTCATTACAGTGAGAGATTTTACTTTAAACTTTCCTTTTTGTTATTTTATGTCTGAAAAAAGGTATAGAAATATAGAAGGCAGAAATCAGGCAAGTAGTTTAATCACTGATCATTGTAAGTGGATAATAAATACTGATCATATACTAAAAATAATGGTGAAGGATTAACCCTGATATACAATTATAATAGAAACCCTGACACACAATTATAATTTCTTTGTGCTTGAGGATTTTGCAGGTAATACATAAAATTTTAGAAATAAACCTTTTTGTTTATAGAGGCACAAGCTGAGTAATCACGTTGTGACATGGAACACTTGCAGAGAGATTTAGGATAAAATTAAGCACATATTAACTTCATAAGGCTTACATTTTATTTAGACAAAAATGTATTTTCTGAACAAATTGTAACCTGATTTTTTAACAGGACAAGTCTATAATAATTATTAAATCTTTTCTGTACCCTTATATCATAATACTCAAATGTTTTGTTACTCTTTAAAACAATTCAACCTGGCCTCTTTATATATAAGTAAAATGTGAAGTTTTTGTTTTTCCCCTCCACCACCAGGGGCAAAATGGCTAACTAATAATCAGGAGATTTTATACCTTTTTATTGCTTTTATTATATTCTTGAAGGCCATTAATTTTAAAATGTAAACTTCTGTGTTTCTAAAATTTTTAGGTCATACTAAGCATTTTAGTTCCACCTGCCATATTAATGTTAGAATACAAAACTAAGGCTGAAATGTCTCATATTCCACAATCTCAAGATGCTCATCAAATGACAATGGAAGATAGTGAGAACAACTTTCAAAACGTAACAGAAGAGATTCCCATGGTAAGGAGGAAAAAAAATTTAAAGTAAATATAAATTTGTTGTGAATAAATGTACAATAAATGTTCTTTTTATTTTAGGAAGTATTTAAAGAAGTAAGAATATTGGACAGGAATGAAGGGAAGAATGAAATGGAGATACAGATAAAATCAAAAAAGCTTCCAATCACACGAAAGTTTTATGCCTTTTATCATGCACCAATTGTAAAATTCTGGTTTAACACGGTATGATTTTTTTTTTATTGAAGTATAATTGATACTATATGTTACAGGTGTATAATATAGTGATTCACAATTTTAAAGGTTATACTCCATTTATAAAATTATAAAATATTGGCTATAGTCCCCATGTTGTACAGTATATCCTTGTAGCTTATTTTATACCTAATAGTTGGTACTTCTTAATCCCCTACCTTTATATTGCTCCTCCCCCCCTTCCCTCTCCCCACGGGTAACCACTAGTTTGTTCTCTATATCTGTGAGTCTGCTTCTTTTTTGTTACATTCACTAGTGTTTTTGTTTTTGTTTTTTGCGGTACGCGGGCCTCTCACTGCTGTGGCCTCTCCCGTTGTGGAACGCAGGCTCGGCGGCCATGGCTCACGGGCCCAGCCGCTCCACGGCATGTGGGATCTTCCCGGACCGGGGCATGAACCCGTGTCCCCTGCATCGGCAGA
>NC_041224.1:88370140-88371311 GCF_002837175.3 Physeter macrocephalus
CGGACTCTCAACCACTGCACCACCAGGGAAGCCCTGTTGTGTTTTTAAGATTCCACATATAAGTGATATCATATAATACTTGTCTTGGTCTGACTTACTTCACTTAAGATAATACCCTCCAAGTCCATCCATGTTGCTGCAAATGGCAAAATTTCATTCTTTTTTATGGCTGAGTAGTATTCCATTGTATACATTTACCACATCTTCTTTGTCCATTCATCTGTTGATGGACACTTAGGTTGCTTGCATATCTTAGCAATTGTAAATAATGCTGCTATGAACATTGGGGTGCATGTATCTTTTCGAATTAGTAACATGGTATATTTTAAAATTGAGCAAAAATTTTTTTTACCACATTAAAAACCATTCAGTTTTATTAGTTAACATATTAAGTTCACACATGGTTTAAATAAACCTTTAACAATCCATCTATGATTCTCTATCAAAGTACAGATTATAGTAATTCAGAAGAATTCTTGTTCTTTGGATAGAATGATCTAAGAATTGTGATTTTTATGATTTACACAAAGAAGCCTAGTTATTTAGTAAACATGGATGTACAGTAATTTTATAACTTCTTATGGAAGGGTTACCTATATTTTTCTTAGTTATTGATGAAGATGTATTTGTTTCAAATATGCCAACTAATATTCATGACTTCTATCTGTTGATTTAATGAATGTTTATCAAGATTTTAATGAACTAACATCCTTTTATCCTTAAAAGCAAATGGTCACAACTATTTAAAATTTACAGTGATCCTCTGTCTTTAATACAAAGAATGATTCCCTGAACACTTAACTAATGGTGATCTATAGGAATGATTTAAATCAATGACAGATGTCATCTCCATTTAGATTTTCATTGTACATTTTACCTTACAGGGTCTTTACACATCCATGAAGTAGTAAAAATAAATGATTGCTACCTAATATTATTTTCAAATAATCTCAAATAATGCCAGTATAAAAAAGATGCTGATAATAATTACACCTGCCCAAACATCATTCCCTGTGATCCTGTGATCAATACCAACAAACAAATTTTTTTTTTTTTTTTTTTTTTTTTTTTTACACAGGCCTCTCACTGTTGTGTCCTGTCCAGTTGCGGAGCACAGGCTCCGGACGCACAGGCTCAGTGGCCATGGCTCACGGGCCCAGCCGCTCCGCAA
>NC_041224.1:88371489-88421820 GCF_002837175.3 Physeter macrocephalus
CGGTACACAGGCCTCTCACTGTTGTGGCCTCTCCCGTTGCGGAGCACAGGCTCCGGACACGCAGGCCCAGCGGCCATGGCTCACGGGCCCAGCCGCTCTGCGGCATGCAGACCGGAGCACGAACCCATGTCCCCTGCATCAGCAGGCGGACTTTCAACCACTGCGCCACCAGGGAAGCCCCAACAAACAAATTTTTTAAGTGTTTTAACTTTAGATTATTTTCTGTAATATTCTCAATTAGAGTAATGCCAGAAAAGTTATTGACTTTAATGCTTTCTACTGTGTATTCGGATATTTATTTAGATTTGATTTTTGATTAAGTACTTTCACATTTTTTTTCATCATTCAAGTTTCTTTCCACTGTGAACTCTTCAGGTATTTTCTGAAGTATATATTGAGGGCTGATGTCTTTCATCACTTATTACATTTGTAGGGTTTCTCTCCACTATGGATTCTCTGATGTTGAGCGAGGTAACAGCCCTGGTTGAAGGCTTTGTCACCTTCTCTACATTTGTATGTTTTTTGCTATTATGTTTTTTTTCTACTTTCTCTACTGTTATTTTCTGATGTTTTTGAGAGCAAGTTAAAGGCTTTGCCACATTTGCTACATTTGTAAGGTTTCTTTCCAGTATGAGATCTCTGCTGAATAAGATATGAATGCTGATTAAAGGTACTGCCACATTCTGTACTTTTGTAAGGCTTCTCTGCAGTGTGAATTATGTGATGCTGCTTAAGATTTGAGCCCTGGGTAAAGGCTTTGCCACATTCTTTACATTTGTATAGTTTCTCCCCAGTATGAATTCTCTGATGTTGAGTAAGTTTTGAGCACTATTTGAAGGCTTTTCCACAGTCTTTACATTTATAAAGTTTCCCTCCAGTATGAATTTTCCTTTGTCTACTTAGATTTAATGATTGATTAAAGACTTTCCTACATTTATTACACTTGTAATGTTCCTCTCTAGTAAGAATACTCTGATGTTGAGTAAGTTGATATTGAAGACTGATTAAAACCTTTATCACATTCACTACATTTGTAAGTCTTCTCTACAATATGAATCCTCTTATATGTCGTAATATTTGAGCTTTGATAAAAGACATTCCTGTATTTATTACTTTTAGAATGGTTTTCTGAAAATTCAGTGCCCTGATGTTTTATAAGGCTTGAGTCTCAGTCAAAGTTATTGTCTGATTCAATGCAGGGATAGCTTGTTGCTCCATTATAAATGCTGTTGTAGTTATTGAAAAATAGAGCTCTTGGTTAAGACCTTACACAGTTTATTGCAGTTTAAATTTCCAAGTCGACAACTTTCATGTTTTCCCAGCAGCATTTTTTGGAATAAATCTTCTGTGCCTACTTTGTGGTCATCAAAATCTAGGTGTCATAAGAAGACATAGCTGGGTATGTGGCTACTGTCTCCATTCCCTTCACATCCTAGAGATCCTTCTTTTGCTCCAAAAAGGTGACCAGGTCCCTATAGTTCTCTAACATCTGTCCCTGTACAATTCCTATTGATCAAAGTCCAGTCATTCCCACTCCTCTTGAGAGAAATCTATGGCCACATCTTGGAATGTCAGCAGCCCCTGAGAAGCTGCCATTTCCTCCTGTTCTTCCTCCTGCTCTGGGTTGTTTTTTCATCAATATTATGTTGAAGAAACACATCAGCATCTTGAGAATATACCTTCAAAGGTGTTAGCACATCTCCCTCACCAGCTCCTACCCACAAGCCGAACTTTCAAAGTTGACTTTGAAATGCTGAAAAGGCCAATCTCTCCCATCCTTTGTCTCAGGAGAAATACAGGAATAACCAGCTCCTGGCCTTTAAAAATGCTTTGCTGAAAGAAACCCTTTCAGGAGTTTGGGTTTTGCGGGGCATGAGCCACCGGTCTCCTTGCATTGCCCTGCAGTAAACCTTTCTCTGCTCCAGACTCCAACATTTAGGTATTATTTGTCTGGGGCTGCGGCCGCAGTGGGTGCCCGCCCCCCACCCCCGGTTTGGGGCACCCCCTCCACTACCCCCCTAGGGGTGGGGCCGTGCATTCTGCTCCCTCCCCCAAGTGACTGAGGGTGGAGCGGCCCCGCCCGTAATGGAGCTGGAGCCGGAGCCCAGGTCCCCGCAGAGCCAGCAAAATGTTTTTAAAAGGTAGGCTTTAAGGGTACCTTTGGTTTAGAGTCCATACTAATCTTGATATAACTTAGATCACTGGAAATCCATTTTCCACTTAAAAGAACAATACGTTCTCTGATACACAATTCTAATTTCTTCGTGCTTTTGGATTTTGCAGATAATGTTAAAATTTTGGAAATAAACCTTTTTGCGGTGTTAGTTGATGGTGAAAAGTAATCTAGATCATTCATATAGTTTTATTTTTCAGTGATATCATAGCTTATTTCTTTAATCATAGTACATGTTTGGTTATCTGTCACATAATTGGTTTTTCCCTTGCCAGTGGAAGAACAAATTTTACTACCATGTTAAAGAGCATACATGTCCATAGAGGAGTGGACTCCATCTGAGAAACACATGAGATTGGTGCCTACTTTTATCCAGGGGCCGAGTGAATGAAGTTTTTACTCCCCTTCCCAGGAAAACTTTTAAGTTGTTTTTGGTTTTGGTTGTCATGTTTGTTGTGTTTCATTTTCATCATTATCAGGCTTTTTTTGAATTGCCAAAGTATGCAAATGTTAATTCTCTATTAGCTTTATGCTAATATGAACTTTTGAGAATTTGTTCCTTCAACCATTGCTTTCTTACCTACACACATGCCCATTAACCTGAGACTAATTCATTACGTTTCCCTCCCAATACAAAAATTTTCTTTCTCCATCTTGTTCAGATGTTAAAATTGTAAATCTGAATTACCTAATATAATCCCCAAATTCTGTCTCCACTAATGGAAATAATATAGGTTTCATATGTTTGCATTCATATGAACAACTATTTAAAAATGGACAATTCAGGTGGCTCTAGGAATTTCTTTTTTCTTTCTTTGCTTATTGCAGTTTACTTCTCTACCCCGCCATAGCTCAAATCAAAGATATGGCTTATTAAAACTGGTAGAGGCAAGGAAAACGATGAGAGAATTCTCAGCCACAATTGTTCAAGGGTCAGAGAGTCTGGGTTTTCCTCTGAAATGAAATGACTCTTCAGATGTTATTATATATTGTTCCTTATCATCTCCTTATAACCTTTCTTGTTAAGAGTCTCAAAGGTGGGATGTTCTCTTACCTAGGGAGAATGTTTTCCATATTTGTTTACATTTCTTGGGATTCAACCTCAGTGATTGGGAGCTAAGAAAATATTGGGTTGGCCAAAAAATTTGTTGGATCTTTTCTGTAAGATGGCTCTAGTAGCGCTTAGTTGTTTTTAACTTCATTCGAAACAATTTTGTTAGACTGTATTGAGACAGCTGTCATATCAGCGTGCATTTAAAAACTTATCAAAATTGGTGAATTTTTGTGTAGCCATTTTAATATTGAAGACGGAAGAAAAAAAGCAACATTTTCAGCATATTATGTTTTATTGTTTCAAGAAAGGTAAAAACACAACTGAAATGCAAAAAAAGATTTGTGCAGTGTATGGAGAAGGTGCTGTGACTGATTGAACATGTCAAAAGTGGTTTGCTGGGGCTTCCCTGGTGGCGCAGTGGTTGCGCGTCCGCCTGCCGGTGCAGGGGAACCGGGTTCGCGCCCCGGTCTGGGAGGATCCCACGTGCCGCGGAGCGGCTGGGCCCGTGAGCCATGGCCGCTGGGCTTGCGCGTCCGGAGCCTGTGCTCCGCAACGGGAGAGGCCACGGCAGAGGGAGGCCCGCATACCACAAAAAAAAAAAAAAAAAAAAAAAAAGTGGTTTGCGAAGTTTCATGCTGGAGATTTCTCGCTGGACAATGCTCCGTGGTTGGGTAGACCAGTTGAAGTTGATAGTGATCAAATCAAGACGTCGAGAACAATCAACGTTATACCACATGGGAGATAGCCGACATATTCAAAATATCCAAATCAAGCGTTGAAAATCATTTGCACCAGCTTGGTTATGTTAATCACTTTGATGTTTGGGTTCCACATAAGTGAAAAAAATCTTCTTGACCATATTTCCGCATGCGATTCCTTACTTAAACGTAGTGAAAACATTCCGTTTTTAAAACAAATTGTGACGGGCAATGAAAAGTGGATACTGTACAATAATGTGGAACGGAAAAGATCATGGGGCAAGTGAAATGAACTACTACCAACCACACCAAAGGCTGGTCTTCATCCAAAGAAGGCAATGTTGTGTATATGGTGGGATTGGAAGGGAGTCCTCTATTATGAGCTCCTTCCAGAAAACCAAACAATTAATTCCAACAAGTACTGCTCCCAGTTAGACCAACTGAAAGCAGCACTCAGTGAAAAGCTTCTAGAATTAGTCCACAGAAAATGCATAATCTTCCATCAGGATACCACAAGACCGCATGTTTCTTTGATGACCAGGCAAGAACTGTTATGGCTTGGCGGAGTAGTTCTCATTCATCCGCCGTATTCACCAGACATTGCACATTCGGATTTCCATTTATTTTGGTCTTTGCAAACTTCTCTTAATGGAAAAAAATTTCCATTCCCTGGAAGACTGTAAAAGGCATCTGGAACAGTTCTTTGCTCAAATATATAAAAATTTTGGGAAGATGGAATTATGAAGTTGCCTGAAAAATGGCAGAAGGTAGTGGAACAAAAGGGTGACTACGTTGTTCAGTAAAGTTCTTGGTGAAAATGAAAAATATGTCTTTTATTTTTACCTAAAAACCGAAGGAATTTTTGGCTAATCCAATACCAGTTGTCTTTCTTAGGAATACTACTTGGTTGGGGGAATGAGGAACCACATAGTATGTGTTTCTTGATGATGGTGATGAAGTTCTATAGCATGATACTTGAGGTATAATATTAGTTAAGTGAAATTATGTGGACTATACTGAGAACATAAACCTGGTATTATAAAATTCTTCCTATGAGAAGTACTAAAAAGTCAACTAAAGTCTAGAATAACACACTTTTACTTTGGGGACCATTTATAAGTGGTTGATTGATAAATGCAATGTCTGCATGGAAGAAGAGTTACTTCTGAAACTTTTTTAATGATTGAAGCTGGGAGATACTTCATAGGGGCTCATTTCGTCTCTTTTTTTGTGTATGCTTGGAAATTTTCATAGTAAAGAAATTGTATTTTATAATAAATTTTATTCATATCTTATATTTTCTTTTTTTGTTAGTTGGCATACTTAGGATTTCTGATGCTTTATACATTTGTGGTTCTTGTACAAATGGAACAATTACCTTCAGTTCAAGAATGGATTGTTATTGCTTATATTTTTACCTATGCTATTGAGAAAGTCCGTGAGGTATGTCTTTAGTTTTTCTACCAGTAACTTAGTGTATATATGGAGGGTGTTATGTTTTGTTTTGGTTATGTGTGTGGTTATGTGTTATTCATACCCACACACTTAACCATGATGTAGGTGGGTATATTCATATACCCACCTACATCACCCAGTAGGTGATGATGTTATTGAAGTATAGATTGTTTGGTTTTGCTGTTCTAAAAGTGATGGCCAAAGAATAAAGATTGTGTTGTTAATTTTGTCACAATTACAAAGATAATGATTTGTCTCAAAAAATAGATTTGTTTTTGTTTTATTTCCTCAACATTCATATTTATATTCTTTGCCATTCTCAAAAAGTATTAAATATACATATAGCCAATCAGGTAGATAAATTATAAGTATATTCTTACTTTGCTCTTAGGTTGTACTGCTCTAGAGTGTACTGTATTGCCCATTGAATTATCGTTTAGATTTAGATCCCTATGTCCCTGTGTCTATCAGAGTTTTCAGTTTAAAATTGTAAATTTTCTAATATCCTGATTTTGGAAAAAAAGGTTTTAAAAAAATTTTTATACTTTCTGTTTAATCTAGTACCTGTATAAATGTTGTTTTATAACACAGTTGTTTAAATACATATGAATTATTTCATGTCTGTACTTTACATTTAGAGAATACATGAAATTGCAAAAATAGAAGGCATTGCACTTCCCTCCCACTTAGGTATAATAGGAATTTAATAGCTTATGCATTTTAAATGCCTTTGAGTGCCACAGCCCATATGTTTATGAAATCTGTTGTTTTACTAACATGTTTGAAGAAATTAAGCTGTTAAATTGTGAAAGCAAGTTGAAAATAATTTTTTTATTCATAAAACAGTTCTGCAAGGATTTATTAGATAGTAATAAAAGTGATTGCCTCTAGTGGGAAGGAGAATTAGTTGGCTAGGGGTGAAGAGTGGAAGGGAGACTTTTCAGTATTTACTTTTGATACACTGTGATTTTGAAGCTGTAAATGTATTACCATTCCCCACAAAAAATTTAAAATATTTTTTATATTAAAGAGCTAAGTATAGCTACTTAAACCATTGAGTTGTTTACTTTTTGCAAATAAGGCACCTTTGGAAGATCCTACCTGGATATCCTAGTGTTGTTTCAGTGAAAAATAAAACAACTTTTGACGAGTATCTCACATTCCAAGTCTAGAGAATTGTGTTCTAATCCAGCATTTTCAGTGTCTTAGTTGGATGACCTTGGTTGAGCAGGTCATTTATTTGTGGGTCTTTTTTTTTCTTTTTTTCCCCCTATATATAGAGAATGAGGAAAAGCGGTATCTGTCTTTGATATCTTATTGAATTGTTTTGGTGATCAAATGCCAAGACAGTCAAAATACTTTGAAATATTAAATGATATATAAAATTCTGCTATGACAGTATAATTGAATTCTGGTATGTGTTTTAATAGGAAGAAAGTGATGAAACCTTTTTTTTTTTTTTTTAAACCTGTAGATCTTTATGTCTGAAGCTGGAAAAATAAGCCAGAAGATTAAAGTGTGGTTTAGTGATTACTTCAATATCAGTGATACAATTGCCATAATTTCTTTCTTCATTGGATTTGGACTAAGATTTGGAGCAAAATGGAACTTTGAGAATGCATATGATAATCATGTTTTTGTGGCTGGAAGATTAATTTACTGTCTTAACATAATATTTTGGTATGTGCGTTTGCTAGATTTTCTAGCTGTAAATCAACAGGCAGGACCTTATGTAATGATGATTGGAAAAATGGTAAGTTGAGAGGTGTCTGATAATACTCATGGGTTTATTGATATTTTTTCTTAAAATCATAAAAATATGTTTTTAATATAGTTTTACTTGAACCAGAGAATGATAGTTCATGTTTATTTGCCTCATATTACAAATAGACCCATTCCTAAGTATATTAGCTTTTTAAAAATTTTTATTTATTTATTTATTTATGGCTGGCTGGCTGGCTGGCTAAGTTGGGTCTTTGTTGCTGCGCGTGGTCTCTCTCTAGTTGCAGTGAGTGGGGGCTACTCTTCGTTGCGGTGTGCGGGCTTCTCATTGCGGTGGCTTCTCTTGTTGCAGAGCACGGGCTCTAGGCGCACGGGCTTCAGTAGTTGTGGCATGCGGGCTCAGTGGTTGTGGCTCGTGGGCTGCAGAGTGCAGGCTTAGTAGTTGTGGCTCACAGGCTTCGTTGCTCCATGGCATGTGGGATCTTCCTGGACCAGGGCTTGAACCTGTGTCCCCTGCATTGGCAGGCGGATTCTTAACCACTGTGCCACCAGGAATGCCCAGGATACTAACTTCTGAAGAAAATATTTGATGGGATAAAGTTAGGAAACCTTATTTTATTTGTTTTCTCTTGAAATACTTTAATTTTTAAATGTTACTTGCTAGGGCTATTTGAAAAATACGAACTTGCCAACTCCAATCTATGAGTTTCTTTTCATCTTTACTACCGCTACCCTAAACCCAATCTGTCATCATCTGGCACTGGCAGTAGTATAGTAATCTGTTTACTCACAAGCACTCTGGCCTGTCTTCAATCTATATTATAGCTAGAGTAATATTTCAAAATGCAAATCTGAATATGTCATTTCTCCTTCTTAAAAAAAATCTCTTAATTTTGCATTACTGCTAGAAATCAGTGTACTTAATGAAACCCATAAGCCTTGTCCAATTTGACTGTTGCTTTCCTTCCTTTCTTCTTCCCTGCTTCCCTTCTTCTCTCCCTCCCTCCCTTTAAATTTTGAGATAGTTACAGATTAACATGCAGTTGTAAGAAATAATACAGAGCGATTCTGTGTACTCTTTACCTAGTTTCCTCCAGTAGTAGCATCTTCCTTGCTTTCTTAAGTCTCACCTCTTACCATTTTTGACCTCTTATTTGTGTTCTAGTCCCACAAACCTTTGTCTTTTTCCTTTAACACAGCCCCTATCAGAGAACCAAGAATAGCTCAGGTTCTTTCTGTGTAAAATGATCACCCTCATCTACACGCATATCCTTAGCTTTTTTCATTAATTAACTTAGTTTTGTCCTCCAGATCTTGGCTTCAACATGTTTTTTTTTTCAGGGAAGCTTTTTTGATCTTTTTCAACTAGATCAAGTTTATTTGCTGTATAATTTTATGGGACCCATGTTTTTCCCTTCAGAATATTTATCTGTGTGTAACTGTATTTTAAACTACATTCTTATTGTATTATTTATATTCTCCTCTAGACTTTAAATTCCTTGGAGTAGGAACCTTGTCTGGTGTTGGTCACCTTTATATCTCTAGTATCTCAGTACTTATCACTTTAGTAGATTTCTCCTTAGTAAATATTTGTTGGTTGGGTGGATAAAGCCATTTCAAGTAGGAAAAAAAACAACATAAAAATACTGAACATTAATTGTATTTTCATAGGTTTGTGGTTAAGATTTTTTTCTCTTATTTTTATATCCTCAGCAGCAGATTTATAAATTTAAAAAACTGTAATTGTTCACCAAGTAGTTTTTAATGTTTATTATATTCTCACTGCTATGCAAGACAATGCAGATTGGTTATTAGGATATTGTCCCTGAACTTTGTGAAACCACATTTCTCTTTTTTGACTTTATCAGTCCTGTAGTTATTTTTAGCAGTTGCATAATCTAGCTTGAGGGGCCTATCCTACATAAAGTATTTAGGAAATTATATGAGATATTAGTAAACTATCAATGTGGTTTATTGATTAAGTTAATGAGTAGGGGATATAGGGATTCATGGAAAGAGAGAAATTTCTGGAGGTTTTTGTTAAAGCAGTGGAATCTGAGCCATTCTTCGAAAGCTTGAGAGAGATGGGAGTAAAAAGGAACAGCCTGACTGGAAATTTTTTTGTGATAAGGTATAGTTTGTCAGCAAATTGGATAGACAGGTTGTAGTAGCTTGGAGTATATAGAAGATTGACAACTAGGACTTTAGAGAAGAAAAACCATTGAAGAGTTTTCCCCCCAATTTTTGATTTTTCTTTACCGTAAAAGAAGTAGGTTGACATTTCTCTGTCTTTCCTTATCATCTTGGAGTGACTTTTCAGTGTATAGATATTGAAAGCAGCTAGTCAGATTGTTCATTATCATGATTTTCAACCAGTGGGACAGTCTGAAAAAGTCTCACAAGGGTTCCTCATGCTCAATTCCAACCTACCACACTAATCTTGTCCTTTATTAATGCACTTTGCAAGATAATGCTAACTAAACAAATACCGTGTTTATGTCTTTAGGTACCTCTTTCCTCCTATCTTTACTGATCCAGACTGTTTTTAAAATTTATATCCAGAACACCTAATCTATTCCTGATTATAATATGCCCAATATTTTGCTCTTTCCCATAGGCTTAACCAACTGGCAGGTTTTGTTTTATAAATACAGATGTCAGGTTTAATGTGCAATTTTTTATGCACTGAGCTGAAAAAGTCTAAAATGTACTGGGCCTACTCCTGCCATAAATTTGGGCCTACTCCTGCCATAAATTACTTTCAGTTTTCAGTTGAAAAAGGCAAACTCTGTTATGCTTCTGTTGCTTTTGTGAAAGTAACTTTTCTTTCCTATTCTAAAATCACTATTCATTGTAGAAAATTTTAGCAAGTGCAGACAAACTACCCTCCAGAGACATCCAGTATTAACAGTTTGATGTATACCTTTCCATCCTTCAAGACATATATATGAATACGTGTGTTTATTTGTGTCAAACTTCACACGAATAAATGTATATAATAGTTTTATCGAAATGGGCTCATTCTGTGTATACTGTTTCTCAGTTCTTTTTAAAATTGGTCTTCTAGATTAAATTTATCTTTTAAGTAACCCCACTAGCTCACAGGATTATCAGCATTGCTTTGCATCATGAAGAAAAAATTTTTACATTTTTTGAATACAGAGTTTCATTATTATACTTGATTTTCCACACTACACATTTTCTCTCTAGGAGAGTGTATCCTACTCTCCCCAGTTAAGAATTACTGGTTTATTATTTGTCACATCAAAGAAGTACTTATTATTCATCCATTTTGCATTCTTTCATGAAGTAGTGGTATTTCCAGGAAAAGTTAGGGGAGTTAAGGTTTTGGGGGAGGAACTGGTTTTAGCCTAACGTCTTAGGGGAAAAAACCACTCTAGCTCTCATTGTCTACCAGGTTATTTAGTGACTTAGTGTTATTGGGTTAATTTAATGGTGCTTTACAGTAAATGGAAGGTGCAGGAAGTATAAAAGTGAACAATCTTAATAACAGATGGAGATGGGAAAAGTAAGGAAGCCAAGAGAAAGTGGAGCTGTCTGGATTTCCATCTGAATCTTACCTCTAATGTATTCCCATCACTCCCACCGGGTCTCCCATCCCAATAATAGGGAGCTGAAATATATATTTCATTTTCTTCTTTACCTTTGATCTTCTTTAGAACCACCTTCCACCAGGATTATGTCTTTTCCCTTGTCAACCATTTATTTATCATATCATTATCTTTTTTCTCCTAGTGCCATCTTCCCTTTCTACCTCCTTCAGTACTCTCAGATGGTTAATGTTCTAATTATCTGCTTAAAGTAGATGCTGCAGAGTATAAGAAATCCTTCATTAAAGTATACCTTTAATGAATAAAGGAGATGAATTTTATAGTATGTAGTAGATTCCTAGAGTAACTTAACATTTTTTAATCATTGGGTATCTGTTATATGGTATGCATTATACTAAGCTGAGACTACAAAGATGAATAAGATGTGGTCCAGATCCTCATGGAATTCACAGTCTAGTATATAAGACAAGCATGTGAGCAGATAGAGAAAGATATGGTAAACTGTTTTGTGAAGACAAAGCTTTCACAAGGAACATGGTATTTGAAAAAAGTTTAGAAAATAGGTAGGAATTTTTCCTGAGCAGGGAATTTCTAATCAGGGAAAACAGCTTCATATCTTTCATAAAGATATGAAAGATTAAAGTAGAAGAAATCTTCACATTTGACATCTTTAATAGAGATCAGACTAATGAAAATTACATGGTAAATGCTGAACTTGTCCTACTCACTCCATATACCTATACATTCAAGCTAGGAACCCTCATTTTAGATATAAGAAATGGGATATTTCAGATATTTTAATTAGTTATATTTAGATCAAATATAAGGAAGATTGTCAAATAGGCTTTATGCGAAAGGTATGAAATCCAGAGACCTCTGAATCATCAGCCAACAAACCTTGAATAATTTTAGAATATTTCAGGTTTGGGTTTTGATTTGAATTTTTGAGTTGGGCTTTTTCTTTACTTAATTTGGATTCCAAATTACAGCAAATGCCGTGAATAATGTTTTGATGAATTATTTGCCTTTTAAAAATCTTTTATCCCAAGATTTTGTTTATTGAAAACACATATTCTCTTAGTAGTTCTCTTAAGTGGTCAAATAAGGCATTATTTAACCATTTTACAAAGAAAAAAACTGAATCTTGGGGGGGTGTATGGGATTTTTTTATTGTAAGTCACAGGGACTCAACTCTAACTTAATTAAAAAAATTTATTGGCAGATCTAACAATTTTAAAGGTAAAGGATCAAGACTAAATGATTATATATAAATAAATATTTTATAATTTCTCCATCTAGTCTAGACTTACTGTCCTCTTTACTTTTCACAGCCCTGCCTTCCATTTCTACTCTCACTATATACTTGTTCAAAACATATGAAAATGTCTTAGTAATTTCTTTTAGATTGATTTATTACTGCAATTATTGTTAGTTCATAGTAGATTAAAGTATAGATTTATTGTAAATGTAGTCTCTTGATCTCCATGGGATTTTCCCCTTAGATTATTATTTGTGGATGAATATTATTACATATTACTAGAGTGACACTACATTCACTTTCTTAGATGTAAGTGCTGAACACTTGTACACATAAATAAGTGGATAGAAATTGAAGTTTCATTATAGCATTTCATTTAATTCTTTGAATTCCTGAGTAATGATGTCAAAATTCACATTGTGATTTAGCAATAAAAATTGTTTTTTAATTTATTATGTGATAGCTCAGGCTCTTTATCAATTTTGTTGAAATTAAAGAATTGCAAACTATGTGACTTGCAAAAGAATTTGTTAACCAGATACGGGTATCACTTATTTTTTCAACACCCATACTGATAATTCCATTTGTTGTTTTATTTACCTCCTAGGAGGTTTTCACAGCCCAGGAGACAAGGCACCATAGTAGGGTTCAGGATGGGTGAGAAGAATGCCTTTCTTTTGTGAATTGGGCAAAAGATACTATCAAAGGAAGGTAGAAAAGATAGTCTACCCTCCTGTATAGGAAAACAGAACAGTTTTAGGAAAGAACTCTCATGGAAATTGGTTCCCTGAATCTGCCCTTTATGTCTTTACTTCTTTAAAATCTTCATGGACATGAGATAGGCAGACTCCAGTTTCAGCCTTTGATATGGTTCATTATGTAGAAGATGCCTATGACTTACCGGATGTTACAGATCAGTTTTTACATAATTTCCTTGATGTTAAGGTTTATGTAGTGATGAGGTTTCTTGAATGCTAATGCTAGGAATAAAAAGAAACTCAAAGATTCAAGTTATCTACTGGAACATTAGAAACTGTTTTTTAAGATGAAGAATTGTCTTTGTGTTTAAATTCCCATGTATTTTAACAGTGTTCATTTTTTAACAGGTGGCCAACATGTTCTACATTGTAGTGATTATGGCTCTTGTATTACTTAGTTTTGGTGTTCCCAGAAAGGCAATACTTTATCCTCGTGAAGCACCATCTTGGACTCTTGCTAAAGACATAGTTTTTCATCCATACTGGATGATTTTTGGTGAAGTTTATGCGTATGAAATTGATGGTAAGGATTTATGTGTACAAATATATCTTTTGGTTATTTCATATTTCAAAGTCAAAATTGCATTATAGTAATATTACAAATTTTCACAAATCAAACTGTTACCAGCCTAAGTCCTCCCATAATACATTAATTAATCCCAGAAGAAACATAACAAAAATTAATTGAAAAAAAGTATTTCAGAATTTTTTTTAGCTGCAAATAATGGAATCTGGCCTAAACTGGCTTACACAATAAGGACATATGTTAGCTCACATAACAGAAAGTTCAGAGGTAGAGTGGTCTTTGGGATTTGTTAATTCATGCTAAGGACACATTCTTTTTCATCTCAGTCCTCTGTAATAAGTGTCTGATTCATACAGGTTTTCCTTTACAATTGTAAGACTCTGTCACAAGCAACAGGAGGAAGGAGACACTGTTTTCCATTGGTTCTCTTCAGAGGAAAAAGTCCCTTTCCCAGATGCCTTCTATTGAACCTATTTTTTAATCTCATTAGCTCAAATTGGCTTCAGTCTGCCTGTCTCTAAACAGGGCAAGGGTAATGGAATTACATTGATTAGTTGGATTGTATATACTCTTGAATTGTAAAATTCAACTCTGAATATATTCTCTGCATAAAGCTATTCTATTGTTTTAGTTAAAAAGGCTAGATAACTTGTGGACATAGTTGATACTGCCAACTTTCAAGGATGTTCTTCTGACCTTCACATTGAGTTATAGAATCTTTATTTTGTTAGTTTGCTCATGTTCTCTCTTGCTCTCTCTCTCTCCCATCTTACTTTACTCCTCCATCACCCCCATTCTGTGTTGCTTCTTACCCACCTATTTATAGGTGAGTAGATCAGGGGATGGTCACATAGTAGTCATCAGTTGTTATGAGATGTTGGTTAAAACAGTGAGGTTTTACCAGCCTGGTAAAATTTTGTGTTTAATGGCTTCCTGTTTAGTGTCATTTCCAGGTTTTTATTGTCTGCTTTTTCTTATGTGGCTCTAGTTTAGTTATAAAGCATTGGATATAGTTTTTTACTCTCCTGCATTCTCTTTCTTGGGTATTTGCTTCATCAAACTAATCTGAATAGAGTGGAAATAGATTCATAAAATTTTTTAGGAGTGAAAGGACCTTATGCATCAGTTTGCCCGTAAAACCATTTTATGTGAAAGGAATGACACAGCCATGATGAGAATTTCAATGATGTATATTTTTTAAATGCTTACAAAACACCAGGTGCTAAGTGTATTATAAATATTTGCATAAAACTTGTCACTAATTCAAGGTTATTTAATTCAAATCCTTGCCCTACTTGAATTTATTTTACTTTATTCCTCATAACTCTGTGGTGGGTATTAAAGCTCTTCCCTTCCTTAATTCAGCTGTGTTAATGGCTTCAGAAACATTCCAGATGAAGGCAATGAAATGCAAGGAATTCAAATCTAATCATTGTATATTTAAGAGGCACTTTAACCATTCCTTCAACCCTCCTTTGTGGCATAATAAGCTAAAGTCAGTAATCATTATATTTGTAAATTTACTATGAGTTTATCATACTCTTTTCTGGTTCAGTTATTTTTCTTATAGAAATGTGTGGCTGAATCTGGGAGTTTTACTCTTCTTAATGCTCCTCTGGCTAAACCCTACCTTGGAGGGTAGACATAATACAGAAATATATACTTCCTTGTATGGAGTAGAGTTGTAGAATAGTACCCACATCCTTCACAAAATTCTTCTTTTTTGGAATACTGTTAAGTTGGTGTTTGTATGGCTGCCTGCCCAGAAGCTTTTGCTAGAATCTGTGAAACAGATAGGTACATAATCAAAACTTCCTTCAAACAAATGTACACACATATTGACTAGAAGCAGTAATTGGTAAATTACTGTTTTAATTTTTTTTTTTTTTTTTTTTTGTCTTTCTCAAGTTTGTGCAAATGATTCCACTATCACTGAAATCTGTGGTCCTGGGACATGGTTGACTCCATTTCTTCAAGCAGTCTACCTCTTTGTACAGTATATCATTATGGTCAATCTTCTTATTGCATTTTTCAAGTAAGAATTTTATTTGGTTGCTTATTGTAATGAGATCATTTAATATATAGTTCTTTTTGAAGGAACTATACAAAATTTAAAATATAAAGATTTTATTGAGGCTTAAACTACTAAAAATTATTTTTGAAAATTACAAATAAGAAAGCATGCATTTTCAAAATCAAATTAATTCTAAATTTGAGACTCTATGTTTCAACATGCAGTTCTTTTATAAATTTAATCTTTATTTGGTATTTATTACAAGGTGGCCAGGGAATACACATGCAGTATACAAAACAGAAAGGCAAATAGAAAATTCTTCAGTAATCCCATTCTTAGTATTTTGGTATACATCCTTTTTATCTTTTATATATATGAACCACTTTTTCTTTTCAAAAATAATGTTCTTATATTTTGTATACTGTTTTTAAGCAAAACATGAATATTATCCTACATTAATAAATATCCCTCTCCAGTTTTTTAATGACTACCTCATATTCCATGATATAGACTGTAATTTTTAAGCCAATATGTTATATTGCTCCATTCGATTGTTTGTAATTTTTTATTCCCCAAAACCACATTGTGGTTAAATTTTTTATTAATCCTTATGTATTTCCTTAGAGTGTTTTCCTAAAAGTAGAACTATTCAGTATATGTATATTTTGGACTTCTTCTATTTAAGTCAGAATAGGCCTGTGTCTCCAAATCTCTGCTAACAGTAGGTATTATCTTTTTAATGGTTGCTAATTTGACAGTACATAAGAGTCTTGTTTTTATTTGCACTTATTTTGTTACTACTCAGATTGAATATTTCCTTCTGTTTTTGTTACTTATATATAATTTAAAAAACTTAAAATCATATTTTCTGCCTATTTTTCTTGGAGTTTATAATTAAGACCCTCAACAATATCAAACTTTGCCTTATACTGTTGCATGTATTTTTTTCCAGTTTCGCATTTGCCTTTTAGTCTTGTTTATGGTGGGGTACTCCTTTGAATTCTTGTTTAGAGCAGAATTACAATAAAATTTTAGTATTTAAAACTTTAAAATGTGATTAGCTAAGTTTGTTTATTTTTATTCTTTGTTATTCAAGCAATGTGTATTTACAAGTGAAGGCAATTTCCAATATTGTATGGAAGTACCAACGTTATCATTTTATTATGGCTTATCATGAGAAACCAGTTCTGCCTCCACCACTTATCATTCTCAGCCATATAGTTTCTCTGTTTTGCTGCATATGTAAAAGAAGAAAAAAAGACAAGACTTCGGATGGACCAAGTAAGTAAAATATATTAAAGCAAATGTTTTTATTTTGTCACTTATCAGTATTACACTGAAAGCTAAGTATTTTTTTTAAAAATAAATTTATTTATTTATTTATTTATCTTTGGCTGCATTGGGTCTTCATTACTGCATGCGGGCTTTCTCTAGTTGCGGTGAAGTGGGGCTACTCTTTGTTGTGGTGCGCGGGCTTCTCATTGTGGTGGCTTCTCTTGTTGTGGAGCACAGGCTCTCGGCACGCGGCCTCTAGAGTGCAGGCCCAGTAGTTGTGGCACACGGGCTTAGTTGCTCCGCGGCATGTGGGATTTTCCCAGACCAGGGCTCGAACCTGTGTCCCCTGCATTGGCAGACAGATTCTTAACCATTGCGCCACCAGGGAAGTCCCTGAAAGCTAAGTATTAATTTTATTCAGAAGACTTAACTGGTTAATGTTATTGTAAAGACTTTTGTTGAATTTGCCTAAACATAAAAGAATTTAAAGTGCAATATGGTTATCTATAAAAGTAAATTTAGTATTAAACTTCCTTTTTGGTATGGCATCTCAATTCGGTTTTGTTAAAATGCTAGTGTAAACCATAACACTTGCCATTCTACAAACCATTTTGACTGCTGTGTAAACAACACTTTTAGTACATTCTGTATACTACGTGAGACATAATAAACTCTGCCTAAAATTTTACAGTGGCTTTTTATTCTACCAAATCAGTTCTTATATTCTTCTACCTGGGTATGTGAAGGAGAGGTGTGAGAGATAGATGGTGAAGGGTATTTTATAGGAAGAGGAGATTAGAAAAGGAGGAAGTACTGGGAGCTATTCTTCCAACATTACATTGTGAGTGAAGAAAGAAGTAGAAATACTTGTTTAGGGCTTTAGAAACACACCAGTAAAAAGAGAAAAAAAATGCAGATGATTTACATAGCCTTATGAACTCTAAATAACATAAAACTCATGAGCTAAAGTTTATCTTGATGTCTCTGTTGATTTTTTTTTCTTTTCCCTCCTTAGAACTTTTTTTAACAGAAGAAGATCAAAAGAAACTTCATGATTTTGAAGAGCAGTGTGTTGAGATGTATTTTAATGAAAAAGATGACAAATTCCATTCTGGGAGTGAAGAGAGAATTCGTGTCACTTTTGAAAGGTTCAGAAACTCTTTAATTATAACTGATTTTATGTCAGAGTGGGTTCTGTTAGTTATATCTCTTACACATGGTCATTGTTCAATTTATGTTTGTCAAACAAGTAAGTTTAGTAATGGTTTTACATAATATATTGGGAGACAGTTCACTTCTTTACTTCTAAGACTTCATGTAAGTCAGTCAGTCAATCTCTTAATTGTTTTTTGACCCTTGTTACAGAGGGCAGAAAAGAGTTGGTGGAGAAAAGTTAAACTGTCTTAATTATTTTAAAACATGTTTCTTTCCATTAATTTTGCTGCATTCTAAAAGTATATGGTATTTGTGTAGGTACAATAATGGTAATAGTAGTTTATGTGTTTGTAGCTGAATACACAGTTTTGTGTTACTCTGATGGGAGAATAAATAGCCTATAGTACAAAGTGTGTTTTAAAATCTTATATTTTTATTATAATAGGATTAGCACTTGATCCTTCTTTAAAAAAAAAAAAAATTATTTATTTATTTTTGGCCGTGTTGGGTCTTAGTTGCCGTGCGGACTCTTTGTTGCAGCGTGCAGGCTTCTGCCTAGTTGTGGCATGTGGGCTTCTTTCTAGTTGGGGCGTGCGGGCTCCAGGGCATGCGGGCTCCAGAGTGTGCAGGCTCAGTCGTTGTGGTGTGTGGGCTCTCTAGTCGTGGCGTGTGGGCTCCAGAGCTTGTGGGCTCAGTAGTTGCAGCACGCGGGCTTAGTTGCCCCGCAGCACGTGGGATCTTAGTTACCTGACCAGGGATCGAACCCGTGTCCCCTGCATTGGCAGGCAGATATTTTGAAACCATTAATTTTTAACATTTGTAAAACTCCTGTGTTTCCCTTACAGAGTGGAGCAGATGTCCATTCAGATTAAAGAAGTTGGAGATCGCGTCAACTATATCAAAAGATCATTACAATCATTAGATTCTCAAATTGGCCATTTGCAAGATCTTTCGGCCCTGACTGTAGATACATTAAAAACACTAACTGCCCAGAAAGCATCAGAAGCTAGCAAAGTTCACAATGAAATCACACGAGAATTGAGCATTTCCAAACATCTGGCTCAAAACCTTATTGATGATGGTCCTGTAAGACCTTCTGTATGGAAAAAGCACAGTGTTGTAAATACACTTAGCTCCTCTCTTCCTCAAGGTGGTCTTGAAAGTAATAATCCTTTTCTTTGTAATATTTTTATGAAAGATGAAAAAGATTCCCAATCTAATGTATCTGGTCAGGATTTACCTGTAATACCCCAGAGAAAAGAATTCAATTTTCCAGAGGCTGGTTCCTCTTGTGGTGCCTTATTCCCAAGTGCTGTCTCTCCTCCAGAACTGCGACAGAGACAACATGGAGTAGAAACCTTAAAAATGTTTAGTAAAAATAAAAAATCAGGCAGTTCATCTAATAGCATACCACATCTATCATCCCCACCAACCAAATTTTTTGTTAGTACACCGTCCCAGCCAAGTTGCAAAAGCCACTTGGAAACTATAACCAAAGATCAAGAAACTGTTTGTTCTAAAGCTGCAGAAGGAGATAATGTAGAATTTGGAGCATTTGTAGGTAAGTTTGGCAAATTGATATTTGTACATCAACATTATTTTTAAATTATAATTATCACCTTAGAAATAAAAATAAATTGCTAATTAATAAAATCATGTACTTGTGTGACAAGTGGACTACCTTTTCATAGAGTATAGTTCTAAAAATTTTTTAAGGAGTCAGAAGTCAGGGAAGTAGGTTGAATTGGGCTATACTAGTTATATTAGCACATACCTCTTTGGTGCGACTTACTATAACAATTGTATGGAAAACTTATTTGGACTCTGTCTTTTGAATTAAAGCATAGTCTCTTGAATTTGGTCAACTTTTGTTGAAAGAACTTGAGTGATGTGTAAGTGTTGCAAGACAAAGGTATAGGGAAGGCTAGAAGTAACTGGAAAAGAGCAGTGTTTTATAAATAGGCTGACCATATAGTTTTTCATCCAAACCAGTACACTTTTGAGAGTGAAAGGGTGTGTTACTAATATTTACATTAGGATAATCGGGAAAGCCAAGACTCTACTTGGAAAATGAGTATTTATGGTCAACCTATTTATATACCCAGAGAGTATATACCCAGAGATCATTTCAGAAAGGAATGATTCATTCTTATACCTCACCTCAAGTAAAATAAGGACTGAAAATATATTTATTTTGGCAATGATAACATGTTAATAACCTTGGTGAAAACTGTTGCAGTGAAGGAAGTGATAGAGGAAGAAGCCTGATTATAGTGAAGTAAAGTACAAATGGGAGGAGTGAATGTAGAGAGTGACTGGTGGGGAGACTCTTAAAAGCTTGGCAATGAAGGCAAAAAGAAAGAACTAATATTGTGGTTTGTATGTTTAAGGTTTTATTTGTTTTGTTTTTAATGATGATGATTTGTTATTTAAATGTTGACATTATGCCACGTGGAAGGAAAAGGTGAAGAGGGAATGCTTTGTAGAGCTAGCTAAGCCCCAAATATTTGTAGAATATAGTGTTCTAACAACCTTCCTCTTAGATTATTAAAGATAAAATTATTTAACAAAGAATTCTTAGAAAACAACTTGGGTTGTTCGTGGACATAACCAGAATGTTCCAAGGTTTGAAGAAGGCCCTCTGTCTCTTCAAGTTTGAATTTTTCCTTCAGGTGGCTTCCTAACTTCATCTTTAACACTTATATGAGCCTTCCCAGCCTAGGAATTTACCTAGTCACGGAACATGTATAGAGATGGTTCACAGAATGTTACGTCTATGTAAAAATCTCCACATTAGGGCCAACCCCATGGATTATCTAGGTACTGAGCATGCTGATCTCTACTGCTAGGCTATTTGAGTTCACTGTGGGTTTATGGAGACAACTTTTCCTACATAAAATCTATCCCAATTTATTTTTAAAAAACATATTTTAGTCTGTTAATATATTGCCACTGGTATGGATATGTAGATATAGAAATGTATATGTTTGATGTCTATATTTATATGTAATATGTATATATGTATAATAAATATAATGCTTTTTTTTATTGAGAGTAAAAATGATTGCTCCCCCTCTTCTAAATTTCAAGCAGTTCACTTCATATCACATGTTGGATTCTTTTAGGATCCTGTTACTGTAAACTTGAACTACTCATCTTCTCCAGCTTTTTGATACCTATTTTCGGTATTTATCAGGAAAGCTACAGGAAACTTCACAGCCATCAAAACTACTTACAAGACAACATACGTCACTTGTTTGAATAGACTAGGCAATGACATTATTTTGATAGAATTTTAAAAAACAAGTATTTTTTGTTGTAATCTTTTCTTTTTTCTTTTTTAAGGACACCGAGATAGCATGAATTTACAGAGGTTTAAAGAAACGTCAAACAAGATAAAAGAAATATTATCCGTAAGTAAATCCTTACAGCAGTGCGATTATTTTGCTATTTTGGAGTTTAGTTCAAAATAGAATTAAACATATTTTTCAGGAAAAATACAGTGTTAGCAGAAACCATCATCAACATGAGAGTTCCAAATATTTGAAGCTTATACACAATTGGAAAAAAAGAAGAAACAGTTGAGGAATATGAAAAAATGTACAAATAGCTTGCATTTTAAAACTGAAGTTAAAAAATCACCTATTTAACATTTCTCTTAAAAAATGCTTCTCCCTATATGGTTTCCACAGACTACTCATTGAGCTCAACTCTTTCCCAGGCCCCCAAATTCATTAGAATATAACCCTGATTCTCAAGGACCCTGTGGTCTAGCAATAAAAAGCTGAATATGCCAGTAACTACAGTATCGCGTGCGAGTGTAAGATGTTCAATAAATGTTGGTTAAATGAGTTTTAAAGTGTACAGAACAGCTAGCAAAAAGGTGTGTTTCCTGGCTGAAAATTTTTATTTCTTAACTGTTGCTTTCATAAATTACCAATAACGAATTTGAGCTTTAAGGGTAATAACAGCTACATCAAGATAATTAAGAAGACCTGGAAAAGTGCTAAGCTTCTCCGTCCCTTAAGAACTTAAGTTGTGGAAATGATCAAGTGATAAATACAACAGAAATGAAGTTTTTCCTAAAACTAAAGCCAAGGAAATGATAATGATATAATATAAGCTTTTATAAATGATTATTTCTCATATGATCTATAGTTAATTGTGAAATTACTGTCAGGACATGTTACTTATTACCCTACATCTAAAAGGTAGACTCAAGTGCATTTTTTATAGTATAAATACCAACTTTTTTTTTTTTTTGGGCCATGCCACTCAGCTTGCAAGATCTTAGTTCCCTGACCAGGGATTGGACCTGCACCCTTGGTAGTAAAAGCACAGAGTCCTAACCACTGGACCGCCAGGAATTCCCCAACATTTGTATTTTTAATAGCATATATTTTGATTGAACTATTGTACTAAAGTGAATAATTTAAATTAATGTCTATTAACTAGATTTTGTTAACTTTGGATTTAATTGGTGACTATATGGAAATTGAGGTGTAGTGATTCCATGAGGTCCCGTTCTTTCCATATTTGCCTTTAAGTTTGTATTTCTTACCTCAAATAAGACCATCAGAATGATGTAAGAAATACGATTATGGAGTATTCAAAGATGCGTAAATATCAGGTAAAGTCTCTTTAGTACTTGTGGGAGTCAAAAAGTTAACTTAAAATATACATATACATTTAGATGGAGGAAGTAGGTAAGATAAACTTACCATAAGACTAATTTGCATGATGTATTCTAATTCTGTGACATACTTCTAAAGATCTGAATTTTCCATTATAATGCTTACAGAGAAGAAGAGAACTAAATAAATAGGTTGAATGCATTTAGGTAGCATTAGCTGACACATGATGATGAAAAACAAGGGAAGAAGAAACGAATGAGAAAAAGTAATAAGTAGAAAGAAGAACTGACAAAGCTCTACCAGAGTTGGTTTTATAATTCTTAAAATGTAGACGTGATATGTCTACATTCCATATGGGGTTTTTCTTGAACAGGTTTTAACTGAAGTGGATTTTACAGTAAATGAAGTGTTTTATGGACCTTTGTAACTTTTAATAGAGTTTTTTTATAATTTGGAATTTTTTAAGCTTAATAAAATTTCTTATCACACTCTCTTTCTCCTCTATGCAAATACCCTTTAATTAAAAATATGGACCTAGTATGTTATGTTGCTCAATTGTAGACTCCATTTGTGTCAGTGTAAGAGAGCCCAATGCCTCTTATTTTAGGCCTTCCTTATAGTATAATTAGTTGTTCAAGAGAGATGTACATGATAATTTGGGTAGTATATTTGTTCACTTTTTATTTTTTATTTTTTATTTTATTTTATTTTTTTTAACATCTTTATTGGAGTATAACTGTTTTACAATAGTGTGTTAGTTTCTCCTTTACAACAAAGTGAATCAGTTATACATATACATATGTTCCCATATCTCTTCCTTCTCGTGTCTCCCTCCCTCCCACCCTCTTCACTTTTTATTAGTGGAAGTAATTTTTTAAATGTTTAAATTTTATAGTTGGGTACTTGGTATCCTAGAATTTTAGAGATATTTATTGATACCTTTTAGCAGTTAATAATAAAACTTAGTAATAGGGGTATTAGTGCCTAAGTGGCATTTGACCGCAAGTTTGACTCTAAACGTGCACTTGAATTTTAGCCAGGAAAATTCTGAGGGCTAGGAATGGATATGGAGAAAGTAAATCTTTGGAGTGATTATGACTTAGAGAATTGACATGACACCACAGGAAAAGGTTAGAACTGCTAAGTAGCTGGAATTCTTAGAGTTGTCAAACTCATCATGTCAAAACCTCAAATTCACCATCATCTCCCCGCTCAGCAGACATATTTCTTTTCCTCCTGTATTTCCTACCTCTGTTAATAGCATCAGCATCCTAGTTTACGAGGACAAACTTGCACTCTTACTTCTCCCTTCCAGTCAACAGCCAAGTCTACCTGGTTTTGCTTCCTAAATACTTTTTTAGTGTCTCTACTTTTCTCAATCCTTAGTTATAGTTACCCTGACTTAGACTGTTAATTCTCTAATTTATATTTCATTGAACTTTTAAGGTATCTTTAACAAGGTGTCACAAGAGCAGTTGAAGGAATTTGATGACACTCTGATGGCATTTTGCTGTTGTGAAGCACTTGATATATGGTGGGAAATCATTTATAATAAATGGACATTTCCTAATGGTAAATGGTAGATGTTAGGGTTTCCCCACGGATTGCACCTTTTAACAATGAACCTATTAAATGAACTTAAAACAGGAGTATGCTGAAAATTTTTAAGTGAGCAAATAACTTCCTGGTAAAAACAAGAAGAAATAACAAGTTTCTGTGAGTGGGAAGAAAAGTGGTGGCTATGTTTTAAATTTAACAACTGTGAGTACTTTACTTAGAGGAAGGACTGTAATAATAGAATAATGAACTCTAGCTCATGACGGTTAGAGGTTTTGAGTTCTTGAACATTTGTGGGTTATACATCCCTTTGAAAATGTAATGAAAACTACAGACCACCTCCCCAGGCAAATGCACATATACAAATTTTTTTCTCAAAGTATAGAGTTTTACAAATACCTCGAAGCCCACTCATCAGTCCCACACTAGAATTACTATCAAAGATGGTTCTATGAAATTGATGTGTCATTGCATCAAAGAGTATATATCAAGGAAAGTACTTAAGTAAAACAATCAAGAAATAGCTAGCACTGGTTCCAAAAGAAACGACTAAAATCAGAAAGGAAATCAGAGTTGTTTTGTGACAATTGGAAAAAGATTAGCACTTTTTGCTTGGCTATATATCAATAAATCAGCTGTAATGTGAAGAATGTGAAACATCAAAGGTAGAAAAACTTAATTTTCTTGAGATGTTTAAGTTAAATTTATTTAATGAAAGTAATAGCTTACTGTGGTAGTAACATTTTAAAACTCATTGTTTCTGAGGGGGTGGTAGAGGTTTGGAAATATTTTAAAGTTACATAGTAGTATGACCTGTGTATAGCTGAAAAGAAGAAACAGGGTGAAGGTATCAGATATTCCGCATTAGTTTAATGAATTTTGTTAGTTCATCTGGAAAAACGAATAGGTAAAAAGAAGAAAATGGGGGAGAATTAGTTGTTAGATACTAAAATATCTATACAGGTGGTACAATTGAAACATGAATATTAAGTGAAACATTTTGGTGACTCCAAAATAACCCTTCTACAAATACAAATTTAATAAGGGTTGGATTAGAAATTGATGAGAAAAGGAATGCTTTGTCAGTAAACACACAAATTGGACAACTGGGTGGAAATTTGGAAACGTCTGTTTCATATCGCTTCATAAGCTCAGATGAATTCCAGATTTAAATATAAAAATTCAAAGTATAAAACAACTTAAGAAAATGGAAATATTAAGTCAGTAAAGCCAGGAGGGCTTTTAAAACAAATATTAAGGGAAGGATGTAAAGAGATGAGTACCTAAAAATATAAAGCATAGATAAAACAAATCTGAAAAAAATTGAAATTTGACAAATAACGACCAGATAGATCTTTGTTATACAAATAACTTATACAAAGCAATAAGAAAGCTACCAAAACTCCCCAAAATAAATTTCACCTCCACTTCTTTACTCTCCAAAGAAGAAAGTATTGCTGTTTCAATTTTAGTGTAAAATAGTAGTTTTTTTCTTTTTAAGGTGAATTGATAAATGTTTTATTATTTTCCCTACAGTTTCCTCTTTTCCTCCAATTTTTTAAATGAACTTGTATTGCTATGAAAAAGGATTCATTCAGATAGATTTATGAACAATAAGCAAGTAGGGTGTTTTGATGGCAGTTTTTGAAATTGACATTGAAGAAAATAACTGTAATTTGTAATATACCCCTTGGAGTCCAGGTAGATTAAAGCATATTGAGCTAAACAGATCCAGAGGCTCTTATACTACTTAGAGCAGTGATTTGAAATTTAGTTCAATTGTTTTAAAATTGTTTATATGTATAATATGCAGAATGATATTCCTTCTGAAAACACTCTGAAACATGTGAGTTCTCATGCTGGATTTACTGAGTGTCACAAAACTTCTATTCCTCTTCATTCAGAGCGAGGTGAGTATTTTGACTTCATGAATTATGCTAACAAACATACTCATTTAAGCTTTACAGGTATTTTATGGACATCATTAAACTTTAAATGTATTTTATGTATGTCACACACTTGAGCAGTGAATGTTTCAGAAGTCAGAAAATGAAGATTCTGGTCCATCATTGTTGTTCTTAACCTTGAATAATACATAATCTGAACATTCTAATATTTTTCAACAAATTGTTTAGACTTAAAAGGTGAAAGGTGAAGACTCGCTTTTTACAAATCTGCTGACTTTAACTTTTACAAATGAATCGGTTATATTTTAATCTGTATAGTCATTTAGTCAACTTATTTTTTTGCTTTAACCTTTAAAAATAACATACATTTATTTGGTTCAAAATTAAAATACACACACACACACACACACACACACACACACACACACACAAGCACTTTGAAAATCAGTCTCAGTCTCACTCCAACCCCATGTGTAACCACTGTTATTTTTGTTTTTTCTCTAGAGTTTCATGCTTATGTAGTCATATATGACAATAGTCTTTTTTACCTCTTCATCTTTTACACAAAAGGTAGCATACCATACATGTTTCCATATCATGCTTTTTTGGGGTCATAGTTATATGCGTATAAATTTATTGTTATCTAACTTTTCAGTTATGTACATGTAATCTTCATAAGGTTCCTTAAGAAAAGCAGTACTTCCTTATTCCCCTCACCATCATTTCTCCTTTTATTCTCTTCAAGTTGGGTTTATTCCAGGAGTGCAAATTAGTTTAACATTCAAAAATATAAGGCATGATAGTAACAAATTAAAGAAGAAAATCATATGATTATCTTAATAGCTGCAGAAAAGACTGAATTTGATGAAATTCAACATCCATTCATGATTAAAACTCCTAGCAAAGTAAGTATAGAATGGACTGTCCTTAATCTGAATAAAGAGTATCTAACAAAAACTTACCACAGATACCATACTTCATAGTGAAATATTGAACACCCCAGAAGGAGGACAAGACAAGGATTCTATTTAACATTTTAGCCAAAGAAGAAAAGGAAGAAAAATAAATGGTAGAAGGGTTAGGAGGAAAGAAATAAAACTCACTATTTTTGGATAACATGGATATTATTTTTAAAGTTAGGATGCCTGTAATTTTATATCCTCGTATTTCAGTTTTAGGCAGTATCTGTTGACCTCCCACTAAAGAAGACAAGGATTGAGCTCTTCCCCACCGCCATCCCCACCCCTCTCTGTTCCCTAGCCCACATGCATGCACAGATGTCTTTACCCTTTCCCACCACTGTAGTTATGTCATGATTTTGGTTAGATCAACACTGGATTCTCTGCTCTTTGAATAAATTTCTTCAAAATATTCAGTTTCATCATCTTGAAAAAGTTTTGCCCAGAGTCTCCTAATATATCTCAATCTGCTCTTTTTGCCCTCTATACTTGGAATGTTCTAAGATTTCCTTTCACCGTTCATTCTTTTGTTCTAAGATTTCTCTTCACTGTTCTTTCTGAGGTTTTCCTTTATTGTATCATGAGGTTGTAAATTCTAAATTAATTTAAAATTTAACATCCTCACTATTTTTGGAAAATAGGCTTAATTCTAAAGTTTGTTTAGCATAAACAAGCAAAATGTGACAAAAGTGGCATCTTAAATGGGGGGAAAGAGGAACTATTTTTTTTCCCATTACTGTAAAATGATGTTTATATAAGATTATTAATTGCAATATTGTTACAGCAAGAGATTGAAATCAGGTCAAATGTCCATCAATAGGAGTTTGGTTAAATAAATTATTGTATATCCATGTATGAAGTTCAGCATAATATCAAAGTAGAATAGAGAAATCCTCTGTGTACTGATATTGAAAGATCTCCAAGCTTAAAGTTAAAAAACCAACAAAAAACCTGAAGATATATATATTATACTAGCATTTATGTTAAAAAAAAGAAGATTCAGGGGTATATATAGAAACACAAAATATCTTTGGAAGGATACACAAGAAATTTGGGAACAGAGGAAGAGCAAGACTTTGTTTTTCCATACTATTTTATTTCATATTGCCTTTTCCCAAAAATAAATTGAGTAATTTTGATATCCTGTCAAGAGACCCGTGAGACTCATATAACTCTTACATTCAGCAGTGTTGGGGAGAGGATAAGTTATCTTAGGAAAGTTATATTATGCCTCGAAACACTTTGTGTTGGGTTAGTTGGTATTAAAAAATTTTTTTTAGTTGTATAACTTTTTTATTTTTTAAAATTTTCTTTTAGTGGAAAGTAACAGTAGAAGGCCATCTATAGAAGACACTCATGAAGTAGATTCCAAAGCAGCTTTACTACCGGTTTGTACATTTCAATTAAACATGCATATTTTAAAATATTTATTAGAGAAGAGCTAAAAGATGGTGATATTTTATCTGAGATTATATCTAGCTTTCAAAAATTTTTTAACATTAGAAAACTGACCTCAGTGCATAGTAGCAGTTATGGAAAAGAGTTTTTTCCTGTAGTGAATAGTCAGGAATTATTAAAGAAAAATGTATGCAGAAGAAAGAAAGGTAGGAATCTCTGTTTGAATTGAAGCTAATGATATGAAATTATTCCCAGCCAACTGGAGTAATATTTGATTTTACAAACACTCTTTAAAAGCAGACTTTGGCAACCAAGACACATAGCTTGGGAGAAAGCAAAAACAATTGCTCCTTTCTAGTCAAGTATAGAAATTAGTGCTCATAATTATGATCCTGGATCATCAAGAACATATTAACTAGGCCCCATCCCCCTGGACTGAACGCTACACATGTACTCACACCCTCTTGCTTGCTCCCACGCTGTCAAGCAAGGCAACCATGAGAGCCTGGAGGTTCTTCAGAAGACAAAGAGGTCATTCAACCAGGTGTTATCATCCCCAGGTGGGGCAAGCAAAGGTGATGGAGAAGATTCCAGGAAGCTGCCAGAGCAGGCAGGGGAGAAATCCCAGGTTGTGCATAGAACTGGGCACTGTAAGTGGTTCAGTGTGCGAATGGGATGTGGATTCATCTCCGTGATAAACTGAAAGGGAAACCCCTTGGATATTCCAGTCAATGTATTTGTACACCAGTTTTTTTTTTTTAATCTTATCCTGTTAGAAGCCTTTGACCTGCTGCTGCTATTGTTTTCACTCATTTCCATCATCTTATGCAGAAAGGAAACAAGAGGATCTTCTAAGTCCATCAGATGCCCTTTTTTTTTTTTTTTTAATATTACTGTATTTTTATTCATCTCATTTATGCATGTTCCTTTGTTGTGGCCGCAGCAAGGGGGTTGGGGGAGAGGAAACTTTCTTCACGCATGCACAACGGTTGTGATGTTTACTGAAGATGATGGGAAAATTTTTTCAACGCTCGCACCAGCTGAGGCCAGCCAGCAGTGAACCTTGGAAGTGAATTCCAGTGGCCAGAACCGGCCCAGCATGGGGAGTGAGGAATCCATCCCCTCCTCGGCAGTCGTACCTTGCCCAGGAACATTTGAGAAAAGTGTTGCCCAGTCTGCAGTCTGTGACCCTGAGTGGAGAAATGCTCACCGGGAGGATCAGGTCCAGCAAGGCATCCCGGCCACCCAGTGATCCCAATTTTCCCTGCTCACTCGCCTGCCGGTTGTCCCAGATGCCTATTCTTTTTTTCTTCTTTTTTTTTTTTTTTAATATTTATGTATTTATTTAGCTGCGTTGGGTCTTAGTTGCGGCACACGGGATCTTCATTGCAGCATGCGGGATCTTTCATTGCAGCGTGCGGGCTCAGTAGTTGCGGCACTCGGGCTTAGTTGCCCTGTGGCATGTGGGATCTTAGTTCCCTGACCAGGGATCGAATCCACATCCCCTGCATTGTAAGGCACATTCTTAACCTCTGGACCACCAGGGAAGTCTCCCAGATGCCCATTCTTATTAAAACATTTTAGAAGCCTGAAGAAAAGAAAAAAAGAACATATTAACCATATTAACTTACATTGTGCTGTAAGGAGATAGATTGTATTATTAAAAATCATTTTATTAAAAAAATTATTTCAATGGGAAGGGGGTTTAGTGAGTGCAGAGTTTCACAGTAACAAATCCTCCTTTCTGGAAGGACTCATCCTGAACCTAAGCTGCACAGTTTTGCTACAGATAAGGTTCCATTGAAGATGACATCACAATGCCAAATTACAAAACTTGTGGGAGCCAGCTTATACAAACAGTATTAGACCTCTGATAACTTGAGATAGTAGAATTATTGGTTACAGATTATAAAATAAGTCTGATTAAAGCCATTAAAAAGTATTATAGGGCTTCCCTGGTGGCGCAGTGGTTGAGAGTCCGCCTGCCGATGCAGGGGACATGGGTTCGTGCCCCGATCCGGGAGGATCCCACATGCCGCGGAGTGGCTGGGCCCGTGGGCCATGGCCGCTGGGCCTGCGCGTCCAGAGCTTGTGCTCCGCAACGGGAGAGGCCGCAAGAGTGAGAGGCGCGCGTACTGCAAAAAAAAAAAAAAAAAAAAAAAAAATTATAAATATTTCTAAAAAAGAAAAGATACTACTCAAAAATACTGGGAAATTTGGGAAAAAATTAAAAATCTCAGTTGGGGTCTTCCCTGGTGGCGCAGTGGTTAAGAATTTGCTTGCCCATGCAGGGGACGTGGGTTCGAGACCTGGTCTGGGAAGATCCCACATGCCGCGGAGCAACTAAGCCCATGTGCCACAGCTACTGAGCCTGCGCTCTAGAGCCCACGAGCCACAACTACTGAGCCTGTGTGCCTAGAGCCCGTGCTCCTCAACAAGAGAAGCCACTGCAATGAGAAGCCTGCGCACCGCAACGAAGAGTAGCCCCTGCTTGCCACAACTAAATAAAAGCCTGCTGCGCGCAGCAACAAAGACCCAGAGCAGCCAAAAATAAAATAAAATTAATTAATTAAAAAAAAATCTCGGTGGGGCTTAAAATAACAGATTGGGCACAGCTGAATGGAGAATTTTGCTAAATTGGACCACAATGTAACAGAATTATAATTAGGTGGAAAATGTGTTAAACGTAAAGAGATGGAAAAATACCTCTGAATTGCCCTTGAGAGAGTAGACAATTTGAAGAGATTATAAATGACTTAGAATTTTCCAAATTGATGAAATATTTGAAGATTCAAATTCAGGAAGCATAGTCCCAAAGTGGGGAGGTAAAAATAAATCCACACCTAGAAATATAATTATAAAACTGCAGAATAAAGCCCACCACATACACAAAAGGGCTTCAATGAAATATGCTTGTTATTAGTGATTTCTTTGTCACAGTTTGCATGATTTTAATTTTTCTCTTTATACTTTGACGTGTTTTGGCAACAGGCACATATTTGTTTTTCAGGGTCATAGAAACAAATATGTATTTCAAGAAAATAAAATTGTCAACAGACAATTACAGTTATGCTGTAGGAAATAACACTCATGAAATTCTTTATTCTACCTTGTGGAATGGCCTTATGGTAGCTTTTATACCAGTTTTTTATTTTATTAGTTCAGTTGTATAAAACAAATTCATATTAACTTTTCAACCCTTCATTCATCAAACATGTAGGATACAAAACAGACATAAACAGTTAGGCTTTATCTAGAGACTTTTTTCTTTAACTTTTTGTTTGTGTTTGTTTCTGACTAAAGGATTGGCTACAAGATAGACCATCAGATAGAGAAATGTAAGTAAGCCTTTTCTCATCGTTAGCGTGAAAAGTATCATAGGTATTGAATGTTGTTTTTTTCCTGCTCTTTGCATCATCTTTTTAACACTTCTTAAAATTATTGCTGATTATTTATTTTGTGATCTCCTGTCTTTACATAGAAGAGATTGGGGAATCATTTATTATAAGTTAATGTATATATTTAAATTTATGATTTTATATAGTTATATTAGTCATTATAACCACAACTCAACTAAAATTTTCATTATAATGATACAGTTATGATTTTATTATTTAGTCCTGTTTCCAACTTGTTTTTGAATAAACTTGTTCAACAACTTAGTTTGACACTTTAGCTAATAATTTCTCTGCCCATCATTCTAGTCAACAAGCCTTTCTTCTGCTTTTGGAAAGCACTTTGATAATTAGAGCAGTAATACACAGTGTACATTAGAAAGCCTGCATACAGGAAGATCCACGAGAAAGCTGATGTGGTAATCCAGAACCAAAAGTAGAAACAAAAGGCAATCTTACAAGTAGTCATCCCCAGAAAGTGAAAATTTTCAGTACAGATTAAACATAAAGAAGAATCAAAGATAATCTCTCTGTTTTCCAGCCTCGAAATTAGTATTTTAGGATTCCAAAGGACATTAAAAAAGAATAATCTTGTTTTAACACCCATTTGATACCAGAAGCATGGTAAAGTTACTCTGCAATGTGAACTGCTTGAGAAGGGAAGCCAATTTGAGGGAAATTATTATATAGTATACAGTGTTTTCCCTATTTCCTTCTCTGTATCAGAAATAGATGTGAATATATACAGAAGAAAATAAACCAGGTGCTATGTGGGTATGCAGTTGTTCGAATTGTGTAGGAATCCTGGCCCTGAATGGCACTTGGAAGACCTATTTATAATCAGACCTCTTCAGAGAATAATGTCTTTTATAAGTAGAACTGTAGGATGTAAATGCAGAATCAGTACTTAAAGTTGATGTTAATTCAGCTAACAAGAGAACATTGAGTTACAGAATGCTGACCCATAGAAGTACCCAGAAAGGTGGAGTTGGTCAGTACTCTTTGGGTGCTAAGAGTGGTTTATCAGCAGTAGACAAAGGGCTGATGCTAGGGTCAAAGTATTTCCTATAGGAAATATTTATGTTACTAAGGTGAAAGCCAACAGGAAATATCAGGATCAGATAGAATGTAAGAGCTAGAAAGAGATTACCAAGGTCTCCTAATCAAGTGGTCCTTTCTGGATCTAGTCCTTTTAGTCCTGAGCAACGCCACATAACTGTATAATGGGAGAGCTAAGCTTCTAATCTATTTTTCTTGATTCCCATTCCCCTTTCCTTTCCACTACACTTGTCTCTAATTTGCACTGGAATCTTTGGGATTAATAGAACCTACACTTGGTACCAGTATATGTTGTTATAAATAAATATATTCTTGGAAAAATATTTTTTTCAACATTAGCTATTGAATTTTGCAAAATGATATACAATTGCTGTTCTCTCTGTTCTTTGCCCATCAATTCTGTTGAAGTATTTTTAGAATCCTGCAAAGTCATTTCGAGGCATTATTAAAGTACTGGAATGAATCTCCACAAATAGAGGAGTCATGGAATATTTTACTATATTAGTACTGAACCTTCAGTTTGGCATCAAACTACTAATAATATTTATGTAGGCATAAATTGGAGGTAAAAGTTGTTGATAAAGTATATGCATATGGATTTATACATATCCATTTATGAATTTGGTACAAGCTTAAGGGAAGTGGCAAATATTCAAACAAAAGTGAATCTGAATCTCAGAATTCCTTTAATAATGTTATATTAAATAACAGTAACTTCATAAAATAAAAAATTTTGTGGTAGCCAAAACTAATTTTAAGTTACTAAAATTGTAACTTTTATTTTTTGTTGTTTCTTTAGGCCATCTGAAGAAGGAACGTTAAATGGTGAGTCTGTGTGGTAGATTTAATGTGAAAAACTGAGGATTGTATATGATCTACTTTAGCAAATACTACATTGTCCTAATTAAGAAATTTTAGACTTCATATTTGAAAAAGCCAAGGTAGTAGAAAGTTCTCCCCTCAGCTTGTTTCTCTTCATTATAAGTGTTTCACAAATCCAAGAACTCACTGTGTGAATGAGGATCGTTTTACAAAAGTCTCCCCACTCCCCTTCATCCTTGCTACCCAGACTGCTTCTTCCCTTATATTCCCTGTGTTAGTGAATGGTACTCTTTCAGTCAGCTAGGTGAAACCTGAGCAGGAGGTATTCTTGACCCCCTTGACCTTGCACACACAAAGCCCTCTTCCTCTGAGATATCCTTCAACCTTTCTTCAACCAGGACACATTTGGTACCCCTCCTCTACAGTCCTGTATCGTGTGCATGTGTGAGAACACACATACACACGCACACACACATTATATTTTATACCCTCACACAATGATATAACTGTTAACTAGCTTTCTTCTTCTGCAAGACGATAGGTTCTTTTTCATTTATATTCTAGAAACTTAACACATAGCAGGTTAAATTTATTCTCCATCTTTCTCACTGCAGTTAAAAAGTGAAGTCCTCGGGAGTTCCCTGGTTGCCTAGTGGTTAGGATTCTGGACTTTCACTGCCATGGCCCCAGGTTCAATCCCTGTTTGGGGAACTGAGATCCTGCAAGCCGCACGGCGTGGCCAAAAAAAAAAAAAAAAGTGAAGTCCTCACAGAAACTAACACAGCATTGTAAATCAACTATACTTCAATAAAAAAATAAAATTAAAAAAAAAGTAAAGTCCTCAGATATACTTAAAGATGGAAGAGGGGCTTTTTTGTTATTTTCTATCATCTCATGGTCAACCCATTAAAATGGTTACAGGGCTACAGCCCCACACCCCAAAGGTCTGACACTTTTCTTTTTGAGTAGGGAATAAGGGAAGAATGCAGTTTATAACAGGAGAGTGTGAACCATCATGTGCTTTTTCCCTTCCAGGTGTCATACTACACAGTTACCACTAATCTGGCATAATGAAATAGGGTAATAAAGCACATGATGGACATAATTTATTACTTGTTTTTTTTTGTTTGTTTGTTTTCTGTTTTTGTGAACAGAACTTACATGAAGGAAACTTGGGATGATTAAATGAGAATGCTTGAACAAAAATGTATGCTGCATTAGTACTTTTAAAAGGGTCTCATTTGTTTATTTACCGTTTTAGGTCTTGCTTCTCCATTTAAACCAGTTATGGATACAAATTACTATTACTCAGGTTAGTAATAGTAAATTAAAAACAAAATATAGTAGTTCTTTGAGCTTTTGGGGATTTCATTTTTTCTCTCTCATTTTTATGCAGCTGTGGAAAGAAATAACTTGATGAGATTATCCCAGAGCATTCCCTTTACACCTGTGCCTCCAAGAGGTAAATTCAAAAAGTAAAGAAATAAGAGGGAAAATAAACCCTTAATTAACATGTGGTTTTAACTGTAATATAGAACATGGGTGGTGACAGAAAGAGGAAGGATCACATTAAGAATTGTTAATTTCATATAAATTTTAATCAGCCTGATTACTACAAGATTCAGGTATGTTTAAACTGAAGGAAGCATCAGAAGTATTGATTTTCTCTATTTCTGGCATATCGGAAGCAGTGGTGTATTTTAATTCAGAAAAGCTCTTGATCTGTAGTTTAGCAATGAAAGCGTTGATAAATTGATATCACAGGGTTTGTGGAACAGATCTAACCTCCTGTTAAAAAGTTTGGCTTAGAAGTGTTTAGAAGTCTAATTGCTTTCTAAAAGTTTTTCTCGAAAATGTTCATGATTTCAAAAATGCTTATTATTACCAAATACAGATGAATTTAGAGATATAAGATCCTTGGTTTCTGAGTATTTCTTGCCCTTAAACTTCTTTTATAAAACTACAACTTGGTCCATCTCATCTTCTATTCCTCACTTAATCTTAACCAAAGATACCTGCCAATTTCTACCTTGTGATTTTCAGAGTCATACTTTGACCTTAAAATATGTCTATTCATGTTGCAGGTGAGCCTGTCACAGTGTATCGCTTGGAAGAGAGTTCTCCCAACATACTGAATAACAGCATGTCTTCATGGTCACAGCTAGGCCTCTGTGCCAAAATAGAGTTTTTAAGTAAAGAGGAGATGGGAGGAGGTTTACGAAGAGCTGTCAAAGTACAGTGTACTTGGGCAGAACATGATATCCTCAAATCAGGACATCTTTATATTATCAAATCTTTTCTTCCTGAGGTGGTTAATACATGGTCAAGTATTTATAAAGAAGATACAGTTCTGCATCTTTGTCTTAGAGTAAGTGCTAGTGAATGCATACAGTGAAGCATTATTTGAGCTTCATGTTTTCACTTCTAAAGTATGATAAATCAAATAGTCTTAATTTCAGTGTTGAACAAGGGTTTCTTTTTTCTGTTCTGTAGGAAATTCAACAACAGAGAGCAGCACAAAAGCTCACATTTGCCTTCAACCAAATGAAACCCAAATCCATACCATATTCTCCAAGGTAAATCTTATAAAATTTTTGAGATCTTTTAGTGTTATGTGTATAGCATTCTCTTTTGACCTTCATTATTGATGCTGAATATTTCATTATTTACCCATTTTAAAGATGGATTAGAATTTTATTAAGAAAACTACTAGTATAGGATAAAATGACTAATTTGAGCAGGAACCTTTCTGAGGGCACTGAACTTGAGTTAAAAAATGTGAATAGGGCTTCCCTGGTGGCACAGTGGTTGAGAGTCCGCCTGCCGATGCAGGGACATGGGTTCATGCCCCGGTCCGGGAGGATCCCACATGCCGCGGAGCAGCTAGGCCCATGAGCCATGGCTGCTGAGCCTGCACGTCCGAAGCCTGTGCTCCGCAACGGGAGAGGCCACAACAGTGAGAGGCCCGTGTACCAAAAAAATAAAAATAAAAAGTGAATAAGTGTAGGTGGTTGCAGAGCTGAAAGAATTATATATGGCATAGATTGTGTATTGGTTAAGATTAAATCAATAAACATTGTCATTCGGTTGCTTATCATAAAAAAAAGAAAACTACTAGTAATATCTATAACTGTTCTTCATAAGGTTCCTTGAAGTTTTCCTGCTGTATTGCCATTCAGCAGGACAGTGGTTTGCTGTGGAAGAATGTATGACTGGAGAATTTAGAAAATACAACAACAATAATGGTGATGAGATTATTCCAACGAATACACTGGAAGAGATCATGCTAGCCTTTAGCCATTGGACTTATGAATATACAAGAGGGGAGTTACTGGTACTTGATTTACAAGGTAAATTTATTAAAATATTGCTAAAAGGGAATTATGCATTAGGTTCTCATCTATTCATGTGTTATGAGCAATATACAGAAATCTGCTAATTTATGGATAGGTAAAATCTTAGGTCAGCAGAAACTGTTAAAAAAGCAAGTCAACAACAGCCATAGTATATAGCCATCAGGGCCCTGAACAGTAGGATGCTATCTTAATTGTTATTTAGGTAATACACATGTTTTAATAAGCAAAAACATGTGAAATCCCCTATTCCACTCATAGATCAGTAGCCTTAATTTCTTTAAAAGTATAAAGACTGGGCTTCCCTGGTGGCGCAGTGGTTGAGAATCCACCTGCCAATGCAGGGGACACGGGTTTGTGTCCTGGTCCGGGAAGATCCCACATGCCGCGGAGCGGCAGGGCCCATGAGTCATGGCCACGGAGCCTGTGCATCCGGAGCCTGTGCTCCTCAACGGGAAAGGCCACGACAGTGAGAGGCCCGCGTACCACAAAAAAAAAAAAAAAAAAGTATAAAGACCATTTCTTTAAAACAATAACAACTATCTGTATTGTTCCTGGTGTTTTTGTTATCTATTACTGTGAACTAAACTACCTAATAGTGGATTAAAACAACGATTTTGCTTGCTTACACTTTATTGGTTCAGGAATTTGGGGATGGCTCTTCTCTACTGTCCCCTTGGAGGGTTTGAATGGCTGGAGACTAGTTTGGACAGCTTGACTGGAGCCAAATGTCTTAGGTCTCTGTTCAAGACAGCTGAATTACTTTTTATGTAATCAGAATCTTTTGCAAGAAAATGTACTGTGATTTTTAAAAATCCAAAAGACTTTTAAAATGACCTATAGATCATGTCTTCATGTACCTAATTGTTCTTTGCTAACTAAGGTGAAACAAGGGTAGATTGTAAATAAGGAGATATTTACTTCCAGCTTGGCCTTGTTGCATCAGAAACTGGTGTCACCAGGAGATTACATGCCTACCTACCTATTCTGACATTTAACTGTTGTTCATGTCGTAGGAACTGTGTTTGTTCCTAGTGCAATGTTGAGGTCATAAGTCAAGTTATGAAATATCAAGAGTGAAAAACTATCCTCTTTTGAATAATTTAACATCGTGTAATGGTTGATGATGCTATAGAATCTCTTGTGACTTTTTATTATACTTATGTATTTATATCAATTATATAATATAAATTGTCTTTTTAATATATACATATAAAGGTGTGGGTGAAAATTTGACTGACCCATCTGTGATAAAGGCAGAAGAAAAGAGGTAATAAGTTTTAATAATTTCATTAAGACATTTTTGTAATTTCAAATTCTACATTTCTATTTGCATTAACTGACTTTTTCTTTTAACTACCAATTCCACAGATCCTGTGATATGGTTTTTGGCCCAGCAAACCTAGGAGAAGATGCAATAAAAAACTTCAGAGCAAAACATCACTGTAATTCTTGCTGTAGAAAGCTTAAACTTCCAGGTAAGCATTTTCTTAATCAGTATAATATATAAATTGTTAGCAAAGTTAATTACTACAGAACTTCGTAAGGCCAGAAGCATAAATACATATTTTTGGTTATAAATGGATCTATGCTTTCATGCATGACTTATAAAACCACAAAGTCCATTCACTTAATACATATTTATTATGTGTCTGCTGGATGCCAGGAATTGTGTTAGATATTAACAATACACAGTGAACAAGACAAACATGGTCCCTGCACTCGGTGGAGTTTAGCCAGGTCTTGGACACTGACAAGATTAACAGAGAATTATAGGACTATCATAAATGCCAAGCAGAAAAAATAGAACAGGTAAGCAGATCACTTAATACAAACTTAGAAGTCAGGGAATGTTACCTGGGGAACTAACAGATTTTCCTAAAACTCTGAAGGATGAATAGACTTTCAGGTTAGCCTGGAAAAGAGCTGGGAAAAGAGTGTTCTGTGAAACAGGAAGAGGAACTGCAGATACAGTCTCTCATGATAGTAACTTCATCTTTATATTAGAAGAATTACAAGTTATTATTATTATTATTATTATTATTTTTTTTTTTTACAAGTTATTATTGAATCATAAGTTATATCACAAACCAGTTGTTCTCACCCTTTGGTGTGTGTCAGAATCCCCTGTGGAACTTTTTCAAAATTACAGGTGGCTGGCACTCACCCTTGAGCTGTATTTTTTTTTTTTTTTTTTGCTGTACGCGGGCATCTCACTGTTGTGGCCTCTCCCGTTGCGGAGCACAGGCTCCGGACGCACGAGGCCATGGCTCATGGGCCCAGCCGCTCCGCGGCATGTGGGATCTTCCCGGACCAGGGCACGAACCCGTATTCCCTGCATCAGCAGGCGGACTCTCAACCGCTGCGCCACCATGGAAGCCCAGCTTGAGCTGTATTTTTAAAAGTCCCTCTCATTATGACCAATAATATAGTAGTAGTTAAGAGCTTGGACCTGGGAACCAGACTCCAGGGCCTCAGAGAATACCTACATCATAGAGGTTTGTTGTTTTTTGTTTGTTTGAGGATTAAATGAGTTGGTATTTGTGAAGTACTTAGAACAGTGACAGGCACATAGTAAGCATGTTAATACTACTATCTGTAAATTTTTAAAAATTGTTCATTGTTAATAGATACAGAAATTATTTATTTTTGTATATTGACCTTGTATTCTGCATTCTTGCTAAACTCACTTAGTTCTAGGAGGTTTTTGTTTGTTTGGTTCTTGTTTATTGTTTGTAAATTCCTTGGAATTTTCTGGGTAGACAATAGAGACAGTTTTATTACTTCCTTTCCAATCTGTATGCCTTTTATTTCTTTTTCTTGACTTTTTGTAATGGCAAGGAATTCAAGTACAGTGTTGAATAGGAGTAGTGAGAGTAGACATCTTCCATGCCTCATTTCTTGAAGATGCTTATCCTAAATGTTCACTGAATTTGTCAGATGTCTTTTCTGCATCTATTTGTATGACCATTTGGTTTTTCTTCAGTTGGTTAGTATTACATTGAATTACATTGATTGACTTTTTAAATGTTAAGCCAGTCTTGTATTCCGAGGACAAACTCCACTTTGTCATGGTGTATTTTATATATATATATATATATATATATATATTTTTTTTTTTTTGTTTTTTTTGGGTCTTTGTTGTGGCAGGTGCAGTTGGTTAGTATTACATTGAATTACATTGATTGACTTTTTAAATGTTAAGCCAGTCTTGTATTCCGAGGACAAACTCCACTTTGTCATGGTGTATTTTATATATATATATATATATATATATATATTTTTTTTTTTTTTTGGTTGTTCTGGGTCTTTGTTGTGGCAGGTGGGCTTCTTAGTTGCAACTCACGGGCTCCTTAGTTTTGGCATGTGAACTCTTAGTTGCAGCATGCATGTGGGATCTAGTTCTCTGACCAGGGATTGAACCCAGGTCCACTGCGTTGGGAGTGCAGAGTCTTCACCACTGCGCCACCAGGGAAGTCCCTGTCATGGTATATTATCTTTTTTGTGTGTTGTTGGGTTCAATTTTCTAATATTTGTTGATGATTTTTATATTTATGTTCATGAAGAATATTGGTCTATGGGGTTTTTTTCCTTGTACTGTCTTTGTCTTGTTTGGTGTCAGGATAATACTGACCTTAAAAATAAGTTGTAAGTGTTTACACCTCTTGTTTTGGGGAATAGATCGTATAGAACTGATATTATCCCCACTTCAAATGTTTGATAGAATTGTCTAGCAAAACCATCTCAGTCTGAAGTTTTCTTTGTCAGATGCTTTTTAATTAAGTTTAATTTTTAAAAATAGATGTAAGTTTCTTGAGTGAGTTTTAGTAGTTTGTGTCTTTAGGGGAATTGGTCCATTTTATTTGTTTTTGTTTTTTCCAGTTTCATTGGGAAATAATTGATATACATATCTATAAGTTTAGAGTGGATAGCATGATGGTTTAATTTACATATATTGTGAAATGATGACCACACTAGATTAAGCTAACATCCATCTTCTTGTATAGATAGAATAAAAAGAAAGAAAAAAATGTTTTTCCTCACGATAACTCTTAGTATTTACTCTCTTAACAGCTTTCCTGTATATCATACAACAGTGTTAGCTGTAGTCACCATGTTGTACATTACATCCCTAGTACTTATTTATCTTATAACTGAAAGTTTGTACCTTTTGACCACCTTCCTCCAGTTCTCCCTCCCCTCACCCCTCTACCTCTGGTAACCACAAGTCATCTGTTTCTGTGAGTTTGTTTGTTTTTTTGTTTTTTTAGGTTCCATGTATAAGTGAGATCATACAATATTTGTCTTCATTTTATTTAAATTGTCAAACTTATGGACATAGAGTCAGTGATACTACTATCTTATTTTTTTAAATGTCTGTTGGGGGGTGTCTGTGGTGAATCCCTTCTTTCATTAGGGTAATTTGTGTTTTTTGTTTTTTGGTCAGTGTGGCTAAGGTGTATCAGTTTTCTTGATACTTTCAAAGAACCACTTTTTGTTTTCATTGTTTTACTCTATTTTCTGTTGTCAGTTTCATTGACTTATTGTCTATTATTTCCAGGTTTCTGCTTGCTTTGGGTTTAGTTTGTTTTATCTCTAGTTTGTTAGGGTAAAAATTTAAAATATTCATTTGAGACTTTTTTTTCTAACAAAACACTTTAGTGCTGTAAATTTTTGTCTAAGCATTGTGTTAGCTGCATCCCACAAATTTTGGTATTTAAAAAAAATTTTTTTTTGGTATGTTTTAGTTTGATTTTTATTTTATAAATATTTCTTATTTCCTTTGAGATTTCTTCTTTGACCTATGGATTAATTACAGGTGTCTTTTTTGTTTGTTTGTTTACTTTTGTCTTCATTGGGTCTTCATTGCTGTGCACAGGCTTTCTCTAGTTGTGGCGAGTGGGGCTACTCTTTATTGCAGTGCGCGGGCTTCTCATTGTGGTAGCTTCTCTTGTTGTGGAGCAGGGGCTCTAGGTGCGCGGGCTTCAGTAGTTGCAGCACGCAGGCTCAGTAGTTGTAGCTCACAGGCTCTAGAGCGCAGGTTGAGCAGTGGTGGCACACGAACTTAGTTGCTTTGCAGCCTGTGGGATCTTCTCAGACCAGGGCTCAAACCCATGTCCCTTGCATTGTCAGGCAGATTCTTAACCACTGGGCCACCAGGGAAGTCCCAATGAAGGAAAGTTTTTTGATAGTGTTGTTCTGGTTTTTAATATCCTTGCTGATTTTCTGTCTATTTATTCTATTTATTACTTAGAAAAAAGGTCTCTAAGTATAATTGTTGATTTATCTGCTTTGCTTTCAGATCTATGAATTTTTTTTATAAGGTCTTTTTTTTAAAAAAATGAGTTTATTTATTTATTTATTTACGTCTGAGCTGGGTCTTTGTTGCTGTGCGCGGGCTTTCTTTTAGTTGTGGCGAGCCAGGGCTACTCTTCGTTGCAGTACGCCAAGGGCTTCTCATTGCTGTGGCTTCTCTTGTTGCAGAGCACAGGCTCTAGGCACTGTGGGCTTCAGTAGTTGTGGCTCGCAGGCTCTAAAGCGCAGACTCAGTAGTTGTGGCACACGGGCTTAGTTGCTCTTGTGCGCGGGCTTTCTTTTAGTTGTGGCGAGCCAGGGCTACTCTTCGTTGCAGTACGCCAAGGGCTTCTCATTGCTGTGGCTTCTCTTGTTGCAGAGCACAGGCTCTAGGCACTGTGGGCTTCAGTAGTTGTGGCTCGCAGGCTCTAAAGCGCAGACTCAGTAGTTGTGGCACACGGGCTTAGTTGCTCTGTGGCATGTGGGATCTTCCCGGACCAGGGCTCGAACCCGTGTCCCCAGCATTGGCAGGCGGATTCTTAACCACTGTGCCACCGGGGAAGCCCTATCAATTTTTCCTGCATGTATTTTGAAGCTTTGCTCTTAGATACATACAGATTTACAGTTGTTATGACTTCTTGGTGATTTAATTTTTATTAAATTAATGCCATGGTAATTCTCCTTGTTCTAAAGCCTGTTTTGTCTGATATTAAGATAGCTTATGATTAGTGGTTTCATCAGGTATCTTTTCCCATTCTTTTTACCTGTGTATATCTATTTAAAGTGGTTTTCTTGTAGACAGCATATAGTTAGTTCCTAGGTTTAATTTGTTTTTTAAAATCTAACCATTTCCATCTTATAAGAGCTGTTTTAGACCCTTTACATTTAATGTAATTATTGATATGGTTAGATTTTGATCTACTGTTTTATTGTTTTCTGATTGATGTCTCTGGTTTGGTTTTTTTGTTGTTTTCTACACCCCACACCCCACACCCCTCGCTCTGTTTTAGTATTCTGTTTTATCTTTAGTTTTTTTAGTGGTTGATCTTAGTTCCCCTTACCTAAGAATGTATTTCGCTTTCATTCCTGAAGAGTATTTTCACTGGATCTAGAATTTTAGGTTGACATTTCTTTCTTTCAGCACTTAAAAAATGTTCTGCTGTCTTCTAGCCTCTGTTATTTATGATGAAAACTCCACAGTCACTTGAATTGTTCTTCCCTTATACATGATGTATCATAATAATCTATCTTCTTTCAAGATTTATTCTTTATTTTTGGTTTTGAGCAGTTTGATTCTGTGGTTATGTTAACTGCAGTTAGCAGTTATGTCTAGTTGTAGCTTTCTCTGAGTTTATCCTGTTTCAGCTTTACTAAGCTTCTTGAATTTGCCAATTTATGACTTTTATCAAATTTGGGGAGTTTTTAGCTATTAGTTTATCAAATATTTGTCTGCATCAATCTCTTCTCTTTCTGGACTCTCATAAAAAGAATGTTAGACCTTTTGATATTGTCACCCGGGAACTTGTGGCTCTGATTACTTCCTTAAAAATTAATTTTTTTCTTTTGTTCAGATTGGATACTTTCTATTGATCTACACACACATTCACTGACTCCTCATTCTTTATTTCTTCATTCTGCTATTAAGCTCATGCACTGAATTTTTTATTTCGGTTATATTTTTCAGTACTACAATTTCCTGTTGGTCTTTTTATACTGATTATCTGCTGAAAACTTATTTTTCCTTTCATTTTAAGTCTGTTTGTCCTACGTCATGGAGTATGGTTCTAGTAGCTAGTTTAAAGTCTTTAATTATTCTACCATCTGGGTAACCTTGGGATTGGCTTCTCTTGGTTGTGTTTTTCTTTGAGAATCTTTGAAATGTTCCTGTTTTTTGTATCTCTAGTAATTTTAGAATGTGTCCTGGATATTTTGAATATTATGTTATGAGATTTGAGATCTTATTAAAAATCCTCTATAGAGAATTTTGAATTTTGAATCCTTGAGATTTTTGGTGTTAGTAGGCAATCAACTCAGTTAAATTCAGTTCACAAGTCCCAGTCTATCTTCTGTGTGGCTGTGCCTCTAATGTCAGTTTAATTTTTAAAGCCTTTGCATTATTAATCAGGTCTCTCTCACATGCGTGTCAAACATGGGCAAGTCTGGGACATGAGTGAAGGTCTGCACCATAGTTTAGTTCTCAAAGCCTATGCTATGCTGTCTTTCCACATATGTGCCACTCAAGCATGAGTCTGGGATTTCATACATAAATTTAGAGTGCCTCTCTCTCCATTTTCCTCCTCTCCATGATTTCTTCCATACTTTGTGACTCCTGGGGGCCTCTTCTTTCCTGTTTGTTTTTTTTTTGGTACACTGACTAGAAAGCCAGGATTTTGGCATCCCTGCGCTGTCACACACATTCTGCAATTAGGTCTGTTTCTGGTGCTGAAAATAATACTTTTTAGATCATAGAGGTACCTATTCTCAGTTCTTCTGGTCAGAGAGAAGGGTTTTCTCTTGGAGTTGTAGGTTCTTGCCCAACTGCCACCACTATTGGAATGCCTCTTCATGACCAGGGCTTCTGTAAAGCACAGAAGAGCAAAAAGAATAATTAAAAAGAGGGAATTCCCCTCAACATTTTCCATCCCACAGGGTCCTCCTTCCTTATCCTGTGGCCAGAAGGTCTTAGAGCTTTTTGTGTCCATGCTCACTGTATGTTTCTGTGATTGAGCTATCTTCAAGTCTAAGCCCAGAAATAAGAGATGGGAAAAAAACAGGAAGCTCACCGCCATATAAATCGTTCTTTAAGTTCTGATTTCCTTCTCCTATATGTCTGCTGTTACTTTTCAGAAATCTGAGATAGTTGCTTTATGTATCATGTTTTTACTTATAATCAGTTTTTACTTATAATCAGTTTTTACTTGTAATCATTGAGAGAGAGAGAGAGGATGGAATATGCTTAGTCCATTTAAGCCAGAAGTAGAACACACAATGATGAATTTAACAGGCAGCCCAGATGTAATTTTTGTTTGGTTTTGATACAATGCAATATTTAATAGCATATCTGTTTTTTAAATTGTCATTTAAAGGATTTTACAGCTTGAAAGGGACCTTAAAAGCAACCCAGTCCTACTCCATCGTTTCACAGAACATAAAATAAGAGTTTACATGATTTGCCCATGGTTACACCATTAGTTAACAGCATTATAATTGTGTTTGAATTATAATTGTGTTTCTGTCCATTGTTCTTTGTGTACACTTCAGCTACAAATTAATTTGCATTCCCTAAGGCCCTACTGGCAAAGTCTTGAATTTAAAGTTTATCAAAAATTGTTCATACTGTGTAGCAAATATGTATTTGGATCATTGAATATAGACTATTACTGAAATTAAAATTAACAGTTCATATTCTGAGTGCTAGTTCTGTTTTACATGGAGATAAAAGTATAAGGGTATATACATGACTATGGTTTGTTTATAAAGTATAAATTTGATAACTACATCGTTTTCCAGTTCTGTAACCATTGTCATATATGTCTATTACTCCCTGAGTTCATCCTATCCCATAGCTATAAAGGCAGTGTACATACTGATAGTACCAAATTTAACTGAAGACTAACTTCTTTCCTGAGCTCCTGTTTCTATACTGAGTTTCCTACATTGATACTTGAATTACTTTTAAGTAACACTTTCGCTCCAGAACTCTTGACTTTCATTTTCCACTCCTACCCATGAAATTCTGCTTCCCTGTCTCATTAATGGTTACCCAGTTGCTCAGGCTCAAAACCTAAAAGCTAGCCAGTTCCTTTGTTCTCTTACTTTTCATAACCAATCTGTCAAATTCTGTCTGCTCAAATTCTGAAATCTCCCTAGAATTTATCAATTTCTCTTCATCGTCATTGCCACCATTTTGTTTCCTGGATTCTTACCAGTTGCCCTCTAACAAGACTTCATGTGATGATTGGAATGGTCATTTTGAACAAATTTGATTACATTCCTCCCTTAAGACTTCTTAATACTTTCCAGTGGATTTTCACCATAATCTGTACTTAGCTTGCAAACCATGAATCAGAGGTCAGCAAACTTTTCTGTAAAAGGCAAACAAATGAAGTATACATTTTAGGCTTTGTGGGCCATATAGCCTGTGTCACAGCTACCCAACTCTCCCATTGTAGTACAAAAACAGCCATAGAAAATCTGTAAACAAATTTCTATGATTGCATTCCAGTAAAACTATTTGCAAAAACAAGTAGCAGGCCAGATTTGGCACACAGGCTGTAGTTTGACAACTGCTGACTGTTAATGATTGTTTGACCTCATTTTATCCTAGTCTTTCCCTCATTCACTACATGCAAGCCATGCTGATTCTTGCCATTCTTGGAACACACCAAGTGCATTTCCTTTTTGCAGTCCGCAGTTAACTTTCTCTGCATAGAGTACTCTTCCTGGGACTTTGATAGGTCATTTCTTAATATTCAGGTCTTATATGTTACCTCCTGTGGCTTTTCTGCCCAGCCCTATCTAAAAGAATCACCTTATACCGTCACCCACCTGACCCTCATCACACTATTTTCTTCAAAGCACTTGCTACTACTTATAATTGTCATTTTTCTATTTGTTTTTCTTCACCTACAAGAATATAAGCTCCATGAGAACAGGGACCTTACCTGCCTTGTTCACTGCTGCGTTTCTACACTTACATGAGTTACTGACTCATGGTCGGAGTATAATAATTATTTGTTGAATGATTTCATTTTTATGTGTATAAATTTTGAGTTTTGAATTTATAACAACCTTGTAGAAAATAGATCTGGCATGTTTAGAGGGAAATTGATTTAGAAAATGTTCTTAATTTTCTGTTTCTAAGCGATACTCTTTTTTTCTTTTTTTGTTGGGGGTCATGAATATAGATCTGAAGAGGAATGACTATACACCTGACAAAATTATATTTCCTCAGGATGAGCCTTCTGATTTGACTCTTCAGCCTGGAAATTCCACCAAAGAATCAGGATCAACTAATTCTATTCGTCTGATGTTATAATATTACTGAATCATTGGTTTTGCCTACACCTCACAAAAATGTTACTGTCACTTTTCATTTAGGAGGGAATTGTTTGGTAATAAAGAAAATTGTGTGCTAATTGAATATGCTGAACTGGCACATTTAAAAGGTCAATATTGTTTTGACCTGATTAAATTAATCAGGAACTCCCTATACAATACAGCTGGCAGCTGTTAAATTTTAAAGGTAAAGAAAAATTAGTATTTATAACTTTTTAAAGGGCTCTTTTTAACAGAGGATTTCATTTGGCTTTGTTCTGATGAGGGTAATTAATACCCTCTCTTCATGTGGTGCAATACCATTAACCAAAGTTAGGTGTCCATGCAGATTTTATTGGCAGCTGGTTTACTGCCATTCAGCTAGCGAAATGAAGAAATCACCCAGTCTTTTGGTTAAATGGCAGTCAGGTGTCTTCCTCAGTGTGTTTTAGTGTGTTCAGTGATGATGTCACTAGTGCCCAGCTAGATGCTTGTTGTTTCCCATCTCATGGGAGAGGAGATGGCTTGTTATAATTCTAGATCTACAGGGATATAGAAAGCCCAAGCTGAAAACCATTTTGTAAGAGGGACCTTATGAATCAGGGTTAGGCTCCTATTTAAAAGATAGAGCCAGTTTTTTCGTTAAATAGAGCCCAAATTGTGCAAAGTATTAGTGCTTTTTTTTTTTTTTTTTAAACATTGTTAAGTAGAAGAAAGCCATGGTAGACTGGTATAATAACCTAAATACATCAAAGGAGAAACTTAACTCACTGTCCAAGAGAAGTTACCTTGTGAGAAAAGTTAAAGTGCTTTTTTCTTATCTATATCTACTATAGTTGCAACTTGGAAGTTACATACTTCTCAAAAGATTTTATTGACCAGTATATCAAATCAGAATGTAAACATGAATTCTTGCATATATTTAAAATTGTGTAGGAACATCTGAACATGAATATTGTTTATGGTACTTAAGAAATTGAATTGGATTATCATTATGTGATGTTGGGAGATTGCAATGCAACATTATGCCAATAAAATGTAATTTAACTGCCCCAGATATTGTTGAATACTCAACAACAAGAAAAGCTTTTCATCTGTCTGAAGTTCTGTGCTTTGACTTTTTTTCTTTCTTTTTTTTTCCCCTAGGTACTAATTTTAATTTTTATTTGGGAGGGAGCAGTGTAAATCTTATTTGTATTCAGTAGTGTATCTCATAGATACAGACAAGGGAAAAAGAGATAAGCTGTTCAAATAGTGTTTATTATTGATGGGGGGAGAAAGAAAAAATGTATTAAAGATATTATACTGTATACATTTTGTATATCATTAAATCTTTAAAAGAAATTAAATAAATTTATTCTTGTTTACAGATGTCTGAGTTTAATCATTCTGAAAAATTAATATTTTCAGTGTTATTTTTCATTTTGTATATCATTAAATCTTTAAAAGAAATTAAATAAATTTATTCTTGTTTACAGATGTCTTACTGAGTTTAATCATTCTGAAAAATTAATATTTTCAGTGTTATTTTTTTCAGAATATCAGGGTTTTTTTTAATGAACCATTTGTACACGTGTGCATTTTGATCTCCTGTACAATGTTTAAAGTGATCTTGATTTCCTACTGGGTCTTTATTTATTTATTTTTGGATCTGTTTCTTGTTATGTCAGAAAAGGATATGAATTGTCTACTGATATTTAATTTTTTGATTATTTTCACATGATAATAATAGTAGTTGAGGGCTTCCTTGGTGGCTCAGTGGTTAAGAATCTGCCTGCCGATGCAGCGGACATGGGTTCAAGCCCTCGTCCGGGAAGTTCCCACATGCCATGGAGCAACGAAGCCCATGAGCCACAACTACTGAGCCTGCACTCTAGAGCCCACGAGCCACAACTACAGATGCCCGCGTGCCTAGAGCCCATGCTCCGCAACAAGAGAAGCCACTGCAATGAGAAGCCCACGCACCGCAACGAAGAGTAGCCCCCGCTCGCCGCAGCTAGAGAAAGCACGCACGCAGCAAGGAAGACCCAGCGCAGCCAAAAATAAATTAATTAATTTTAAAACAAATAATAGGGCTTCCCTGGTGGCGCAGTGGTTGAGAATCCGCCTGCCGATGCAGGAGACACGGGTTCATACCCCGGTCTGGGAGGATCCCACATGCCGCGGAGCGGCTGGGCCCGTGAGCCATGGCCGCTGAGCCTGCGCGTCCGGAGCCTGTGCTCCGCAACGGGAGAGGCCACAGCAGTGAGAGGCCCGCGTACCACACACACACACACAAAAAATAATAATAATAATAGTTAAACACTTATTTAGTACTTAATATGTGTCAGGTACTATTCTAAGTACTTTACATACATTAACCCATTTATTCCTTACAACAGTTTTATGAAATAGGTGTTATTATTATTCTATGATGCTGATTAGAAGATCACAGCATTAGGTAAAGTAACTTTCCTCAGATTCTTATACTTAGTAGCAGCACTAGAATTTGAACACAGGCAGATGGGCTTTTTTGTTTTTTTATACTGTAGGTTCTTAATTAGTCATCAGTTTTATACACATCAGTGTATACATGTCAATCCCAATCGCCCAATTCAGCACACCACCATTCCCACCCCACCGCGGTATTGCCCCCTTGGAACAGACCCCATAGGTCTGTTCTCTATATCTGTGTCTCAACTTATGCCCTGCAAACCGGTTCATCCGTACCATTTTTCTAGGTTCCACATACATGTGTTAATATACGATATTTGTTTTCCTCTCCTTGAATTACTTCACTCTGTATGACAGTCTCTAGATCCATCCACGTCTCAACAAATGACTCAATTTCGTTCTTTTTTATGGCTGAGTAATATTCCATTTTATATAGGTACCACATTTTCTTTATCCATTCGTCTCTCGATGGGCATTTAAGTTGCTTCCATGACCTGGCTATTGTAAATAGTGCTGCAGTGAACATTGGGGTGCATGTGTCTTTTTGAATTATGGTTTTCTCTAGGTATATGCCCAGTAGTGGGATTGCTGGATCATATGGTAATTTTCAGTTTTTCAAGGAACCTCCATACTGTTCTCCATAGTGGCTGTGTCAATTTACGTTCCCACGAACAGTGCAAGAGGGTTCCCTTTTCTCCACACCCTCTCCAGCATTTGTTTGTAGATTTTCTGCTGGTGGCCATTCTAACTGGTGTGAGGTGATACCTCATTGTAGTTTTGATTTGCATTTCTCTAATAATTAGTGATGTTGAGCAGCTTTTC
>NC_041224.1:88431235-88432725 GCF_002837175.3 Physeter macrocephalus
TTCTTCCAATCCAAGAACATGGTATATCTCTCCATCTGTTGGTATCATCTTTAATTTCTTTCATAAGTGTCTTAGAGTTTTCTGCATATAGATCTTTTGTTTCCCTAGGTAGGTTTATTCCTAGGTATTTTATTCTTTTTGTTGCAATGGTAAATGGGAGTGTTTCCATAATTTCTGTTTCAGATTTTTCAACATTAGTGTATAGGAATGCAAGAAATTTCTGTGCATTAATTTTGTATTCTGCAACTTTACCAAATTCATTGATTAGCTCTAGTAGTTTTCTGGTGGCATTTTTAGGATTCTCTATGTATAGATCATGTCATCTGCAAACAGTGACAGTTTTACTTCTTTTCCGATTTGTAATCCGTTTATTTCTTTTTCTTCTCTCACTGCCGTGGCTAGGACTTCCAAAACTATGTTGAATAATAGTGGTGAGAGTGGACATCCTTGTCTCGTTCCTGATCTGAGTGCAAATGCTTTCAGTTTTTCACCATTGAGAATGATGTTTGCTGTGGGTTTGTCGTATATGGCCTTCATTATGTTGAGGTAGGTTCTCTCTATGCCCACTTTCTGGAGAGTTATCATAAATCAGTGTTGAATTTTGTCAAAAGCTTTTTCTGCATCTATTGAGATGATCATATGCTTTTTATTCTTCAACTTGTTAATATGGTCTATCACATTGATTTGCGTATATTGAAGAATCCTTGCATCCCTGAGATAAATCCCACTTGATCATGGTGTATGATCCTTTTACTGTGTTGTTGGATTCTGTTTGCTAGTAATTTGTTGAGGACTTTTGCATGTATCTTCATCAGTGATATTGGTCTGTAGGAGTGTTCTTTCCTCTGCAATTTTTTGGAAGAGTTTGAGAAGGATGGGTGTTAGCTCTTCTCTAAATGTTTGATGGAGTTCACCTGTGAAGCCATCTGGTCCTGGACTTTTGTTTGTTGGAAGATTTTTATTCACAGTTTCAATTTCATTGCTTGTGCTTGGTCTGTTCATATTTTCTGCTTCTTCCTGGTTCAGTCTTGGAAGGTTATACCTTTCTAAGAATTTGTCCATTTCTTCCAGGTTGTCCATTTTATTGGCATAGAGTTACTTATAGTAGTCTCTTAGGATGCTTTGTATTTCTGTGGTGTCTGTTGTAACATCCTTTTTCATTTCTAATTTTACTGATTTGAGTCCTCTCCCTCTTTTTCTCGATGAGTCTGGCTAATGGTTTATCAATTTTGTTTATCTTCTCAAAGAACCAGCTTTTAATTTTATTGATCTTTGCTATTGTTTTCTTTGTTTCTATTTCATTTATTTCTGTTCTGATCTTTATGATTTCTTTCCTTCTGCTAACTTTGGGTTTTGTTTGTTCTTCTTTCTCTAGTTCCTGTATGTGTAAGGTTAGATTGTTTACTTGAGATTTTTCTTATTTGTTGAGGTAGGCTTGTATAGCTATAAACTTCCCTCTTAGAACTGCTTTTGCTTCATCCCGTAGGTTT
>NC_041224.1:88432893-88446283 GCF_002837175.3 Physeter macrocephalus
TAAAGCTTCTGTTTCCTTATTTATTTTCATTTTGGATGATCTGTCCATTCGTGTAAGTGAGGTGTTAAAGTCCTCCACTATAACTGTGTTACTGTTGATTTCCTCTTTTGTAGCTGTTAGCAGTTGCCTTATGTATTGAGGTGTTCCTATGTTGGGTGCATATATATTTATAATTGTTATATCTTCTTCTTGGATTGAACCCTTGATCATTATGTAGTGTCCTTCCTTGTATCATGTAACATTCTTTATTTCTTTATTTTAAAGTCTGTTTTGTCTGATACGAGTATAGCTGCTCCAGCTTTCTTTTGATTTCCATTTGCATGGAATATCTTTTTCCATCCCCTCAATTTCAGTCTGTATGTGTCCCTAGGTCTGAAGTGGGTCTCTTGTAGACAGCATATAGATGGGTCTTGTTTTTGTATCCATTCAGCATGCCTCTGTCTTTTGGTTGGAGCATTTAATCCATTCACATTTAATGTAATTATAGATATGTATGTTCCTCTGACCATTTTCTTAATTGTTTTGGGTTTGTTTTTGTAGAACCTTTTCTTCTCTTGTGTTTCCCACTTAGAGAAGTTCCTTTAGCATTTGTTGTAGAGCTCGTTTGGTGTTGCTGATTGTCTTAGCTTCTGCTTGTCTGTAAAGCTTTTGATTTCTCCATCAAATCTGAATGAGATCCTTGCTGGGTAGAGTAATCTTGGTTGTAGGTTCTTCCCTTTCATCACTTTAAGTATATCCATGTTAGGGAAGTTTTCAACTATAATCTCTTCAAATATTTTCTCTGGTCCTTTCTCTCTCTCTTCTCCTTCTGGGACCCCTATAATGCAAATATTGCTGCGTTTAATGTTGTTCCAGAGGTCTCTTAGGCTGTCTTCATTTCTTTTTCATTCTTTTTTCTTTGTTCAGCAATTATTCTGAATTCTTTTTCTGGAAGGTTGCCTATCTCCACTTCATTTAGTTGTTTTTCTGGGGTTTTATCTTGTTCCTTCATCTGGTACATAGCCCTCTGCCTTTTTATCTTGTCTGTCATTCTGTGAATGTGGTTTTTGTTCCACAGGCTGCAGGATTGTAATTCTTCTTGCTTCTGCTGTCTGCCCTCTGGTGGATAAACGGCAGATAGGCTTTTATCTATGCTTTTCAGCCCCGTGCTGTATTAACTTTCAAGCATAATGACCATTGATGATTTCTGTACCAGTTCCTAGTCACTTCTCTGAAACAAATTTACTCCATTAAGTTTTTTTGTTAATTCTAGAAAGTAACAGTTTACCTGAAAACCACATTTCTCATTCCAAAGATGTGTTGTTTTTAGATTACTCAAGTTCATCATTATTATTCCTGGTCTGAAAGTGTCATTTACTTTAATGTCTTTAACGGTTCTTCTCAGTCTCATCCTACTTAGAACAGAGCTCCACCTCTTTACCAAATATTACTTCATAAAATATCTACTGCAGATGTTCTCTAATAATATGCCTTCCTCGGTCTGGTGGTATACGTGAGCCACTATTATTTTAAAAGTAATGCATGTTGATTGTATTGGAATATATGGAAACAATTTTAAATGTAAAGAAAAATATAAAATTACCCTTCTTTTCGACCTTTAAGTTGAACTGTGTTGCTTTCATAGTTGCCATCTGTCTTTATACCCCTTAGACTGTACAATACACAGTGGAAAGGACCCTTAAGATTTTTCGCTCCTGTAGCACCCACCACCTTGTATACCACATGCCTTGTGACAGACATTTCATAAAAATAATTGAGTTTTCATTTACTTTAATGTCTTTAACGGTTCTTCTCAGTCTCATCCTACTTAGAACAGAGCTCCACCTCTTTACCAAATATTACTTCATAAAATATCTACTGCAGATGTTCTCTAATAATATGCCTTCCTCGGTCTGGTGGTATACGTGAGCCACTATTATTTTAAAAGTAATGCATGTTGATTGTATTGGAACATATGGAAACAATTTTAAATGTAAAGAAAAATATAAAATTACCCTTCTTTTCGACCTTTAAGTTGAACTGTGTTGCTTTCATAGTTGCCATCTGTCTTTATACCCCATTAGACTGTACAATACACAGTGGAAAGGACCCTTAAGATTTTTCGCTCCTGTAGCACCCACCACCTTGTATACCACATGCCTTGTGACAGACATTTTTGAGTTTTTAAATGTTTTTCCACAATATCAAACTTTCTCTTGAGGAAGATAGATCAAAATGATACCATCTTGTGTATTTATGTAGACAGTCAAGGCAAAAGCACCCAGTAAATAGGTGTTTATCACTTACAAGTCAAATGAAATAATTATTTGTAGGAAGGGGTGCATCTATGGGCAGGGAGGGATTTTTGAGGTCTCCTTGTTTACCACATCTGTTCTGATTGTTTCCTAGCTAGATTTCACACAAGGCATCTGTATTTGAGGAACCCAGATCCTCTCAGATCTGTCACAGTTAACCACCTAGTTAAATACTCAGTAATTATATATTGGAATAAAACTACTCAACTACTGTGTGTGTCTCTCAAAACTAGATCGTCTGTGTTACCAACTAAGAGTTGTCTTATTTTTGTATTTCCCTTGGAGCCTTGCTGGATTTTGTAGCATACAATATAGGTACTCAGTAAGTACGTAGTGAAGAAGTACCACAGAATATTTCCAATATTAGATGATCTGTGAGCTTTTTCTTAGGAGAAATCCCAGGGTAAGGTTCTGATCCTCTCTGGAATATGTTTTCCTCCTTCTAAGCCTTTTGGAAATTCCTCAAAGCAGAGTTTCTTCCTGGGGTTCTTGATTCTACCGTAGTGGGCATGAGAGGGGTGGGAAAGAGTGTGGTTATGCTTCAGAAAAACTACATGCGCCAGTTTACAGTAAACAGTACTTTTCATCAGGGTACTTTCTTTCATGCACTGTCCCACCCCACATTTAGCTCTCGCCCTTGTTTTTTCATTGGAATTTCTGTGGAGTCCTACATTATGGAACTTGACTTTCAATTATAAATGTTTTAGTATATGTTTCTAAAATACAAGAACTGTAGTATCTTCACATCTAAAAAACTTGTTACTTAATATCAGATAATACAGTCATTCTCAAAAAAAAATTTTTAAATAATTTGCTTGAATCAGGACCCAGAGAAGATTCATGTTTTGCAGTTGCTTGATTTGTCTTTAAATTCTCTTTTAATATATAGGTTTCTCCTCCCACCTTTTTTTTCCAGTTTATTTTTTGAAGAACTAGTTCATTCATTCTAAAATGTTTCCCACATAAAAGGTTTTGCTGATTATTTCCTTAGTTGTCATTTTATGTTTATGTTTCCTATATATGCCATAAACTGGTTGTTAGGTTTAGCAGCTTGGTCAAATTCAAGATGGATTTTTTGAGAAGAATGCTTCATTGGTGGTGATGTATACTTCCACTAGGAAACACAGATCTTGTATTTTTGGTGGTTATTGCTTAGATGTATTAATAATTAGGTCAGTGGTTCTCAAAGTGGACCATAGACCCTGAGAGTCCTCAGGACACTTTCACGAGGCCTACAAGGTCAAAACTTCTCATAACTCTAAGTTATTATTTACCTTTTTCAATGTGTTGGAAGTTTTATTGATGTAGCAAAATTATTGATGGGTAAAACTGCTGGTACCTTAGCATGAATCAAGGCAGTAGCACCAAACTGTACTATTGTTCATTATAGTCTTCACCTTCATGCCACAGTTTTTTTAAAAAAGTTCATTTCAATTTTTAATTAATCTTGACCTTGAAAACATGTCTTTAATAGTCTGTGGAACAAAATGAAAAATATGTATAAAGCACTTTTGCTACATAATGAAGTGTGATGATTGTTTCAAAGGAAAGGCAATTATGCAGTTGTGTGAGTTACAAACTGAACTAGTCACTTTTTTCATTGAACATGTCTACTTGGAAGAATGACTGGCAGACAAACCAGGGTTCTTCTGACTTGAGTGTTTGGCAGAAAACTAACAGTACTTGTTACTGCTAAAATTGGAATCTTCAAGAGAAAGTTGGAATTTTAGAAAACTTGCCTCTTAACACCGTAGCATGACAGCTTCCCAATACTTTTCCAATATAATCAGTGCTGATTTAACAACAGTTATTTTTGATAGTTTATATGAAATGTGTCAACATTTGGATGATCTGCAAAACAACCAATGTTCTCCAAATGCTCTGTGCATGGATTACAAAATGGTCTGTGAGTGAAGAAGTGAGTGAAACTCTAGCAGGGTAGAAGAAGTTCACAGGGGTTTCAGATTCTACACTGCAGCTGACCTTTAAGAAACCGCCATTTAGGGGGCTTCCCTGGTGGCGCAGTGGTTGAGAGTCCGCCTGCCGATGCAGGGGACACGGGTTCGTGCCCCAGTCTGGGAAGATCCCACATGCCGCGGAGCGGCTGGGCCCGTGAGCCATGGCCGCTGAGCCTGCGCATCTGGAGCCTGTGCTCCACAACGGGGAGAGGCTACAAAAGTGAGAGGCCCGCGTACCGCAAAAAACAAAACAAAACAAAAAAAAACACCATTTGTCAAATTTTAGTATTGTCTCAAATAAGAATATCCACAACTCTCTAAACAGCCTGCTAAAATACTCCTTCCCAAACAAAGCTAGACAAATCAAGACAGTGTGTTATGTCTTATAGATTAATAAAATAGAATTAGGAGTCCAGAAATTTGTGGTTTCTGGACAGCTCAATGGGGAAAGAATGGACTTTTCATTAAATTGTTTTGTGACAACTAGACACCCACTTGCAAAAGAATGAAGTTGAACCCGTACCTCACACCATAGGCAAAAGTCAACTCAAAATGGATTGAAGGGACTTCCCTGGTGGTCCAGTGGTAAAGAATCTGCCTTCCAATGCAGGGGATGTGGGTTTGATCCCTGGTCAGGGAGCTAAGATCCCATATGCTGTGGGGCAACTAAGCCTGTGTGCCACAACTATTGAGCTCGGCACCTCAAGAGAGCCTGCTTGCTGCAAACTACAAAGCCCATGTGCTCTGGAGCCCATGCACCACAACTAGAGAGAACCCGCACGCCGCAACTAGAGAGGAGGCCAAGCAGACAGCACACTGTAACGGAAAGATCCCGCATGTCTCAGCAAAGATCCTGTGGGCCTCAACTAAGACCCAATGCAGCCAAAAAAAAAAAGATTGAAAACCTAAATGTCAGAGCCTAAATCATGAAACTTAGAAGAAAATGTAGGCATAATTTTTTGTGACATTGGATTAGGTGATAGTTTCTTTGATACGGCGCCAACAGCAAAGGCAACAAAAGAAAAGATAGACAAATTGAACTTGGTCAAAATTTTTAAGTTTTGTGCTTCGAAGTACACCATCAGCAGTGAAAAGACAACTCTCAGCATGGGAGAAAAATTTTGCAAGTAATATATCTGATAAAGGACTTGTGTAAAGAACTTACAACACATAATAAAAAGACAGCTCATGACAAAGCAGTTTTAATCTTTGGTGTATGTTTATACTCAAGAGAAGTGAAAATGTCTACACAAAACCTTGTACGCAGATGTTGATAGCAGCGTTATTGATAACAGCCAAAAATTGGAAACAACACAAATGTCCATTGGATGACTGGATTAATAAAATATGATACATCCAAAAGTAGAATATTGTCTGGCTATAAAAGGAAGTGCTGACATATCCTACAACATCCCATGGGCCTTTCAATTCTGTAGTAACTGTGTATACACCACAGTGCAAAATGAAGCTGGATAGACTCGGATTCTTATTCTTGCTCTGCCACTTATTCCATGACTGACCAACTTATTGAGCAAGCCTCTTTGACAATATTTGTCTCATATTGTTGTGAAGGTGCAGTGAGTTAAGTACTCAGCAAATAAAAGTACTCAAATAATAGGTCTCTTCATGCTACCTTTTTTTCTCTTGGAAGTTGCAATAGGGAGAGGAGGGTATGATGAAGAATAGAGAACATTCTGAGAGTGATTTTTCTCTTTATAAAGGAACTTATTATCTTGTAGCTTCTTTTGTTAGTATAGTTAAAATATCAGCACATGCTTAAGAGACATGTATATGTGTATAATGTGCTCAAAGTGTATGTCTTTTCTATCTTCATCTCAACATTTGAAGGCACTTTTTAGTTATCCTTTAAGACTTTAAGAGTGAGATTAGAAAAAAAAAAAGATGTAAAAAGTTGCCACAAGCACAAAGGTAAAACTAAAACATCAAGAGAATTCAAGTCAAGTAACCATACAAGTGCAAGTGTACGGAAGTCAAAATAATGGAAAATCTGTGGGAAGAGTTGGAAGCACAGAGAATAAATCTAAGTGGTCAATAGACTGTGAGTTATATGAAGGTAGAGACTTGTATTTTATTCACTGCTAAACACCCAGCACAGAGACTGGCACAAAGTAGAGTCACAATAAATATCTTCTAGATTAGTAAATGAGATATAATAACTATTTAATAGGCATTCCAGATTAAAAGACCTAGAAGAGAGGAAATAAGTGAAAAGACCTACTTAATGCCACATTTTGGTCACTCTGCAAATGAGCAAAAAAGTAAGCATACAGGGCTTCCCTGATGGCACAGTGGTTGAGAATCCGCCTGCCAGTGAAGGGGGCATGGGTTCAATCCCTGGTCTGGGAAGATCCCACATGCCACGGAGCAAGTAAGCCTGTGCGCCACAACTACCGAGCTTGCGCTCTAGAACCCGTGAGCCACAACTACTGAGCCCACGTGCTGCAACTACTGAATCCTACATGCCTAGAGCCCGTGCTCTGCAGCAAGAGAAGCCACCACAATGAGAAGCCGCACCACAACAAAGAGCAGCCCCCACTCGCCACAACTAGAGAAAGCCCTTGTGCAGCAATGAAGACCCAACACAGCCAAAAATAATTTTTTTTAAAAAAGGTAAGTGTACAAAGGGGAGAAAAATCAGATTGACATAAGAATTTTCACTTGTCGTATAGTACCTAGGAGACAACAAAGCAATATTGTTAAGTGAAAAGGGGGAGCTTGAACCCAGCTATTTAATGGCTTTCTCAGAAAGTTCACAATTTTCTTGGAAAATATTAAGGATAAACTCAAGCAAAAAGAAAAATAGAATCTAATTCTTGCTTCAGCAGCACATATACTAGAATTGGAATGATACAGAGATTAGCATAGCTCCTGCACAAGAATTACACACAAATTTGTGAAGTGTTCCATATTTTTCCCCTCAGACCCCAGCCATGCCCTCAACCATGGCAGAGATTGCTGTTGCTCCTAGAAGAAGCCCAGCTCCCTCAGGGCTCCTGCTCCAGCCCCTTGGGCCCTGGACTTGCCCCCCTGATGGCAGCAACCACCACTGAACCAGGAGAAGCCCTAGCTTGCAACTGACTCTAGCCCCTCCAACCCCAGCCCTACTTCCCACCAAGGAGGCAGCTGCCGATGCACCCCAGGAGAAGACATGGCCCCTGTTCACTTCATGTCCCGCTCTCCCACTAAAGCCACTGGCCACACACAAACTGCATAGGGATGTTCCCATACACCATGAAGACTGGGATAGGTAACGTTCACTTAATTTCATAGAGACAGAGAAAATCAAACAAAATGAGAAGACAGGAATATGTTCCAAACAAAAGAGCAAAATAAAACCTCAAGGGGGGAAGAACCCTAATAAAATGAAGATAAGTAATTTATCTGATAAAGAGTATAAAGAAATGGTCATAAAGATGCTCATTGAACTTGGGAGAGAAATGGAGGAACTCAGAGTTTCAACAAAGACAGAACATATAAGAAAGAACCAATCAGAGCTGAAGAATACAATAACTGAAATGAAAACTATACACTGGAAGGAATTAATAGCAAATTAGGTGACACAGAAAAACGTACAAGTGACCTGGAAGTTAGAATAATGGAAATCACCCAATCAGAACAGCCAAAAAAAAAAAAATTGTTTTTTTCATGATAGTTAAAGTGACTTCTAGGACAACATAAAGTGTACTAAGGGTCACATTATAGGGATCCCAGAAGGAGAAGTGAGAGAGAGAAAGGGGCAGAAAATGTATTTGATGAAATTATGGCTGAAAACTTCCCTAACCCAAAGAGAGAAACAGATACCCAGGTCCAGTAAGCACAGAAAGTCCCAAGCAAGATGAACCCAAGGAGAGACCAAGACATACCATAATTAAAACAGCAGAAATTAGAGAGAATTTTAAAGGCAGCAAGAAAAAACAAAGAGGTACATCCAGGGCATCCCCCATAAGGCTATCTGCTGATTTTTCAGCAGAAACTTAGCAGGCCAGAAGGGAGTGGCATTATATATTTAAAGTGATGAAAGGAAATAACCTATAACCTCAGATACTCTACCCAGCAAGGTTATCATTCAGAATTGAAGGAGAGATAGTATGCCTGACAACAAAAACAAAGAGTTCATCACCACTAAACTGGCCTTATAAGAAATGTTAAAGGGTCTTCTTTAAGTGAAAGGAAAAGGCTATAACAAGAAATAAAATATATGAAAGAGAAAATCTCAGTGGCAAATACAAATAACAGTAAAGGCAGTGGATCAACCACTGAAATAAGCTAACATGAAGATTAAAAGACAAAATTGTAAAATCAGCTGTAACTACAATAAACAGTAAAGGGATAGACATAAAGATGTAAAATATGACATCAAAAACAAAACATGGTGGAGTGAAAAATGGGGATCTTTTAAAATGTATTGAACTGAAATGACTATCAGTTTAAAACAAGTAGATATAGGTCGATATATATGAACTTCATGGTAACCACAAATCAAAAACCTAAAATATATATGCAAAAATTAAAGAGAGGAACCCAAACATAACACTAAATAAAATCATTAAACAACAAAGAAGAGACTAAGAGAACAGAAAAGAACTACAAAAACAACCAGAAAACAGGTAACAAAATGGCAATATGTACCTACCTATCAATAATCACTTTAAATGTAAGTGGACAAAATGCTCCAAAATACATAGGGTGGCTGATTGGATTTAAAAAAACCAAACAAGACCCATCTGTATGCTGCCTACAAGAAGCTCACTTCAGAGCTGAAAACAGAGACTGAAAATGAAGGGATGGAAGATGTTCCATGCAAATGGAAACAAATAAAGCTGGGGTAGCAGTACTCATCAGACAAGGTAGAATTTAAAACAAAGTCTATAATAAAAGACAAAGAAGGGCATTATATAATGATAAAGGGGTCAATCCAAAAGAGGCTATAAATTCGTAAATGTGCGCCTATCTGCACTTAATATAGGAGCATCTAAATACATAAAGCAAATATTAACAGACATAAAGAGAGAAATTGACAGTAATACAATAATAGTAGAGCACTTTACCACCTGACTTACATCAGTGGATAGATCATCCAGACAAAAAGTCAATAAGGAAACATTGGCCTTAAATGACATGTTAGAACAGGTGAACTTAACAGATATGTACAAGATATTCCACCCCAAAAAAGCAGAATACACATTCTTTTTAAGTACACATGGAACTTTCTCCAGAGTAGATCACATGGTAGGCCATAAAACAATTATCAATAAATTTAAGAAGATTGAAATTATATTAAGCTTCTTTTTGACCACAACAGGATAAAACTAGAAATCAATTACAAGAAGAAGAATGGGAAAACAAACATATGGAGACCTAACAACTTGCTACTAACAAAACCTCCAATGGGGTCAATGAAGAAACTGAAGAGGAAAACAAAATATCTTGAGACAAATGAAAATAAAAACACAACTTTCCAAAATCTATGGGAAGCAGCAAAAGCAGTTCTAAGAGGGAAGTTTATAGCAATACAGGCCTAACTCAAGAAATAAGCAAAATCGATAAACCTTTAGCCAGACTCATTAAGAAAAATGAGAGAGGGCCCAAATAAACAAAATTAGAAATGAAAGAGAAGTTACAATCAATATCACAGATAAGATATACAATCAAGAGAATACTTCAAATAGTTGTACAACAACAGACATTTGCAGGACAGACCCATGTTTTTCGGGTTCTTCCCATGACAAAGTGTGAGTGGTCTCTGTGGGCATTACTGGCCTCTGTCGGAACACTTGCAGTCTACCCACGTGTGTTAGAATTCTATTCCCACACGTCTTTACAGGCTGTTCCCACTGAAAGTCCGCTAAGACTTGCCTACAATTGCTGACAGCTTCATCCCACCCCAACACTTGTACACTCACTCTCAGGCTAAAAAGCCGTATTAGTTAGTTTCTGGTGCAGTTTTAGTGAACTTAAAGCCATCTGAGAAAAGAGACCAAAAAAAAAAGAAGTAATCCATCAAAATCAGAAGCAGAAAATAACAGGGAGAGCCTGATTCCTTTCTTCTTCTCTTCCTTCGTTCTTTCACACTTTAGTCTAAAAGCCATAGTTGAGACAAATCTAGTTAGGCCTCGTATTGTTGCAGGGCAGCAGTGTCTTGACGTGGGGTGTCAGAGAAGCAGGGTAAGTATGGTGTCTGTGTGTAGTGTAATAGGGTGGGGATCAGGGGTGGCAGCAACAGGAGATAATTTACATGCATAGGGGTTGATCAAATAAGGAAACATATTGAGAGTAATGGGGGGCTGTGACACTGTAATAGTGTGAGTATACCTAGCTCCCAGATCTTCTAAATACTGTTCTCCTCTAACAGGAACCAGGGCTCTTTGAGAAATGGCTGACTTCAGGACTGGGACAGGGACAATACAAGGTAAGTGTGGAAGACCTTGCTGTACCAAAAAGTAAGGAAGTGCCCAAAGAATTATGGGGACATGTCAAACGGGTACAGAAAACATCTTGAAGGGCCTCCTGCTGGCTAATCTTGAGACGATTTATACATCAGAAATAAATGATAATAATAACAGATTCTAATCCAGTGAATACAACAGAAATTCATGAGTCCACCATGATTAATTTTTTAAAAAAACAAATGAGGAAAAGAGAAAACTTCTCTTTATAGTAGAGGATCAGCTAATGAATGTAATTGGAATAACAGCATTAGGAAATCACCACTTGGCAACCACCATAGTGATAATTAATCCAGCCAAGCAACATTGATTGTGTGAAAGTTTGATGAAGAATGGACCATTTACACTGTCTGTAAGTCCTCCCCACAAAATACTGATTACAAAAAGGAAAAGTAACTACATTGGAGAAAGCTGGAAGGCCTCACTTTATCTGAGTGATTGGAGGTAACATTGCCAGTGCTGGGACAGATCAAAATTGTGTTGCACCTAATATGATGCAGTAAGAACACAGCATCACTTCTGTGACATTTGTATTACAAATGCATGAAGTGAATCTGATCGTGAGGAAACATCAGACAAACCCAAATTAAGGGGTATTCTTCAAAATAACTGGCCAGTAATCTTCAAAAGGGTCAAGTTCTTTAAAGTCAAGTAGATATATAAGAACTGTTTCAGGTTAAAGGATCCTAAAGAGACGTGATAACAAAATGCAATATGTGATCCCAGCTAAGCCATGCCCAGACTCTGACCTAGAGAAACTGAGATAATATTGTAAATGGGTGTTGTTTTAAACCACTAAGTTTTTGGTAATTTGTTACACAGCATAGAACACTAATCCATGGGTCATCTTAGTCATGCACATAGATACAAAAATCTTGAACAAAAGATTAGCAAATAGAATCCAGCAATTCATGAAAATGATGCTACATCACAAGTAAGATAGGTTTCTCCGAGAAATAGAATATGGGTTTAATATGTGACCATCATCAATAATTAACCATGATAACAGAATAAAGAAGATAGAATCTCATGATTACCTCAAAATATACAGAAAAACCTGATCACATTCACAATCTATTCATGATTACAACTCTCAAAAAAAAAAAACTATGCCTTTAGTAAGCATCACACTTAATGGTGAATTATACAAAGCTTTTCCTCAGTTCAGGAATGAGCTATGGATACCTACTATCCCACTTGTATTCAATGTTTTACTAGAGGTGCTAGCTAGTTCAAAAGATAAAAAATAAAAGCCATAAGAATTGGAAAGGAAATAATCCAAAGAACCTAAATAAAAATTAGACTTAAGTTTATAAAGGTTCCTGGATACAAGATAACATATGAATATGAATTGTATTTTTACCTTCCAGCATCAAATTAAAATGAAATTTTAGCAAGACTATATTGATTAGGAGAAACTGAAGGTCTTGGGAGAACTTCACTGACAAAAGGAGCAGGATGATAGGATTCACGTCCTCCAGAATCACCACTGTGGTGACTTCAAGAAACTCCTCTGTAAATAGGCTGCAAAGATCAAATAGCTGCAAGAGTTATCACCTCTAGTTGCCAGGATCCCTTATCCTGGTGTCAAAAAGTGATTATTCTTAATGTCTTTGTGTAGCCTGAGTATAAGTATATAAATTTAAATGTATATATATAACCATTTGGACATACTATAGGCAAACTCTTAAGCACCTTGCTTTTTGACTTACCAGTACTGTATCTTGGAGATAAATCCAAATTACAAATATGTCTACTACATTCTCATTTTTTTAACTTTTTAGTTTGAGATAATTTCAAACTTACAGAAGGATTTCAGGAAGAGGATAAAGAACTCCAGTATACCCTCACTCGGATTCACCAGTTGCAGACATTTGGGCTGCATTTGCTTCGTATTTGCTTTATCACTCCCCCTTCTCTCCATGTATGTCTGTGTTTGTGTGTGTTTTCCTGATCCATTTGAAAGTAGGTTGCATAAATCATGCCCCTTTATCCCCAAATCCTTCAGTGTGTATTTCTTAAAAACAAGGACATTATCTTTAATAAACAGAATACAGTTTTATAAAATTCAGATATAAAACTATTCTTATATAATCCATATTCAGATTTCATCAGTTGTCCCAATAATGTCCTTTTATACTATTTTTTTTCCTGACCAAGGATCCCACCCAGGATTGAGTATTTGTCTTGCTTCTCTAGTTTCTTTTTAATCTGAAATCGTTCTCAGCCTTCTTTCTTTCCTGACATTGACAATTTTGAAGAGTTTTTTCTTTTTGTTACCTCATTCATTTTACTAGATGTAGAGTTGAGAAAAGGTGAATTGAATTGGCCCTAATGGCTCTTTCTTTACCTACTCTCTACAGATTCTAAGTTAGCTCAGAGGAAGAACATGTTGGTATTAGCTCCGGAACTCCATAGCCTCCCCCTTTCTAACAAGGCCACTTCCTCTACCGGGTTGCTATCACTGCTATTGGTTGCATGTGTCCTCTGACCCCTTTTCATCTAGACAGAGCATTGGGTAGGGGTTCTTTGCAGGGGTTGGGGGGTCCCTCTCTGTTGAAGTGCTTTCTTTTTTTTTTTTTAACATCTTTATTAGAGTATAATTGCTTTACGATGGTGTGTTAGTTTCTGCTGTATAACAAAGTGAATCAGCTATACGTACACATATATC
>NC_041224.1:88446536-88461835 GCF_002837175.3 Physeter macrocephalus
GCTCCGGACGCACAGGCTCAGTGGCCATGGCTCACGGGCCCAGCTGCTCCGCGGCATGTGGGATCTTCCCGGACTGGGGCACGAACCCGTGTCGCCTGCATCGGCAGGCGGATTCTCAACCACTGCGCCACCAGGGAAGCCCATGAAGTGCTTTCTTAAGCACAGTTCTCTGTGAAGAAAATGAGAGCTCAGGAGCTCATGTGTGCTTTGCTATTTCTCAACTTATAACTTCTTCTTTGATGAATATTTTTATTTGCCCAGTTTGGCATTAGTGGTGTGTGTGTGTGTGTGTGTGTGTGTGTGTGTGTGTGTGTGTGTATACCTCTTTTGCACTATAATTGATGACCGTGAAGGGAAATACTCCAGTCTATCCCGATGCTATGCATTTTGGGAAGCAGCAAAAGCCATCGGCCTCTTTCCCCGGTGTGAGACACAGTCCCTCAAAGTCCCTGGAGTGGTGTGGTCACTGGGATGGTGGATGAGTGCCCTAAGGGGGCAGAGTTGCCATAGTATCCCCTGATATGGAGGCAAATCTTCTGTGTATGTGTGTGTGTGTGTGTGTGTGTGTGTGTGTGTGTGTGTAATATATATATACAAGAGAAACTTGGAAAGATGAAGAGAGGTTATATGTTCAGTTAATTCTATGAAATCTAATCTTTTACGTTTTAAAGCAACCAAGTAACAGTATCTCAGGCAGCATTCTAGAATTTTGAAGTGCAATGTAAAGGATTATGATGTATGGGAAATCCAAGTTGGAAGGTACCTGAAGTACGGATGAAATCAGTTTGCAGCTACTGAAAGTAGGAAGGAACATATAAGTTGTTTATTACAAAACAAGAAGAGCCAAAGTAACAGGCTTGGAGAAATGAAGTTAAAAGGATTAGACGTAGCTCCTGAATAGAAGTGAAAGACCAACGTCGTTTCACTAAAATGGCTTCGCAACAGCCTTTCACTGCAGATGACTTCAGTATCTACTATGTCTTGTGAGCCTCTGTCTACTACAGTTTTCTAGATAAGCTTAGCTGGGGTGGGGTGGGGTGGGGGGAAGCCATGCTTAAAGGGGTCAGGAGGTACATGCCGAATTTTGAATGGATTCCTCAGGGTTGACCCATTGGAGCTCTCCCAAAGGGAAGGGATGGGAAGATGTTATTTAATATCTAGCCAATAGTCATGCCTAAAGATTGACAGCCCAGGGCCTCCTATGACATTGGTAAATAAAAGGGGAAATGTCCCTCCGTGTAAAAGAGAGCACTTTTCAAACTGGCAGAATTGTAAGTAGAGGTACTGATGTGAGGTAGCTGTCTCCTGGAGTCCCAATTTTAGATACTACATGGAAAGAAAACCCAAATGGATGAAGATACTGGGCTGCCTGGTACAGTAGCCAAATTACAAAAGGAAGCTCTGTGTGGAAAGAAGAGGACCCTCTCCTCTGTGCAGGTCTGGTTGATCCACATGGACACACGAATTCCGTAGCTACTGTTAAGGACATCCTGGATCAGTTATTTCTTTAAAAGAAATTTTTTTTAGGTTACCATTAACTATGTAATCTGTGCCTCGTTCCTTGTATTGTTTAATCGTCACAATCCACCGATCCTATAAGGCAGGTAACACTATTCCTATTTTATAGATGAGAAACAGATATGAGTCCCAGATCATGTAACTAGTAAGTGACCTTCAAAATTTAAAGTAAATGCTCTTTCTCTCCCCCCTCTCTATGTATGTGTGTGTGTTTATATATGTATGTATTATATATACATATATGACATATACACATGTATGTGCTCTTAATATATGTATATATTCTCTTAATATGTGTATATATTATGCTCTCAAATGTATATATGGCATATATATGTATACACACACACATATATACTCCTAATATTTGATATATAAATCCAAATAACTCTTGACAGACAGATGATGGGTAGGTAGGTAGATAGATAGATATCCCTTCTCTCTATGTGCCACTGCACATGCCTTAGTATATTACCATGGGCAAATGATGAAACCATTTATTTACACATGATATCTCACCTGTAAAACAGGATTTAAAAATAACTGTACCTACCCCATAGAATTGTTGAAAGAATTAAATGGGAAAGTTCATGTTAAGTACTTAACATAGTGTCAGGTCAATACAAGATAGCTATTGTTATTAACTACTATCTATTGTTATTATTATTACTGCTAATAATAATTAAATTACTTGCCCAGCAAAAAAGGAAATACTTTGGTATTTAGAGAGGAAGTCTGCATTTTAGCAAAGCAATTCTAGGTCTCTGAAAGGCCAATTTTTTCTGTCCTCTTGCTTTGGTTTTAGGAAGAAACTTTATCTCTGCTTATTTGGCCGCAGGCACTGTTCATAGAGTCCCAAACAAAGTAATGCAATTTTAGACTCCAAGTCCGAATACTTCTGTCTTTGATAGGGAATGTATTTGGTGGAAGTCTTATGAAGGACTCTTCTTTGTGTCATTAGGTTGAGACGGCCTTATTTCATTTGTACATATTTTGTTTCCTCAAAATGCTTTCCTTTCTTTCCATGTGGCCAACACAGCACAGAGTGCACAGATCACTATGACCCCTTTCCAGTTAATGAGACTGAGGAGAACCAGCCCCATTTCCCGGGCGTGACTGGTCTGCGGAACCTGGGCAACACATGCTACATGAATGCCATCTTACAGTGTCTCTGCAGCATCTCACCGCTGGTGGAATACTTTCTCTCTGGAAAGTACATTACTGCTCTTCAAAAGTAAGACCATTTGCCATCCCTGCAGCCGGGCCCTCACCCCTGCTCTCCAAGGTGAGGTTAGGGAAGGGACCCTCTGGAGTCCCTATGAAGGGCTAAACCAGTTAGGAGAGGCTGCAGTGCCCCAGATCCCATTTCTAGGGTGAGTAAAATGGGAAGGTCAACCAAGAAATGAATGAAGCTTTGTTTGGGGTCTGATGCCACATGCTTAGCTGGAATCATTTCCCTTCCTTCTTCCAAGGGATTGCAGTGAGGTTGCCACTGCTTTTGCCTATGTGATGACAGACATGTGGCTTGGAGACTCTGACTGTGTCTCACCAGAAATATTTTGGTCAGCTCTTGGCAAACTCTACCCAGCATTTATGAAAAAGATGCAGCAAGATGCTCAGGAATTCTTGATTTATGTCCTGAATGAACTTCATGAAACTCTGAAAAAGGTAAATAGAATTAATGGCCTTGAAATAGACCTTTAGCTCTATCAGCAACTTTCAGTTTTCATTTCATTTGTTCAGTCAGTATTGCCTACTCTGTGCTGAGCACAGGTGCTGGGGTCACTATGGGTAACATTCAAGTTAGTATTTGAATGGGCCTGTATTTCTCAAACTTAGCTGTTTATCAGAATCACCTGGGGAGATTTTATGGCACAGCTTCTTAGGCCCTCTGGTGTTATTGAATTAGAATGTCTGGGTTGTCTTCTAGGAAAACTCACTTGGGATTTCCAGTAATCAGCAGGTGTGGGGACCACTGGTCTAGTTCCCTTTGCAGTAACATCTGCATTGACTATTGTTTTAGAGTGAAAATTACATTTTTTTATAAAAATATATTCCTCATGAGGTATAATATATAAATTTTACAACTTAAAACAAGTGTTCTTGGTAGCTACAAACCCGAGGAAATATTAAGCTTGGTGTGAGGTGAAAGGACAGATCTTGTAACCTGCAATTTCATCTTTATACTACATGTGCCTAACCTGAGTATTTCACTGGATTAGGACATACATTTAATAAAACATGAAATTGCTAGTTACTAAGGAGGTTGCCTTTATTTATAAGACTCACTACCTTCAGCCTTGATCTGAGACCCACACTCTCCAAAGATATGCCCTAGACTTTATGCAGTGTCTTTGTGCTGCTGTTAGCTTGCCTCATAGCTAGGAGACACTTATCATGAAAGACCACAAACTATTACTGTTAATCCCTCTCATCTGCAATCCTCAGCTCCATTTTTAAGTTTTACTGAGATATTCACAGCAGCACTTTTTTTAGCCAGAGGGGAGGGTGATGGTCAGTAAAAATCACTGAGGTCCTCATCTGCTGCCAGTCTGAAATAAATAGCATTCCGGTTCTCAAGGTTAAACTTGGAGTTAGAGGCATCAAACTACTGTCAGGTGGAAGACACGGGCAGGTGGGTGTGATGAAAGAAGCAGCCAAAGCGGAGCCTTGTGCACAGTTCCAAAGCATAGCTGACTGTGGAGCTAAAGCGCCTTCAGAATGTATATTCTGCTGAGGCTGTAGAATCACCAGTCAGGGTGTGCTCCCGGAAATACTGTTCCTGAGCATCAGCTAGATTCAAATCAGGCTACAAGGCTAGTGAAATCGGGCTGCCTTTGGAGTTTAAGATTTGCTCTTAAAAAAATTTTTTTTCTAACAATAAAAGAAGAGACTAAGGAACATAACCTGAAGGGACTGGAGGAGAGATCCAATTCCTTTATCTTACACCTCTAGATCAGCTTGCATGACCAGAAGCTAGTTTGCAGCTTACCCTCTGCCCAGGAAAAACTGCCTGCAGGACCCTATATCACATTATCATTTACTGTCAGTTTATGGCACCATGGACATGTGTTTTACCAGGGCTAGGGTGTCCTTGTTCCTCAGCTTCACTTAAAGAGGGAAATAACTGAATTATCAGAAATCACACATATTATATGCTCTTAACAAGATCTTATTCTGTTTATTTTCTGAATCCAAAACTAAGTGGTTTTGGGTAGCATTCTGTTAGAAAAATCAGGTCATTCTATTTAAAAAATTTTGATAACCAGTAGTTGATTTGTTCCTTTATTCAGTACCACCAAAAAAGATCATATGAAAAAAGATCTATTCCGAGATTCTACAGGAAGATGATTGCCAACGAGTCCTCCATCATCACCCGGCTGTTTGAAGGGCAGCTCAATTATAGCATCATATGTTTAAAGTGTGAGAACTGTACCTACAAGAATGAAGTCTTCACCATCCTCTCCCTCCCCATTCCATCCAAATACGAGTGCTCTCTTCAGGTAGGGATTCTTACTCCTGGAGACTTCTTTTGTCTATGCCTACCCCAGCCCTGGGTTTTCCCAAGGCTGTTTCCTACATTTTCTAGTATGAGGGGAGCTACTTTATAACTTAAAAAAATTGGAAACCCGTGATGAGAACGTTTTGTAGAAAAGTGACATACAGCCAAAAGTTACTATGAATTCAGATGTATCTCTAAATGTGCTCAATGAAAGAGCCTCACTGTAAAACTGGAAAGATGGGTGGGCTTTATGCAGTCTATTGAGATGGCTTGGTGCATATATGGAATTTATACTTATAAAAATTTTATGGCCCTTTCTCATCCCAGAGGTCTGTAGGTACATATTAGGAAATGACTTTGACTCTTATTCTTGAGCTCTTATGTTTTGGACAAAAGCTGAGGAATCTGGGGGGAAGATAGAATGGAATAGTGCCTTAGTTTACCTCTCAAATTTTCTTTACCATAATACCAAAAGTTAATCTGTAAACGGAGGAGTGGTGGGAGTGGGGGGCAGGGTGGGTGGAAGGTGGCAGTAAAAGCCAGGGAACTGTGAGGAGGGAGGGAGCAATAAGTTTCCTTGCAGGAAAACACACATTTATATTTTTCTTCTTAAATTGCTAAAAGTCTTGAAATACCAGAGTTAGAGAAAATAATCCTACTACTTATTCAGAACTGGGCTTTGTTCTCAGATCAAACTGCTAAACACTACTGAAGATGAATCCAAAGCCTCTAAGTGAGGTGCTGGCAATCTGTGCTCATCTTCCTCTTTAGGTTAATGGTTTGCAGAGCGGGGAGCCTGGCTGGTTGAGGATGTCTCCTGTGGGCATGAGATCTAATTCTCTCTGTTCTGCTGTCTTTATTATGGGCCACCCCCAAATACAGGGATACGGTCATTTTTCAGTCCCCAGATCACTTTTCTGATGATATGAATAACTTAAAGCAGCTGCCTGACTTGGTTAGTGGAAATTGCATAGTTGGTATTATTCTGAAACAAACCAGAAATGTTAAAATGCTGATTCAGAGATTAGAAATGAGATGGACATTTGGATCTATTTCAGTAACTCAGTGAGAAGGCAGCACCTTCTTTGCCAGGTGGACTATATCCAAGCTGCAGCTTGCGGCGCTGGCCTTGGACTTGGAGAAAAGCACCGAGGATTACATTTCCGCAGCTCTTTCAGAGTTCTAATATAGACAGAACCCCAGGTTGCAGTGGATTCAGTTTGGTCACCAAATGCTTTTTCCCTCAACAGGACTGTCTCCAGTGTTTTTTTCAACAAGACACACTGACCTGGAACAACCAAATTTACTGTTCCTTTTGCGAAACCAAGCAAGAAACAGCTGTGAAGGCCAGTATTTCTAAAGCACCAAAAATAATTGTCTTTCACTTAAAAAGGTATGGATTTTGACATTTTGTGAGCAGATTTTTTGAACAGCTTTATCATGATATAATTCACATACCATGCAATTCACCTGTTTAAGTGTACAATTCAATGGTGTTGAGTATATTACATTAATTTTTAAAAATCTGTGGTAAAATATATATAACAAAATTTGCCATTTTAAGTATATAATTTCACTGGCATTAATTACATTCATGATATTGTGCATCGATTTTCCAAAACTTTTTCATCACCCTCAACAGAAACTCTGGAACCATTAAGCAATAACTCCCCATTCCTCTTCCCTCCCAGCCCCTGGTAACCTCCAGTCTACTTTCTGTGTCTATAAATTTGCCCGTCCTGATACTTCATATAAGTGTAGTCACACACCATTTGTCCTTTTTGCTGGTCTATTTCACTTAGCATGTTTCCAAGGTTCATCCTTGTTGTGATGTGTACCAGAAGTTCATTACTTTTTATAGCTGAATAATACTCTATCGTATGTATGTACATCATATTTTGTTTGTCTGTTCGACTTTCAATGGACATTTGGCACTCGCTTTGAGTGCTTTTAAAAAATAAATTTCCTATAAAGATGTTATAAAATAAATAAATAAATAAATTCCCTAGCTCCACCCTTGGGGATTCTGTTCGCACAGGTCTGAGGTGGAATCTAAGCATCACTATTTAAATTTTTAACACCCCCCAACCACGCTCAGTTATTATTTTTATTTTTTATTTTTTAATTTATTTTTGGCTGCTTTGGGTCTTTGTTGCTGTGCGGGCTTTCTCTAGTTGTGGAGCGTGGGTTGCGGTGTGCAGGCTTATTGCGGTGGCTTCTCTTGTTGCGGAGCATGGGCTCTAGGGCACACGGGCTTCAGTAGTTGTGGCTCGCGGGCTCTAGAGCACAGGCTCAGTAGTTGTGGTGCGCGGGTTTAGTTGCTCTGCGGCATGTGGGATCTTCCCGGGCCAGGGCTCGAACCCGTGTCCCCTGCATTGGTGGGCAGATTCTTAACCACTGCGCCACCAGGGAAGTCCCAGTTTTTATTTTTAAAAGTTACAAATCTACAGAAAATTTGAAAAGGTATATAATGAATACCCATATACCCTAGAATCTTCATTAGTTGGTGCCACTTTGCCACATTTCCTTTTGTTCTTCCTGTCTCTTTCTCCCTCCAGCCCTCCCTTCCATTTTATTAGCTGAACCGTCTAAAGTAAGATGCAAACACCATGGCATTTCATGCTTAAATACTTCAGCAGGTATCACCTGAGAATAGGACATTCTCCTACATAATCACAACACCATTATCATATAGCCCAAGAAATTTAACAATAATTTTATATCACCCAAGATACAGTCCATATCTAAATTCCCCCATCCCCAAAATATCTTTCATAACTTTTCTTCCAATCTAGCATCCAGTCAAGGGTCATACATTGCATTTGGCTGTCTCTTTAGTCTCTTTTAATCTAGAAGACTCCTTCCCTCTTTTTTCATATTTAAACATTTTTTCTCATTTTGAGTTTGTTTAGATTATGTCACCCATCCTGGATTTGTCTAATTGTTTCCCCATAGTTAGATTCAGGCTAAACTTTTTTTTTTTAGCAAGAATTTGCCATAGCTGATGTTATGGACTTGTCATTACATTACATCAGGCGGCAAATCATAAAAGTTTGTCCCACTATTGGTAATGTTAAGTTTGACCACTTAGTTAAGGTAGTGACTATAAAATCTCACCATTTAAAGGTATAGTAGTTTTCCCCTCTGTAACTAGTATCACTCTGGACTCATGGATATTTTTAAACTTAATTGGTTTAATATCCATTACTATTATCATTCTTCTCCATGTTCAGATTGTTCAAAGTTGGCCAGTGGGATCCCCTTCAAGCCAGCTCCTGTGACCCCATTAGTTAATTTAAGGTTACTTACATATATAAAATGTATCCTTCTTTTATATAGTTCTATGAATTTTGACAAATGTAATATAACCATCACTGCCAACAGAGATTCTTTCCATCACCCCAAAAAGTTTTCTCATGTTCCTTTATAATCAATTCCTTCTCCCACCCTCAGCCCCTAGAAACTTCCGATCTGATTTCCATCTTTATTGCTTTTTCCAGAATGTCGTATGTTATACCATATATGGCGTTTTGAGTTTGGCTTCTTTCACTTAGCACAATGAGATTAACCCATGTTGTGGAATGTAGTCATGGTTCCTTCCTTTTGATTGCTGTGTAGTATACCCTTTTATGAATGTACAAAAATTGTTGATCCATTCACTAGTTGATGAACATTTGAGTTGTTTCCAGTTTGGGGCAGATATGAATACAGCTGCTATAAATTTTGCATATAGGTTTCTGTGTGGATATAAGTCTTTGTTTCTTCTGAGATGATACCTAGGCATGGGATTGCTGGGTCATATGATATGATATTCCCTTAGTTTTTGCAAACAAGATTTCTTTCTTTCTGGCACAAGAATATCTCAGCCTCACCCAGTAATTTCCCTTCCCCCGACCTAAACCAGCTGTTTTTCCAAAATGAACATAATTTATTCTTTAAAAAGCTCTGGGGTGATTCTGATATGAACTCAGATTTGGGAACTGCTGATCTGTATAACACATAGAGAATGTGACAAGATTTTCACAAAATTTTACCTTATTAAAGATATATTAAAACCTCCAAGTTGGAAAACAGGACACTGCAAAGACAGTGTGTGCTGAAATCAACCTAAGGAAAAGCTGAGTCAGCTTGGTTAGAGCGAACAGCATCAGATAGGGGAAGACTTCTGGAAGTTATCAATGTGATTCCTACTCCCCCAGATGCTGAGCTTGGCTTTATCCCTTTCTTTTTCTCCCGCTAGATTGACTCTACCCTGTCTCACTCCCTGGTCCACTTCAGCCTCAGTTTTGGCTGTGGAGATTCAAATATATGTAGATAAGAAAAAAATAATTTATGTATAGGTCTACACCAAATAATCTTTCCAAGAAATTACTTTTAACTATACTTGGAACTTATGAAGGTATGTGGACTTCATTCATGAGTGGTTCACAAACTAACTTTCTATTTTACACATTTATTATATCTCTGCAGGTTTGACATTCTGGGTACAATGAAAAGGAAACTGAGGACAGATATTCATTACCCGCTCACTAACTTGGACCTTACTCCTTACATTTGTCCAATTTTTTTGAAACATCCTAAATATAATCTCTGTGCAGTGGTGGTGAGTAAAATACTGAAACTATTTAAAGTAACACAGGTTTAAAGAAAACTGTAGAATTATCTGCTTGAATGACTACTACTTCTATCTCTCCCTGACTTCTCCTATACTGCCCTTTTTAAAACAAAATATAGAGCCTGGAAACTCCCTGCTTTGACCTTGAACAGTAGAGCAGTGAAAGAATACATGAAAGAATACAATGTCCTCTATGCTGCCTCCCCACTGTCCCTCTACTTTATAATACCACAGAGTATTTATTTAGTAGTATTTATACTAATAAATAATACTATAACAATAGTAGAGAGAGGCTATTTCAGATCTAGGGACATGTGTGAGCTGTGCTCTGGGGGCAGCAGAAGTTGGTTCCAATAGCTTTATGTTGAATAATCATGAGCCCCTCTATGGTGAAAGCCCCAAACACTAGGTACACGGTAGTCATAGACTCACTACCTGTGTGCATCAGTCCTAAGGAAACTCTGGGCGTTCCCTTTGGCTCTAAATCAACTGTCATCATTGAGGATTCCCTGAAGGAAAGAAAGCATGGAGTATAATTCAGACCAAATCGTCTAGAACTTCCCACAACACCAACCACCCCAAGCAACAGGACATTTTCTGGGTTTCTATTCTGGATCACAGTGTTAGAGATCTGCTTCAGAACATTCAGATTTCAGTTGAACCTGGAGGTCCAGTTGTGTCCAATGTCAGATGGGCGGGGCTCCCACTGGAGCCCAGTATGATTCACCAGAGCCCTCGGGTGTACTGAAGTCTAATTTCCCTTTTTGGCTTTTATCACTGAATTAATATAAAATGTTGATCCCACTGGTCTTTCTCTTTAACATCTCTCAGAACCATACTTCAAACTTAAAAAAAAATCCTTCTTTACTTTTTCCTTTTTACTTCAAGCCTTGACATTCTCCTTTCTAATTTATCCTGCCCTTAAATATGATTTTCCTTCTCTCACTCGCCAATTTGGAACTCTAGAGTGACATCCTCTTCCCTATCATAATAGACTCTAATGTGAATTCCAAAATGATATGCACCCCCCCACATATTTTACTGTTTTAACATCTCATTATAAGTGTTTCTGCTTGAAAAAAAATCCAAAAGCAGAATTTATAGAAAATTATGTGGTAATTATTTACAGTTATATAAAAAGAGTCACCCAAGCTTCCTATAAATTCTTAATCCTTTTAGTGTTTAAATTATTCGTTAATTGAAGGGTAAAAATTGGTTTTGAAAGAGAAATATATCTAGAATTTGCTGCAAATTGATGATTGATCAGAAACAAGAACTAGGCATCTTAGAAACTACGATGTATGGTCATAGGGAAAGGCCATCCATAGCTCTGTTACTCAAGATGTCGTCCCCAGGAGACACCTGTTAGAAATAAGGAATCTCAGGCTCCACCCCACAGTTACTGACTAGAAACTTGCATTTTATCAAGATCTCCATGTGATTCAAATGCATATGGAAGTTTGAGAAGTACTCAGCTAGACCAGAAGGGAAGGATTACCTCCACACCACCCTTAACAGAGATTTAGCCAGCTTTTGAATAAGCCCTTAAAGAGCTTCCTGCTTTATAAGGAAGGCTCTTTATCTGCCAGATTTGTTTGATTTATTTTACAAACATATAGTACTTGCTATGTACCAAGCACTGTTCCAAGCACGTTATGAATAATCAATCATTTAATCCTTATGTAGCCCTGTGAAGTGTAGGCACTATTATTATCCCCATTTTACAGAATGGGAAACAGGAACAGAGGTTAAATAATCTGCTCCAATCTACTGCCTACAAAGGGCAGACCCAGGACCTGAAGCCAGGCAGGCTGGCTCTAAACAGTCCTGCTCTCACTGCCATGTTATGCTGCCTCTGATTGTTAACTTGTCTCTCTGTATGGGGCACAAATCTACCTTCGTCCTTGTAACTCCTTCCATTTGTCCTAATTCTGTCCTCTGAGATAGAAATAGTAATATGTACGTGGCTTTTTGGTTAACAAATGCTTGTACATATGTGTTAGTTAAACAGATCACATTCTTCTTTCTTATACATGATGACCCTTCAAATATTTGAAAATAGTGATCATACACCAACAGTGTTTACCTCCTTCAACCCTTTTCAGATGATTGGTTTCTAGAAAAACTTTTTAAAATTATGAAATATTTCGAGCACAGGAAACAGAATACAGTAAATGTGCACACAGATGTTAAGAATAGAATATTGTTGGGCTTCCCTGGTGGCGCAGTGGTTGAGAGTCCGCCTGCTGATGCAGGGGACACGGGTTCGTGCCCCGGTCCGGGAAGATCCCACATGCCGCGGAGCGGCTGGGCCCGTGAGCCGTGGCCGCTGAGCCTGCGTGTCCGGGGCCTGTGCTCCGCAACGGGAGAGGTCACGGCAGTGAGAGGCCCGCGTACCGCAAAAACAAAAACAAAAACAAAAACAAACAAAAAAAAGAATAGAATATTGTAGAAAAAAATCAAGCCCCTGTGTATATCTTTAACAACCCCACTCCCCTCCCTTCTCTGTCCTGAATTTGCAGGGAATTATACCCATGCATTCTTTCGTATGTGTCTATACTATACTTTCATACTTTTATCACACGTGTGTGATATAGTGTGTTTTGCATGTTTTATAAATCTAGTATCATTAACTGTACATATCCTTCTGTAACTTTTTTCCTCAGCATCATTTTTATGGTATTAATCCATACTGATATATTAGCTTTAGTGCATACATTTACCTGCATTTACTAATTCGTTTTGTCTATTTATTTATCATTTCTCCTGTTGCTGGACAGTTAGGTTGTTTCCAGCATTCTGCTCCTACAACTTTGTATAATGCATTGTCATGTGCTAACACATGAAACTTTATATATACGCGTGTGTGTGTGTTCTCCCAGATTACATTCTGAAGATAACTGACCTGAATCTCTCCTTTAATCTATTAACATAAAACACTTAATTTCTTTTTTCTTTGCTAAAAATGTTTTCACATGTTTTTATATCTATTTTCACAGTCGAGAAACTAACGTGTAACTTTCTCATACTGTTCTTTTCTGTTTTTGTCTTGAGGATCAGCCTGTTTCTAGCCTCATAAAATAAGCTGGCCATTCTTTTCTATTCTTTGGCACAGTCTGCAGAGGATAAAAATAACTTGTTTTTTGAAAGGCTGGTAGAATTAAACAAAAAAACTATCTGGTCCTGAAATTTTTATTCTTGGTGGGTGGATTTTTAAATATTTGCTCAATTTGCTTTAGCCAGGATGAGACTATTTCAGGAGTTTCTGTTTCTTCATTTTTGAAAAAATAAACTTTTTATTGAGATAAAACATACTTATAGAAAAATGCAAGCCATGAATGTAAAACTCAATAAATTTTCGTAAAGGTAACCTGCCCCTGTAACCAGAAAACAGTTCAAGTAGAATATTACCAGCACCCTAACTGCCCTTGTGCCCCCTTTCTAGTCCAGGAGACCACTGGCTGCTGACAGAATAGGTTTTGCCAGCTCTTGTGCTTTATAGAAATGGAATCATACTGTGTGTACTCTTTTGTGCCTGGCTTCTTTTACTCAGAATTATGCAACATTCATTCATATTGTTGCATGTATTGTAGTTTGTTCCTTCTCATTGCTGTATAGTATTACACTGCGTGAAAATACCACAAATTGCTCTACCCAAAGATCATGAAGACACTTACCTATTCTATCTTATAAAAGCTTTGTTTTACTTTAACATGGTTTAAAAAATTATATTCAAAACTTCCCATTTTTAAAATTTTCAAATTTATTGGCAGAAAATTGCTCACATTATACTCTTGACATTTTAATATCTCTTGAATTCTCAGTTCTCCCTTTGTTTATTCTTAATATTATCTGTGTCTAATCTGTTTTTTCTTGGTCAGTCTTGCCAAAGTTTATCTATTTTGTTATCTGAAAGAACCAGCTTGTGGTTTTGTTCTTTATTCCTTTGTGTTCTATTTCATTAATTTCTGGTCTTTATTTCTCTTCTTGTACTTTCTTTGAGTTTCCATCAACATGTTATTTAGAGGTGCATTTGAAAAATTCCAAACATAATTTTACGTAGTCGTCTTTTTGTTACTAATTTCTAACTTAACTGCATTCTTATCAGAAAATATGGTCCAAATGTTATCCATTCTTGGTACGTGTTGATACTCACTTTGTATCATAGTTTTGTGTGTGCTTGAAAAGAATTTTTAAATTAGGTTCAGGGTTCCATATGTCCATTAAATATAATTCGTTAATTGTGTTGTTTGAATATATACTCTTAATAAGTTTTTGTTTGCTTTAACAAGATTAATAACTGAAAGATATATGATTAAAAAGACTGTGATTTTGCCAAAATTTTCCAGTAATTGTCATAATTTGAAGCTATGTGTGCCATTTTATATCTTTGTAGTGAATTGTTCCTTTTATCATGCTAGGGGAATCTTTTATACTTAGCCATACCTTTTCACTTAAATTCTGTCTAGTCTGATATTGAAAAAACTATTCCAGCTTTCTTTTGGATGATATTATTTGTTCTTTTTCTGTCCTTTTCTTTCTTTTCGTTTTCTTCCAGTTTTATTGAGATATAATTGACATACAGCACTGTATAAGATGTACAGCATAATTATTTAATAATGAAATTATCACAATAAGTTTAATGAACATCTCATTTAAATACAAAATTAAAGAAACAAAGTTTTCCTTGTGATGAGAACTCCTAGGATTTATTCATAACAATTTTCATATATGACATACAACAGTGTTAATTATATTTATGTTGTACATTTCATCCCTGGTACTTATTTATCTTATAACTGGAAGTTTGTACCTTTTGACCACCTTCCTCCAATTCCTCCTTCACCCACCCCCCACCTCTGGTAACTACAAATCTGGTTTCTTTTTCTATGAGTTTGTTTGTTTTTCAAGTATAATTGACTTAAAACAATATGTTAGTTCTTGTCACACAAGAGTGATTTGATAGTTCTCTACATTTCAAAATGATTACAGTAAGTCTATTTATGCTATATCACTACACAAAGATATTATATAGTTATTGACTATATTCCCCACACTGTATATTTCATCCCTGGGACTCATTTGTTTTGCAACTGAAAGTTTGTACCTCTTAATCTCCCTCACATCTATCTTTCCTTCGCTTATGCCTCTCCCTTCTGGCAACTACCTGTTTGCTCTCTGTAGCTATAACTCTGTTTCTGTTTTGTTTGTTCACTTGTTTTGTTTTTCATATTCCACATATAAGTGAAATTGTATAGTATTTGTCTTTTGCAGGCTGACTTATTTCACTTAGCATACTACCCGCTAGGTCCAACCATGTTGTCACAAATGGCAAGATTTCATTCTTTTTATTTTTGCGGTACGCGGGCCTCCCACTGCTGTGGTCTCCCCCGTTGCAGAGCATAGGCTCCAGATGCGCAGGCTCAGCGGCCATGGCTCACAGGCCCAGCTGCTCCGCGGCATGTGGGATCTTCCCGGACCGGGGCACAAACCTATGTCCCCTGCATCGGCAGGCTGACTCTCAACCACTGTGCCACCAGGGAAGCCCTCTTTTTTTTTTTTTTTTTTTATGTCTGACTAGTATTCGATTGTGTATACATTCCACACATCTTCTTTATCCATTCATCTATTGATGGGCACTTGGGTTGCTTCCATATCTTGGCT
>NC_041224.1:88464381-88470411 GCF_002837175.3 Physeter macrocephalus
GCCGATGCAGGGGACACGGGTTCGTGCCCCGGTCCGGGAAGATCCCACATGCCGCGGAGCGGCTGGGCCCGTGAGCCGTGGCCGCTGAGCCTGCGTGTCCGGGGCCTGTGCTCCGCAACGGGAGAGGTCACGGCAGTGAGAGGCCCGCGTACCGCAAAAACAAAAACAAAAACAAAAACAAACAAAAAAAAGAATAGAATATTGTAGAAAAAAATCAAGCCCCTGTGTATATCTTTAACAACCCCACTCCCCTCCCTTCTCTGTCCTGAATTTGCAGGGAATTATACCCATGCATTCTTTCGTATGTGTCTATACTATACTTTCATACTTTTATCACACGTGTGTGATATAGTGTGTTTTGCATGTTTTATAAATCTAGTATCATTAACTGTACATATCCTTCTGTAACTTTTTTCCTCAGCATCATTTTTATGGTATTAATCCATACTGATATATTAGCTTTAGTGCATACATTTACCTGCATTTACTAATTCGTTTTGTCTATTTATTTATCATTTCTCCTGTTGCTGGACAGTTAGGTTGTTTCCAGCATTCTGCTCCTACAACTTTGTATAATGCATTGTCATGTGCTAACACATGAAACTTTATATATACGCGTGTGTGTGTGTTCTCCCAGATTACATTCTGAAGATAACTGACCTGAATCTCTCCTTTAATCTATTAACATAAAACACTTAATTTCTTTTTTCTTTGCTAAAAATGTTTTCACATGTTTTTATATCTATTTTCACAGTCGAGAAACTAACGTGTAACTTTCTCATACTGTTCTTTTCTGTTTTTGTCTTGAGGATCAGCCTGTTTCTAGCCTCATAAAATAAGCTGGCCATTCTTTTCTATTCTTTGGCACAGTCTGCAGAGGATAAAAATAACTTGTTTTTTGAAAGGCTGGTAGAATTAAACAAAAAAACTATCTGGTCCTGAAATTTTTATTCTTGGTGGGTGGATTTTTAAATATTTGCTCAATTTGCTTTAGCCAGGATGAGACTATTTCAGGAGTTTCTGTTTCTTCATTTTTGAAAAAATAAACTTTTTATTGAGATAAAACATACTTATAGAAAAATGCAAGCCATGAATGTAAAACTCAATAAATTTTCGTAAAGGTAACCTGCCCCTGTAACCAGAAAACAGTTCAAGTAGAATATTACCAGCACCCTAACTGCCCTTGTGCCCCCTTTCTAGTCCAGGAGACCACTGGCTGCTGACAGAATAGGTTTTGCCAGCTCTTGTGCTTTATAGAAATGGAATCATACTGTGTGTACTCTTTTGTGCCTGGCTTCTTTTACTCAGAATTATGCAACATTCATTCATATTGTTGCATGTATTGTAGTTTGTTCCTTCTCATTGCTGTATAGTATTACACTGCGTGAAAATACCACAAATTGCTCTACCCAAAGATCATGAAGACACTTACCTATTCTATCTTATAAAAGCTTTGTTTTACTTTAACATGGTTTAAAAAATTATATTCAAAACTTCCCATTTTTAAAATTTTCAAATTTATTGGCAGAAAATTGCTCACATTATACTCTTGACATTTTAATATCTCTTGAATTCTGTTCTCCCTTTGTTTATTCTTAATATTATCTGTGTCTAATCTGTTTTTTCTTGGTCAGTCTTGCCAAAGTTTATCTATTTTGTTATCTGAAAGAACCAGCTTGTGGTTTTGTTCTTTATTCCTTTGTGTTCTATTTCATTAATTTCTGGTCTTTATTTCTCTTCTTGTACTTTCTTTGAGTTTCCATCAACATGTTATTTAGAGGTGCATTTGAAAAATTCCAAACATAATTTTACGTAGTCGTCTTTTTGTTACTAATTTCTAACTTAACTGCATTCTTATCAGAAAATATGGTCCAAATGTTATCCATTCTTGGTACGTGTTGATACTCACTTTGTATCATAGTTTTGTGTGTGCTTGAAAAGAATTTTTAAATTAGGTTCAGGGTTCCATATGTCCATTAAATATAATTCGTTAATTGTGTTGTTTGAATATATACTCTTAATAAGTTTTTGTTTGCTTTAACAAGATTAATAACTGAAAGATATATGATTAAAAAGACTGTGATTTTGCCAAAATTTTCCAGTAATTGTCATAATTTGAAGCTATGTGTGCCATTTTATATCTTTGTAGTGAATTGTTCCTTTTATCATGCTAGGGGAATCTTTTATACTTAGCCATACCTTTTCACTTAAATTCTGTCTAGTCTGATATTGAAAAAACTATTCCAGCTTTCTTTTGGATGATATTATTTGTTCTTTTTCTGTCCTTTTCTTTCTTTTCGTTTTCTTCCAGTTTTATTGAGATATAATTGACATACAGCACTGTATAAGATGTACAGCATAATTATTTAATAATGAAATTATCACAATAAGTTTAATGAACATCTCATTTAAATACAAAATTAAAGAAACAAAGTTTTCCTTGTGATGAGAACTCCTAGGATTTATTCATAACAATTTTCATATATGACATACAACAGTGTTAATTATATTTATGTTGTACATTTCATCCCTGGTACTTATTTATCTTATAACTGGAAGTTTGTACCTTTTGACCACCTTCCTCCAATTCCTCCTTCACCCACCCCCCACCTCTGGTAACTACAAATCTGGTTTCTTTTTCTATGAGTTTGTTTGTTTTTCAAGTATAATTGACTTAAAACAATATGTTAGTTCTTGTCACACAAGAGTGATTTGATAGTTCTCTACATTTCAAAATGATTACAGTAAGTCTATTTATGCTATATCACTACACAAAGATATTATATAGTTATTGACTATATTCCCCACACTGTATATTTCATCCCTGGGACTCATTTGTTTTGCAACTGAAAGTTTGTACCTCTTAATCTCCCTCACATCTATCTTTCCTTCGCTTATGCCTCTCCCTTCTGGCAACTACCTGTTTGCTCTCTGTAGCTATAACTCTGTTTCTGTTTTGTTTGTTCACTTGTTTTGTTTTTCATATTCCACATATAAGTGAAATTGTATAGTATTTGTCTTTTGCAGGCTGACTTATTTCACTTAGCATACTACCCGCTAGGTCCAACCATGTTGTCACAAATGGCAAGATTTCATTCTTTTTATTTTTGCGGTACGCGGGCCTCCCACTGCTGTGGTCTCCCCCGTTGCAGAGCATAGGCTCCAGATGCGCAGGCTCAGCGGCCATGGCTCACAGGCCCAGCTGCTCCGCGGCATGTGGGATCTTCCCGGACCGGGGCACAAACCTATGTCCCCTGCATCGGCAGGCTGACTCTCAACCACTGTGCCACCAGGGAAGCCCTCTTTTTTTTTTTTTTTTTTTATGTCTGACTAGTATTCGATTGTGTATACATTCCACACATCTTCTTTATCCATTCATCTATTGATGGGCACTTGGGTTGCTTCCATATCTTGGCTATTGTAAATAATGCTGCAATGAACATAAGGGTGCATATATTTTTTCAAATTAGTGTTTTGGTTTTCTTTGGATATATGCCCAGGAGTGGAATTGCTGGATCATATGGTAGTTCTATTTTTAATTTTTTGAGGAATCTTCATACTGTTTTCCATAGTGGCTGCACCAACTTACATTTCCACCAACAGTGTACTAGGGTTCCCTTTTCTTCACATTCTCACCAACACTTTATCTTTTTAAATAATAGCCATTCTAACAGGTGTGAAGTGATGTCTCATTGTGGTTTTGATGTCCATTTCTCTGATGACTAGTGATATTGAGCATTTTTTCATGTACCTTTTGGCCATCTGTGTGTCTTCCTTGGAAAAAATTCTATTCAGCTCCTCTGCCCATTTTTTAATAGGGTTTTTGTTTTTTGGATGTTGAGTTGTATGGATTACTTATATATTTTGGATATTAACCCCTTATCTGATATATCATTTGCAAATATCTTCTCTCATTTAGTAGGCAGCCTTTTTGTTTTGTTGATAGTTTGCTTCACTATCCAAAAGCTTTTTAGTTTGATGTAGTCCCATTTGTTTATTTTTGCTTTTGTTTCCCTTGCCTGAGGAGATATATGCAAAAAAAATATTACTAAGACCAGTGTCAAAGAGCATACTGCCTATGTTTTCTTCTAGAAGTTTTCTGGTTTCAGGTGTTACATTTAAATCTTTAATCCATTTGAATTTATTCTTGTGCATGTTGTGAGAGAGTAATCTAGTCTGATTTTTTTGCATGTAGCTGTCCACTTTTCCAACACCATTTCTCTAAGAGGCTGTCTTTTCCCCATTGTGTATTCTTGTCTCCCTTGTCATAGATTAATTGACCATGTAAATGTGGGTTCATTTCTGGGCTCTCTATTCTGTTCCACTGATCTATGTGTCTGTTTTTGTGTTAATTTCTCTTTCTGATAGTTTGTTGTTAGTGTACAGAAATGCAGTAGGTTCTGTGTATTAATTTTGTATCCTGCAACTTCACCGAATTCATTGATGAGTTCTAGTAGTTCTTTGGCGGCATCTTAGGATTTTCTTTTTTTAATGCTATTTATTTTATTTTATTTATTAAAAAAAATTTTTATTGGAGTAAGTTGATTGTTGTGTTAGTTTCTGCTGTACAGCAAAGTGAATCAGTTATACATATACATATATAGACTCTTTTTTTAAGCTTCTTTGCCCATTTAGGTCATTACAGAGTATTGAGTCGAGTTCCCTGTGCTATACATACAGTAGGTCCTTATTAGTTATCTATTTTATATATAGTAGTGTGTATATGTCAATCCCAAACTCCCAATTTATGCCCCTTTCCTTACCCCCAGGTAACCATAAGTTTGTTTTCTACATCTGTAACTCTATTTTTTTGTAGATAAGTTCATTTGTACCCTTTTTTTAGTTTCCACATATAAGCGATATCATATGATATTTGTCTGTCTGACTTACTTCACTTATGACAATCTCTAGGTCCATCCATGCTGCTGCAAATGGCATTATTTCATTCTTTTTTATGACTGAGTAATATTCCATTGTAGAGTGTACCACATCTTCTTTATCCATTTCTCTGTTGATGGACATTTAGGTTGCTTCCATGTCCTGGTTATTGTAAATAGTGCTGCAATGAACATTGGGGTGCATGTATCTTTTCAAATTATGGCTTTCTCTAGATATATGCCCAGGAGTGGGATTGCTGGATCATACAGTAGCTTTATTTTTAGTTTTTTAAGGAACCTCCATACTGTTCTCCATAGTGGCTGTACCAATTTACATTCCTACCAACAGTGTATGAGGGTTCCCTTTTCTCCACACCCTCTCCACCATTTATTGTTTGTAGACATTTTGATGATGGCCATCTGACCAGTGTGAGGTGATACCTCATTGTAGTTTTGATTTGCAGTCCTCTAATAGTGATGTTGAGCATCTTTCTCATGTGCTTTTAGGCCATATGTATGTCTTCTTTGGAGAAATGTGTATTTAGATCTTACACCCATTTATTGTTCAGTTTCTTTTTTTGATATTGAGCTGCATAAGCTGTTTGTATATTTTGGAGATTAGTTCCTTGTCAGTTGCTACGTTTGCAAATATTTTCTCCCATTCTGAGGGTTGTCTTTTTGTTTTGTTTATGGTTTCCTTTGCTGTTCAAAAGATTTTAAGTTTATAGGTCCCATTTGTTTATTTTTGTTTTTATTTGTATTACTCTAGGAGGTGGATCGAAAAAGATCTTGCTACAATTTATGTCAAAAAGTGCTCTTCCTATGTTTTCCTCTAAGAGTTTTATAGTGTCTGATCTTACATTTAGGTCTTTAATCCATTTTGAGTTTATTTTTGTGTATGGTGTTAGGGAGCGTTCTAATTTCATTCTTTTACATGTAGCTGTCCAATTTTCCCAGTACCACTTAATAAGAGACTGTCTTTTCTCCAGTGTACATTCTTGCCTCCTTTGTCATAGATTAGGTAACCATAGGTGCGTGGGTTTATCTCTGGACTTTCTCTCCTGTTCCAGTGATCCATATTTCTGTTTTTGTGTCAGTACCAAGTGTTTTGATGACTGTAGCTTTGTAGTATAGTCTGAAGTCAGGAAGCCTG
>NC_041224.1:88470572-88483952 GCF_002837175.3 Physeter macrocephalus
TGCATTGAATCTGTAGATTGCTTTGGGTAGTATAGTCATTTTCACAATATTGATTCTTCCAATCCAAGAGTATGGTATATCTCTCCATCTGGTTGAGTCACCTTTTATTTCTTTCATCAGTATCTTATAGTTTTCTGAGTACAGGTCATTTGCCTCCTTAGGTAGGTTTATTCCTTGGTATTTTATTCTTTTTGATGCAATGGTAAATGGAATTGTTTCTGGAATTTCTCTTTCTAATCTTTTGGTTTGCTATTATTTTGTTGAGGATTTTTACGTCTATGTTCATCAGTGATATTGCCCTTTAATTTTCTTTTTTTTGTGATATCTTTGTCTGGTTTTGGTATCAGGGTGATGGTGGCCTCATAGAATGAGCTTGAGAGTGTTCCTTTAATGTGTTAAGAGATTTCTGTGTATTAATTTTGTATCCTGTAACTTTACCAAATTCATTTATGAGCTCTAGTAGTTTTCTGGTAGCATCTTTAGCATTTGCTATGTATAGTATCATTTCATCTGCAAACAGTGACAATTTTACTTCTTCTTTTCCAATATGGATTCCTTTTATTTCTTTTTCTTCTCTGATTGCCGTGGCTGGGACTTCCAAGATTATGTTGAATAATAGTGGCGAGAGTGGACATCCTTGTCTTGTTCCTGATCTTAGAGGAAATGCTTTCAGTCTTTCACCATTGAGAATGATGTTTGCTGTAGGTTAGTCATATATGGCCTTTATTATATTGAGGAAAGTTCCCTCTATGCCCACTTTCTGGAGAGTTTATTTTTTTTTATCATAAATGGGTGTTGAATTTTGTTGAGAGATTTTTCTTCATCTGTTGAGATAATCATATAGTTTTTATTCTTCAATTTATTAATATGGTGGATCACATTGACTGATTTGCATAAATTGAAGAATCCTTGCATCCCTGGGATAAATCCCACTTGATCATGGTGTATGATCCTTTTAATGTGTTGTTGGATTTGGTTTGCTATTATTTTGTTGAGGATTTTTGTGTCTATGTTCATCCTCTCCCGTTGTGGAGCACAGGCTCCAGACGCACAGGCTCAAGGGCCATGTCTCACGGGCCCAGCCACTCCGTGGCATGTGGGATCTTCCCGGACCGGGGCTCGAACCCGTGTCCCCTGCATCTGCAGGCAGACTCTCAACCACTGTGCCACCAGGGAAGCCCTAATTTTCTTTTTTTGTGTGTTATCTTTGTGTGGTTTTGATATCAGGGTGATGGTGGCCTCATAGAATGAGCTTGGGAGTGTTCCTTCCTCTGCAACTTTTTGGAAGAGTTTCAGAAGGGTAGGTGTTAACTCTCCTCTAAATGTTTGATAGAATTCAGCTGTGAAGCCATCTGGTCCTGGACTTTAGTTTGATGGAAGATTTTTAATCACAGTTTCAATTTCAGTACTTGTCATTGGTCTGTTCATATTTTCTATTTCTTGCTGGTTCAGTCTTGAAAGGTTGTCCTTTCTAAGAATTTGTCCATTTCTTCTAGGCTGTCCATTTTATTGGCATATAGTTGCTTGTAGTAGTCTTTTATAATCCTTTGTACTTTTTTTTTTTTTTTTGTCTGTGCAAAGTCTTTGTTGTGGCACTTGGGATCTTAGTTGCTGCACGTGGGATCTTTAGTTGTGGCACGTGGGATCTTTTAGTTGTGGCATGAAGGCTCATAACTGCATCACGAGGGCTTCTTATTTGCGGCATTCGGACATACTAGTTGCAGCATGCGGACTCTTAGTTGCAGCATGCATGCGGGATCTAGTTCCCAGACCAGGAATCAAACCCAGGCCCCATGCATTGGGAGCATGGAGTCTTACCCACTGAACCACCAGGGAAGTCCCATGATCCTTTGTATTTCTGTGGTGTCAGTTGTAACTTCTTTCTCATTTGTGATTTTATTGATTTGGGCCCTCTCTCTTTTTTTCCTTGATGACTCTCGCTAAAGGTTTCTCCATCCACACTGCATTAGGAGGCAAAACTCAACTTCAAAAACTTATAGTCTTTGGATCCAGCATGTTAAGAAACATCTCATATATGGTTGTCCTGTCCTCAGCAGAGGGAGCCATTTTCAGTAATGACATGGAGCTGAAGGCAACCCTTCTCCCCTTGTTCAATTCTCCTTGTCTAAAGAACTCTTCTTCCTCTGGGCTTTCAAGGGTGAGTGGATTTACAAATGCCTGCCCTTTGTTTTCAGAATCACGAGCCACCATTACAAATGTCACATCCAAAACAGGGGAAAATTCATTGTCGTGTAACTGGAACATATGCATACTCACTTCCATGGACGTCTTCCCAACCCAACTAACATGGCCACTGAACTTGATGTCCTGTTCTGGGCTTAATTAAGCTCTTCTTACACATATCAATCCTGTCCACCAGGGCTGTAATTATTGATAAAGGAGACATCTTAGCTGAATGATTTTTGTTGTGCATGTAGCAAATAAGAACTCCTAAGCTGTCAAGATCCTCAAGAATCCTGCCAAACCTTAAAGTGTTTTGCAGTCAAATATTTCTCTTATAATTCAGGCTGACTGCCCAAAGGTAAGAGAACTTCAGTGTAACTGTCTTTCATTCTCCTAGGTGGCAGTCCTTTCTGTGACTTAGCCAAAAAGCTATGAAGTAATTTTCTTTCCTCCATTGCTTTCATGTGGTCTCTCCAGTTTGTGGATGCTCCTACTATCTCCCACAACTTATCTGGAATTTCATGAATGTGGAAGACTCTGTTTCTCGGGATTCTGAGATCCTCGAGTCAGTTCTCTGATGGGAGCAAGGAGCCCTTTACTCAGGGTACAAAGCTGCAGCACTGCCCGCCTCATTGTGCTTGCCTGCCGCCGTGCACATGACCACAGACCTGGGCTCTGTGTGTCGGTTGGTGGAGGGAAGTTGAGGCAATGGAGGGCAGGAGAGGGAGACAGATAGCGAGCACCGGACTGGACCTTGCTCCCCAGGATGGCACCCTTGCAGTGTGGCCACGGGAGGGGGCAGGGCGGGCTAGATTTACCAGAATCTTTACCAACCTTTTTGCAAACTAATTTCTCTTATATATTACTTTTTCATTTGTATTCAATTTTATTTTTGTAGGACATATTTCAGTAGACTTTTCAACAAGGGTCTCTTATCCTGAAGTCTCCCAAGTCTTTGACTGAAAAAGTCTTTAGTTTACGTTTTTGTTTGTTTGTTTGTTTTTGTGGTAGGCGGGCCTCTCACTGCTGTGGCCTCTCCCGCTGCGGAGGACAGGCTCCGGACGTGCAGGCTCAGCGGCCATGGCTCACGGGCCCAGACACTCCGCAGCATGTGGGATCTTCCCAGACCGGGGCACAAACCTGCGTCCCCTGCATCGGCAGGCAGATCCTCAACCACTGCGCCACCAGGGAAGCCCTACTTTGATTCTTGAATAATTTAACTGGAGACCAAATTCTAGATTATTTTATCATTTTGAAACTATTTTATTATTTCTGTTTATATGGCTGCCATGGAGTTCTACCATCATGTTATTCTTTTGTAGGTAATCTTTTTTTCTTGTTGCTTTAAAAACTTTTCTCTTTGTGTTTGTTGTCTTGCAGTATTATTTTTATTTATCCTTGGTTCACTGTATTTCCTAAATTTGAAGATTCATGCTTTTCATTAATCATTTCTAATCATTATCACTTTCAATATTGTTTTGCTCCTATATTCTCTGGAACTTCTACTAGGTATATACTGAATGTTCTCATTCAACTTTATGTATTTATTTGTGGCTGTGTTGGGTCTTTGTTGCTGCGCGCAGGCTTACTCTAGTCGCAGCGAGTGGGGGCTACTCTTTGTTGCGGCGTGTAGGCTTCTCATTGTGGTGGCTTCTCTTGTTGTGGAGCATGGGCTCTAGGCGTGCAGGCTTCAGTAGTTGTGGCTTGTAGGCTCTAGAGTGCAGGCTCGGTAGTTGTGGTGCACGGGCTTAGCTGCTCTGCAGCATGTGGGATCTTTCCGGACCAGGGCTTGAACCTGTGTCCCCTGCATTGGCAGGCAGTTTCTTAACCACTGCGCCACCAGGGAAGTCCCTATTGAGCATTCTTTACGGTTTCATAAATAAGGCTTTTAGGCTAGCTGTCTGCCAAAATTACTGGGAATGGAAGTCTAGAATGATGCTTCACCCTACCCTATTCTACTATGTCAATTTTTTTTGTTTACATTGTCATCAAAACAGAACATATTCCAGCCATAATCTCTAGTCACTTTAGAACATTACTTCATCATCTGGATCCACCAGATGTTTTGTTTTTCTCAAATTACATCACACTATTATGGGCACCATTTTATAAACAAGGAAGTTTAAGCATATCAGCTTAAGGTCACATGGCCAAGACCAGGACCAGAGCCTGAATCTTTAAAATGTCAGCTTTGGGATATTTCTCTAAGGTGTAACAGGAGATGTGGGGAAGATGAAGGTCTAAGGGAACACTTAATAAGTACCTCCTATGTGCTAGCACTATAAGAGAAATAGCAGTTGTATAAGACAAGGTCTTATTACCCATTTTAAAAGATAAGGGAATTAAAGCTCAGAAAGGTTAAATAATTTCCTTAAGGTCACTGTGTAGTATTAGAGCTGAATTCATAGAATTGACTAGAAAAATCCATTTTCTTCCCTCTACCCCAGGGGTCAGCAAACTTAAAAAGCTAGATAGTAAATATTTTAGGATTTGCATGTCATGCAGTCTACAGTCTCTCTTGTAACTATTCAACTTTACAGTTGTAGTGTGAAAGCAGCCACTTAAAAACATAAACAAGTGAGCATGGCTGTATTCCCATAAAACTTTATTTAAGGACATTGAAAAATCTGAAGTTCATATAATTTTCACACATCACAAAATATTATTCTTCTGATTTTTTTCAACCATATAAAAATATAAAATGCATTCTTAGTTCACAGGCAGTATAAAAACAGGCAGCAGGCTGGCTTTGATCCATGGACAAATGGTTTGTCAACCCCTGCTCTATGCCATACCACCTTCTGAGAAGTGAGGTTCTCCAATGCCTTTGTTTCAAACATTGCTTTACTGGGTTAGGGAAGACATGGGAAGAAGAGAATAGAACAGGTTCTTTTTTGGGCCTTGGATGACCAAGGGAGCTGTTGCTGTACAACCTCCTCAAATTGTGTGGTAGCAGTATGCAGTTGTTTTAATGTCTTGTTCCAATGTTAAATGTCTTTTCATGTCTATCTTAGACTGTCTTCAAAATTAAACTATAAGCTCATTTAGGAAAGATGACTATTTTCTTATTTTAAAATTTCCTTTGATGTTTAATAGTCTATGTACAGTTGGTGCTCAGTATTAACTGATAAATATTAGAAGATGCCAAATACTATCCTATTTCATTCAGAGAGTCTATTAAATAATCGATGGACACCATATATAACCATTTCAGTGACATGAAAAATATACCATTCAGGCTTATGTATGATTTAATGTAACATATGATTTAGCTTTTAATCCAGTATAAGGGACAATTATAAAAATATTTCTTGGCCCTACCATTTTGGTTCTAATAGTTAAAGTATTCAAATGTAAACACTGTGACATTCCTTTCTCCCCTAGAACCACTTTGGTGATCTGGATGGTGGCCACTACACTGCTTTCTGCAAAAACTCAGTGACTCACGCCTGGTATAACTTTGATGACACACGAGTCAGTGAGATTCCAGATACTTCAGTTCAAACTGCTACAGCGTATCTCCTGTTCTATAGCTGCCAGCCCTTTTCTACACCTATACAAAAACGCAAGAGCTAGGAAAATGGTGTTTCCTGAAAATTGCAAAACTAGCAATTAGAACCTAGTACTTAAGTTTTGCTTTGTCATTAAAACTCCTGCAACTTACTTGCATCACTGACATTTTTAAGTCTTTCTGGCATGTTATGCAACCTTTCACAAGGTAAGTCTATAAAAAGATGGGTCCTGGCCCACTGAAAAAGGCAGCATGAAAATGATGTAATGCTACCAAATGGGGACCTTCAAAGCAATCAGATTATAAGTATTGTGTTCAGGTTTCAAAGTACAGTGTTTATTAGTGTGTATTTTTATCATAACTATCTCATAATAATTATATATATCCAACAAATTATTTTCCAAAGATACTTCATGGAGCTAAACCAAAATAACTTTTGTTCAAGTGGCTCTGTGACGTTAAGAATGTGATTTGAAAATATTTAATTGTTCAGATAATTTAGGCAAGAAACTATAATCTCTCAGACTAATTAATTGTAGAACATGAAAAGTTGTCAGTTTCACAATTCAACACCATCCTTTCATCTTCTTCCTGGGAGTCCACTAATGGTGACATCTTTCAGAAGCACCTTTAGAATCTTGTTTTTATATGGAGTGTTATATATTGACTTTACCTATAACAACTAAGTCCCTGAGGTAAATGATAAATTCTAAGCTCCTCTATCCCTTTTAGTACATCACTTTGCAAAGATGTGGTTTATAATGCAGTTCACTTTGCAGTCATGTCTGACTCATCTCTTTTTATCTTAATTTAGTTAAGATAAAAAATCATCTCTTTTAATTCGTAATCCTAAGAATTCTACTACTCTTGATAGAATGAGTCTGGGCATTAAATTATTTATATCTTACTCTGACTCCCAACTCTGAGAGAATCATAAGTGCTATATGCAGTTCAAGGTCAAGGTGAAGGACGAGTGGAATCAAGTGATGCAAAGGAATAAGTGTACTAAATTTTAAGTCATTGTAGTGGTATAAAGAGTGTATGTATAAAATCTATAATTCTACTGTTCTATGTTTAATAATATAAAATTAATTAAAGACAGAACACTTACAGGGTTTTAAATTATTTTTCTCATTAAGATTTTAATGTAGGTGTAAATGAAAATTCTCATTTAAAAAATTAAAGAAAAGTTTCCATTTATTTTTTTAGAATAAAGATTTAGTGCACAAATACAGCCCAAAGCCAACAGAAAAATAGCTTTGCCCTGTCATTTCCCTAAGAAAGCACTGCAATTACTCAGAATAGGCCAAAAGGAAAGAAAAAAAAAAAAAAAAAGCAATCCTCTGAGTTCTAGGCTTCACAAAAGGACCACATATTATACTATGTATATCGATTTGATGTGCAAGTGTGCAATAAATATATACACATACATTCCTATCTGTTTTACATCATTCTAGCGTATTCATAGATCAAGCTGGGATTTAGAAATGTGAAAAGGCCATAACAGTAAAAAGGAAAATGAAGGATACAATGGTTTTTAGATGAGTAGAATAATTATGCTTAGCTAATCATTTTAACTTTGGAGCAAACTAAAAAAGTTGTTTTGAAATAAATGGTACCTGTAAGGAATGCTTACTGCAATACTTGTTAAATGTTCTTGGTCAGTTTTTTGATAATAGCACTGACCTGAAGTATATGGTATAGTAACACAACTCTCACTGTCCTAGAATTCCTTTAAATGGCCAGCTATAGCTATCCAGAATCTTTAAGCATTTCAAGAGTTGTGTTGCTCAGCCTGTGAAAAGATAACTAGCTTATAACCTACTTCTCCTTATGTGGCTACATCAGTTACTCGTGGTCCCAATGACGTATAAAAGAGGATATAAGCTGCTGAAGATTTCACAGAAGAAACGGAAATATCAGAAACTTCATGATCATCAAATTTAAACCACCGCTGTCTTGCTGCATTTTTACAATAGGCAGTGTAGTGGCCTCCATCCAGCCCACCATAGTGATTCTGTGCCAAACAAGACAGAAAATCAAATCAAATTGAATTATTTAAAATATGTCAATAATTTCAAAGACTTATGTTGTTCTTACTTTCCTATGAGGTAAGGAACCACTTGAAACTGGGTTTTTTAGTTTGCTTCTAAAGAAAACGTATTTAGTTTAATGAGATACTTACCGAAACAGAAAACAAGTTATATTTCCTCAGATTGTTCTTTGGACCAATAACATACTGTGACAAGTCAAGATTTTCTAATGGGAAGTCCACAGATGTCTGCAATTTTTGCTTCCATCTGCCATCATAGGAAAAACTGTAGAGCATAACATTACAGCAATTACACTGACAGACCAAAGACATCAGAATGAACCCTAATTCATTCATTAACAATCCAGATTTTTAGACAGGACCATAAAATCCACTTCAAACACACAATCAGAATTTTAATAGTGGAGGGACCTGTTAAAGACACCTGGTTTCAGACTTCCCTGTTGGTGCAGAGGTTAAGACTCGGTGCTTCCAATGTAGGGGGCGTGGGTTCAATCCCTGGTCGGGAAACTAAGATCCCACATGCCACGTGGTGCGGCCAAAAAAGAAAAAAAGAAGAAAAAAAGGAAGAAGAAAAAGATAACGTAAGTCCCCTATATAAGAATCTTCAAGTTGTGAACTTTCAAAGATGTGAATGTGCCCCTGTATGCCAGCTGTTGTACTGTATTACTATACTTTTCAAGGTACTACACTGTAAGATTAAAAATGTTTTATTTTTTGTGTTTGTTTTTTATGTATTTGTGTGAAAAGTATTATAAACCTATTACAGTACAGTACTATATAGCGGAGTTAGTTGGGTACCTAGGCTAACTTTGTTGGACTTACAAATGAATCAGACTTACAAACGCACTCTTAGAACAGAACTCGTTCGTATGTAGGGGACTTGCTGTACTTGGTTTCATTTGTTTTACAAATGAAGAAACTGCCGTACACAGATATTAACACATTATTGACCAGAGACGTATTAGTACGTCTCTTGTTACCCGAACGTATTGACTGTAGGCATTTCAATATTCATTTACATAAGAAATTGCCAGCCGCCAGGTCAAACAGCTAGAGTGGTAGAGGTAGGGCCATACATTGGTCCCTTAATCCCTAGACCAGCTAAAGCTGTTAGATTAGTCTTCTACAAAGGTAAAAAGTTATGAAAACCCCCATTTATAATGCTAATCACCACAAAAGTACAGAGGAATGACAGAGGAGAGCTGCTCTAGATTTAAGCTTGTACTTTTGGGAACACTAGAGCTGGTAATTGCAAGCACATAAATTAGTGACTGAAATAATGGCATTCCATTATCCTGACATATTCTGCTTCTTTAAACACCAAAATACTGGTATTTTGGTTGGTGTAATATGGTTATTTCAGAATTATTTTTAAAAAAATGAACTCTGAACCATTTATACTTTTAGATATTCTCCAAGAGTAATACACAGCATTAAAAATTTTAACAGAACAAATATGTAATCATTTATAGAATGTTTAAGCCTCCACAATCTGCAAGAAGCAGAAAAGGACAACTGATATAATAAGCTTTTGTTAGAAAATTTACACAAGAGGAATTTGAACATATCAATGTGGAAGTTAACATAAATAACTGCCTAAGAATCGCCAATAATATAAGATGAAAACAAAAAATTAAAAAGAAATGCTTTCTTTGAAACAAAAATTAGAGGTCTCAATAAACAGATGAAACTTCCTTTTAAAGTTTTTCCAAAAAATGACTTCAAGTTATCACTCCACAGATGGATACCATAAAGACAAAGAATCAGAGCAAAAGACCTGGCACATGTTTTACAACTCTCTCGCCATTATTCTTCTACTGCTATAGGTCCAGATCTTTTTCATTGGCTGGAAAAATCTGGGCAAAAATATGTCTGCACTCTACAATGGCATCCTTAATGTTTTATCTTTAAAAATTACACCTTTAAAAAACTCATATATTTCATTTTCAGCACAGTATTTTTTTTATGTTTACTTTATTGTTTGAATGATAAATTTTATCTAATAGTGTGTTAGAGCTATATTGTATAACATTTTTATACATTTTCACTGAATGCTTTGTAATGATTTAAAATTTTCATATTTGAAATGCAATAATTTAGTTTCACTGACTTTTTAAAATTTTATTTTATATTGGAGTATCATTGATTAACAATGTGTGTTAGTTTTGGGTGTACAGCAAAGTGATTCAGTTATACATATACATGTATCTATCCTTTTTCAAATTCTTTTCCCATTTAGGTTATTATGGAATATTGAGCAGAGTTCCCTGTGCTATACAGTCAGTCCTTACTCGTTATCTATTTTATTTATTTTTAATTTTTTTGGCTGTGCTGTGTGGCTTATAGGATCTTAATTCCCTGACCAGAGACTGAACCCACACCCTCGGCAGTGAAAGTGCAGAGTCCTAACCACTGGGCAAACAGGGAATTCTCTTGGTTATCCATTTTAAATATAGCAGTGTGTACATGTCAATTTCAAACTCCCAATCTATCCCTCCCTGCTAGTTTCACAGATTTTTAAAAACAGAATTATATGAAAGAGTGATGCTGTCACTTTGCCCTGTTATTACAAACACTAAGGTGAACTAGAATCTCATTATTTCTGCCTAGTTTCCCTAGAGATACCCTAACCAGATAATCTTCCTTTGTTATACATCCTAAGTAGGTAGTACAACAAAGTGCTTAGAATAAAAGACTTAGAAGTCCTTCATCTAAAAAGTACTAAACACTTAGAAAAATGTGTCCCTTTTACCGTTTCAGATGCACTAAAAGTACAGGTGGCAACTTCCAGATTTCTATCTTTTTTAGCGAATCTCGTCGAGCTCTGCAATGACTGCAGTAAAACCTGTTGTTATCTGTGAGTTTTTCTTCTTTGGAAAATAATCTAAGGCAATCCTGGAGGCAAAAACAAGTAGTAGATACTTGTTAATATTTTCAACACAGTATCCCTGAGCATCTATTCAATAAGTTACTCTGCCAGGCATGAGGAATCCAACAGTAAACTACTACAAAACAGTTCCTGCCCCCACAAAGTTTATGATCTAGTGAGGGATGCAGACCCAGATGGGAGCTGACAGTGACAAGAGTGTGGCAAGTGGTGGTGCTGCCTATGGTGGAGGGAAGAAGTCCTGCATGCCCTGAGAGCACTGAGGAACAACTTCTACCTGGTGGCTCAGGAAGTTCTGACTAACAGGAAGCCAGCACTAAAGGGTGTCAGCAAGCTCTCTAAATCACACCGCTGTTGTCTGCAAAACATATTTATTTGACATACCCATGTAGAGCAAATTCCTATAAAAACTGTACCTAAATTAAAGTCAACATACAATTTTCCAAATTAACTTTTAAAACTTCTTCAGTAAATACAAACTTTAAAAAAAATTAACTCAAAGAATATTTTATAGGAAAATATCTTTTAAAAAAGGAAAATTTCTTATAAAAAATGCTGTTTTTTTCCTAATCTACAGAGGCCTAATTAAAACAAAATTTTTTTTTAAGTTTTAACCTATAAAATGTTTATGGGGCAAACAAGAGAAATAAATTACTGAATAAAGTACACCTCTATGTGCATATGAACAGAATTTTTCTTCAACAAATCATTTTCTCTCAATCCTAAACTTACCTGTAATGTACATTTACTTGTAGATGCTAGTGGTAGAGACAGATACATGAAAGCCTCAAATGTCCTAGACTTTTTGTGGCAGGTGAGGCACTGTACTGTGGATTTGAATTGACCCTGAAAAAGGGCAACAATGATAGATTCATTGAGCTGCTTGTGCTTCTGCCAAGCATGTTCTGCAGCTTTAAAGTCATCAAGATGATCATTATTTTCTTCTTTATGTCTCTTCCGATTATCAGCCTGGAAATAAAATTTAGACTCTATATTAATATCTCAAAGTCAACATTTAAATATAAAATTGAAAGAGTATATTAAATACAAACACTCTGCAGATTTAGAAACACTTCTTGTTCTTTTCAGAAAGGAATTCTAATCTCATCAAGTGCTACAAAAAAATTCTAGCCAAAAAAACCTCCTAAAATACCAAAACCGGGCTTCCCTGGTGGCGCAGTGGTTGCGCGTCCGCCTGCCGATGCAGGGGAATCGGGTTCGCGCCCCGGTCTGGGAGGATCCCACATGCCGCGGAGCGGCTAGGCCTGTGAGCCATGGCCGCTGAGCCTGCGTGTCCAGAGCCTGTGCTCCGCAACGGGAGAGGCCACAACAGAGGGAGGCCCGCATACCACAAAAAAAAAAAAAAAAAACAAAAAACCAAAACCCACTTTATCAAAAGGATGTAACTCGTTGCAATTTCTTAACAAATTTTTATTTAAAGAGCTGAAAAGTCTGGTTTTGAAAAGACATTCCACATATAGCTGGAAGTTAGGGCTACAACTAGACAGATGTTATTTTGCTGTCCTAGTCTCATGGATGGATACATTCTATCTATCTATCTATCTACCTTCACACACATATACACATATAGACACACACAACATACATATATTCACACACATACATATACATATATAAGCGTGTGTGTCTATTTGTGTATGTATGTGGTCACTGGTAAGAAAGGTGACCCCAAAGGTATCTGAAAGAGGACAGCTTGGTGCTAAAAAGAAGCCACAGTACACAGACAAAGATGCCTCAGTAATAACTTTTCACATGAATCATTTGGTCATGTGGGTCACAAACACAGCATCTCTGACAACTATTTTTACAAATTTACAACATTTACAAACTTCTTGCAGTAATACAACCTGTTAATAGTTTCATAAGTAAATACAAATTGCATATACTTCCTTTCAAATATTAGACCTATCAGATATATTTGTTTTAAAGTTCCATGCCATAGTACAGAGTCACTAGGTTTCAATAAATTAGCACCGAACAATCACCAACTATAATTTTAAATTGCTATAAAAATGAGTACAATGTTAAGCAACCCTAAGGGGCCTCTGCAACTTAGAAAAATGTCTTACTTTATTAAGATCTTCATGGAGACCATCCATTAGGAACAGAAGCAGTTCTTGTGAATCTTGCTGGCTGTATCCTGCAAACTGGTCATTGATCTTCCCAATAGTGATTTTAAAGTCTTTCGGACTGATATACCTGTACTGTCCTGTCCACAGGGCTTTCATGATTATGCCAAATTCTTCCGCCACTTCACCTTTATGCCCCAACAAATTTGACCTTTGCAAATAAAATTAAAGTTACAAAAAAGCAATACAGGAATTATAAAAAGCCAAGGTACAGTGGGTTCTTGACATCAACATTAAACTATTCACATACTGTAATATGTGACCCTACACTAAAATACTTATTCACAGGTTTATTACCAAATACCTATCTGAATCTTACTTTGATTACACCCCTCCAACTTGCTTCCTTTTGGCTGCCAGCCCTGCACGGTCTCCTATTCCTTATCAACAGGCTCCAGTTTATGACAGTGAGGTTCCACCTTCTTGTACTGTTCCTTTCCTGTCTGTCCTTTACCAATCAGAGGAGGCTTTTCTCTACACTGTTTTTTTTTTTTTTTTGAAACATCTTTATTGGAGTATAATTGCTGTACAATGGTGTGTTAGTTTCTGCTTTGTAACAAAGTGAATCAGCTATACATATACATATATCCCC
>NC_041224.1:88484061-88586255 GCF_002837175.3 Physeter macrocephalus
TTTTTTTTAGATTCCATATATATGTGTTAGCATACGGTATTTGTTTTTCTCTTTCTGACTTACTTCACTCTGTATGACAGTCTCTAGGTCTCTCCACCTCACTGCAAATAACCCAATTTCATTTCTTTTTATGGCTGAGTAATATTCCATTGTATGTATGTGCCACATCTTCTTTATCCATTCATCTGTCGATGGACACTTAGGTTGCTTCCATGTCCTGGCAATTTCTACACTGTTCTTAAGAATATTTTCCTCTTTTCTAATTTGACATCTCTGGAACTGGCTGGTAAGGAAGCGTGGTTAGATCACCCTTTTAATACTGTACTGCAAAAAGTATGATATTTCTTTACCTATTAATATCATCCTGATAACAGTTGCGGTTGAAATAATCAGCCAGATGTGGAGTATTACATAGGCACTGCAGTATTGAGTTCATGTAACAAGTATTTCCTAAATTACGAAGTCCAGTGAGAGCTGGTCCAGATCCTCCAAAAACAGGATTGAGGTTCCGAATTTGAGAAGCAGAAAGCCTCGTGATCTCAGTTTTAGGGTAGCTTGCTGGCCTAAGGAAGAAAAAAGCGTACAAGATACCTTAAAATGCACAGCACCTGAAATGAAGGTTCACCTACAGAGGGCAGTAAACTCCAGCATTTGTACCAGAGTATTCAGTAATCTTGCAAATAGTTATTAAGTTAGCTCATAAGGCAATGGGTCTTACAGGACATTTAGTATCTAGGTTAACACTGGTTGTATTCTGTGACCCTCCCATGAAACAAACACCTTTAACCTCTTATGTGAGTCCATGGTTTTTTACAGATACCCTGAGATAGATTCTCTGGCTTCTCATGAACAGGTAGAGTCTTCTAGTAGAGAAGCCTCTTTCAAACTTCTTTAAATGATTCCAGGAAGTTTAGCATTACCAAATGTTGTATTCAACCAGAATGCCAGACAAGGAATCAAAAAAAAAAAAAAAAAAAAAAGGTGTATGTGTGTGTATATATATATATATGGTACTGTGGAGTATATTATCAAGCAGGCAGAGGTTATTTGGGTACTATAACCTAAAGTCTGGAGCTGTGCTGACAAATATGGTAGTAGCCACTAGCCACAGGTGGCTATATAAATTTAAGATAAAATTTAAAATTTAGCTTTTTAGTTACATTAGCCACAATTCGAAATAGCCACTACCATACTGGACAGCACAGATACAGAACATTTCTATCTTCACAGATACAGAACATTTCTATCAACATGTCTACTGGACAGCACTGGACTAGAGAATGCCTACAAGACTTTTGTTACTTAGTGTATTTGATTTACATGTGGAACTTCTAGAACTGCTACAGCATTAAGAAAACTCCTAATTGATAAGTCTTTCTTTTATTATTGATCCTAAGTATATTTCCACCTCTGAAAGGAATACTGAGAACAGATTATATTTCAACCACCTTTTCTTTACACATGGCTCAGGTGTATACACTCATGTGCTATTTCTCTGTTCAACACAGATAAAAAATACATGAACTGCATATGCTGTAGTTTTAAAAACTGTCAAATTAACAAACTTTCATAAGAATGATAATTCAAGAAGGAATTACACCTCACTAGCTTTAATAGTGAGCCCTAAAATCTATAACTAGATTTACTAATTTTACAAAATCTCCTCCAGGTAAGTCCTACCTGGCAGGGAAGGTTCTCATGAGGAAAATATATTAACTACTTTTTGCGGAGGTGATTCTGAAGAGGCCAAAAAGACAGCCTAGTTAGAATTCCTTAGCAATTAAGAGTGTATTTAATAAATAGAAAAATGCATTTATTTTCACTTCCATCTATCCTACATCCCCCAAAATTAATGATCAGAAGTGGTAAATAGACTAGCAAACTATCTTCTCATAATCCTATCAATCATAAGCTAGGAGCATTAGAGTATTCAATAAGGGATAAAGCCAGGAATACATCTAAATGAGATACTGTTTTGGGGAAACCTAAATGAATCACCTGTTGATCACCACTTGTGAACAGAGTAACAGAAATGCAATGCAGGAAAAGTAAACAGAATACGGATTAGAAGCTGATACACACTATAATGCTCATTATTTTAATACTATATAAGTTTGCTCCCACATTACTGGCTGAGTTAAAAAAAAAGTTTGGAATTTAAGAGCTGCAACAAGACATACTCAATAATCCTATAAATTATGGTCCTCAAAAGGAGATTTAGGGATAACAGGAAGTTTATAAAACACATCTAAGCAGTCTACGGCACACTGCCTTAAAACTTAACAAGGTGTATACTTTTATATCTACGTTATTACGTATGATAATCCTCTGTGATATATTTAAGTTAGCACTTGGGAGAAAAACCAAGGACATTTCTTTTTTCCTCTTTAGTAAATAAAGGCTGGGATAGCCATCCACAGAATTTTCTGATGCCCTGATATTAATAAACTGATATGTTTAGAGTAGAAGTTTCCAATACAACAGATGATTCTATTTCTAGGAGTTAGGATAAACTTACTTGTTTTCCCGATTAACTGTTGGAGTTACTGCTGGCCTCCTCTTCTCTTCCTCTTGAATGGCTTGGGTTATATCTGGGGAGGAGTAGGAGCGCTTCAGTTTGGACGGTTCTCTATCCCGCTCGGCAGCAATCTGTGGCTTCGCTTTATGAGTTGGAGGGGTGGAAGGAGGTGCAGATGAAGGAGCCATTTCCGGTGGATACATATGAACAGTGTTGGTGGGCGAATGATAGTAACGAAAAGTTCCAGTGATAGGGTCAAGAAACTTACATGGGGAAGAAAAAAGGTCAAAAAATGATGAACATTGAGTGAACAACAACAAAAAAGTCACTCAAAAGTATTTCACTGCTAAATTTACTTCTGGATTAAAATTATTTGAATAAAATGGTGATAATCACTTCTATAATTAAATTTTCAAAGAACTTTAGGTTTTAAAGTGATACACTGTTTCTCAATGACAAATGCCAGGATGTTCATATACTGTAGCCAGCATCCCAGACTGGATATTGAAAAATCTAACCCTACTGTAATTAGGGAAATGAGGTATGTCCTTTATAATGAAGAAACAGAATCGACTCTGCATTAGAGAAGATGCAGAATAAACAAATACATGTTTTGTTTTTTAAAAAAACAGTGACCATGTAATTTATTTCTGTGCTAATATTGAATTTTACCTTGGCCCAGCCTGAAGGCAGTCCTGGTACGATCCTCCCCATTTCTTCACTTCGTGCTCTTGTCAAAGGCTCTCGAGACTAGTTTAAAGAAAAAAAAACCAAAAAAGTAAACGATTTTTAAATTACATTTTGCCATATACAAACTTAAGCTACTTGTACCAAAGAACCAAAAAGCCTTGTGTTGCTGCCCTTAATATTTTTTAAAACAAGTTCAAAGATGAAGAACTATACATGTTTTCTTTCTTTTTTAAAATAGATCTTTATTGGAGTATAATTGCTTCACAATACTGTGTTAGTTTCTGTTGCACAACAAAGCGAATCAGCCATATGCATACACATGTCCCCATATCCCTCTCCCATTCTCCCTATCCCACGCCTCTAGGTCATCGCAAAGCACCAAGCCAATCTCCCTGTGCTATACTGCTGCTTCCCACCAGCCAACTATTTTACATTTGGTAGTGTATATATGTCGATGCTGCTCTCACTTCGCCCCAGCTTCCCCCTCCCACCCCAAGTCCTCAAGTCCATTCTCTATGTCTACCTTTTTATTCCTGCCCTGCAACTAGGTTCATCAGTACCATTTTTTCTTTTTTTAGATTCCATATATATGCATTAGATTACAGTATTTGTTTTTCTCTTTCTGACTTACTTCACTCCATATGACAGACTCTAGGTCCATCCATCTCACTACAAATAATTCGATTTCATTTCTTTTTATGGCTGAGTAATATTCCATTTATATATGTTTTCTTAAAGTCCTAAAATTATCACAGCAAGGGGAAGGAGTGTGTGTGTAGAAGCCTATAATAACGGTGACTTTTAAAAGTTTCTCTAAAAAAACAAACACAGGCTTCCCTGGTGGCGCAGTGGTTAAGAATCCACCTGCCAATGCAGGGGACACAGGTTCGAGCCCTGGTCCGGGAAGAACCCACATGTTGCAGAGCAACTAAGCCTGTGTGCCACAAGTACTGAGCCTGAGCTCTAGAGCCCGTGAGCCACAACTACTGAGTCTGCATGCCACAACTACTAAAGCCCGCGTGCCCTAGAGCCTGTGCTCCACAACAAGAGAAGCCACTGCAATAAGAAGCCCGCCCACCGCAATGAAGAGTAGCCCCTGCTCTCTGCAACTCGAGAAAGTCCGTGCACAGCAACGAAGACCCAATGCAGCCAAAAATAAAAAAAGAAAAAAATAAATGTATAAAAGAAGAAAAAAATAATAAATTGGACTTCATAAAAAAAAACCCCAAAACAGAAACACAAAGACAATTTCACTTCTAGGTGTCAACCCAAAAGAAATGAAAATACATTTCCATACAAAGACACTTACATGCAAATGTTCATAGCAGCATTATTCATAACAGCCCCAAAGCAGAAGCAATCCAATGTCCATCAAATGTGGTATATCCATACAACGGAATACTACTCAGCAACAAAAGGAATAAACTACTGATACGTGGTACAATATAGATGAATGTCAAAAAATTACAGTAGGTGAGAGAAGAAATATACAAAAGACTATATATATATATTATTTGTATGAAATGCCTAGAAGAGGCAAATCTGTGGAGACAAAGGTTAGATTCATGGTTGCCTGGAATGGGGAGTGACTATAGCTGGGCACAGAGATCTTTTTGGTGTGATGGAAATGTCCTAAAATTGGATTGAGTTAAAACTGTTTCACAACTCTGAACTGAAATCACTGAACTGTACACTAAAAATGGATTACTTTTATGGTATGCAAATTATACCTCAAGAAAACTCTTAAATAAAAACAAAGGCAAAGACATCTTATAAAAGGCCTAAATATTTTTAAAATTGTGATGAAATATAACATTTACCATCTTGAACATTTTTAAGTGTATAGGTAAGTGGCATTAAGTATATTCACACTGTTGTGCAACCACTCTCCAGAACTCTCTTCATCTTGCAAAACTAAAACTCTGTACCCATTTAAACAACTCCCAACTTCTCCCAACCCCCAGGTCCCTGGCAACCACCACTCTACTTCCTGTCTCTATGAATTTAACCATTCCAAGTACCCTATATAAATGGAATCAAAGAACATTTGTCCTCTTGTGACTGGTTTATTTCACTTAGCGTAATGTCATCAAGGTTCATCCATGTCAGAATTTCTTTTTTTAAAGCTGAATAATATTCCATTGTATGTACATACCACATTTTTTATAGATTCATCTGTCAATGTATACTAGAGCTGCTTCCATCCTTTGGCCATTATGAATAATACTCTATGAACATGGGTGGATAAATATCTCTTTGAGAGTCTGCTTTCAATTCTTTTGGGTATATATCCAGAAGTAGAATTGCTAGATCCTACAATAAGTCCTAAGTATCTTTTAATTTCATAAAATGAATAGAACATACCATCATACTTTAAATAGGAAGATAAGGATCTATTCCCTTTAGCATATAAGTGGATCCATCATGCAAAACAAAGCAAAAAATGCTACCAAAGATAGCAAAGATTCCCTCAGAGAGAAGATCTTAAGATGGAGAAGGATGATATGGTAGAGATAACCACATGGCTATAATCCATGTTGTTTTTCCTATCCAATGAACTGTTGCTTACTTTATTTCTTTCAGTGTCTTCTGTATTCTCTCTAAAAGTTCCAGTCTTTAGAATTCCACTTTCTGGTTGTCCTTTAACCTTAACAGGCTGTAAAATTATTAAAATCAGAAGTGAAACAAAACTTTAACTTTTCCCCAACATAAACCTACCTATCACTAGCTAATACAAGCAAATCCATCAGACTGCAAATGTAAAAAGAGAAAAAAAAATGAGGCTCTGAAAAGTTTATTTGATTTCATTGTCAAATTAGACACTTAAAATTAAAGGTGGCGGGGCCCATGTGGGATTTCCTAACTCTAAAGGTAAAGAACTAAGAAACTTTGATGAATCAGTGGTGGGGAAGAGATGTCAATCACAGTGGATTATGAAGCACCGATTCATAATACATGGCCAAGTATAAGATGCTGGGTCATTAGTGTACACACACCATGGCCTCTTGTGAACATTATCCTTTTATTTAAATCTCTTATGATTTTGGCTACCTTGAAAGTGGTAGTGATCTAAAATCATTACGTATTAAAGAGAATTGAAGCGATTATAGAATTTCATACAGAGCAATATTCAGGAGTGCAAAATTCATTTTATATCCTCTTAGAACTTCTCATAGATGCTTTAAAAAATTCATTTTAATTTTATAGATTTTAAAAATAACTACAGTAAAGTAAAAACTTAAAAGTGTGATAATTTAAATAAAATTTATTCCAGAATAAATCACACATTTTGCCTACTTTTAAAAGGACCATACAATGAATGCAATCTTAACTTTCCTTCAGTGTGTTACATTATAGGAAACATAAAAAAACTACATGTGATCATCTCAGGGCTATTTAGACTTGTACGGATATTTGGCACCTATACTAAATGACCCCAGAAATACAAATGCTTTAAATTCTTAAGACTACCTGCCTCTGGATAGAAGGTGGCTTTGGAATTTAACTGCATATGTGATTCACAGGCAACTTACTTAACCTCTAAGCTTCAATTTCATCTGTAAATTGAATTCCTCATAGAGTTATCATTAGGAGGAATAAGTAAGATTATGTATCAATAGAAGAAATACCTGGCATATACTAGCTACACAATGAATAATATTTAAATGGTAAGAGTTCATGAGTTCTGATTCTCCTATGAATAAAGTTAGAGAATTTTAGAACATGGGCTTCATTTTCCTAACTCTGGATGTTTAGAAGGCTTTTGCATGGGACCCACATCTTTGATAATTAAAGTTACTAGGTTAAGTGTTCCCTGGATAAATGTGGCACTAATATGAATTGTTAATTTTGGTATATGCATAAACTGCTGCTTGAGAAGTATAGAAATTGACGTCCAATAAAGGCAGTATTTCGCCTCCAATTAGAATTCATTTTCACACTACCAAAAATATATTTCCATTTATATGAAATGTAAAAAGGGCTATAGCTGTTCTTGCTATTATAAAAACTTATTTCTTAGAAGATGACATGATACTATACATAGAAAATCCTAAAGATGCCACCAAAAAACTACTAGAGCTCATCAATGAATTCGGTAAAGTTGCAGTATACAAAACTCATATACAGAAATCTGTTGTATTTGTATACACTAATAATGAACTATCAGAAAGAAATTAAGAAAACAACCCCATTTACAACTGCATCAAAAAGAATAAAATAGGGACTTCCCTGGTGGTCCAGTGGTAAAGAATCCACCTTCCAATGCAGGGGACGTGGGTTTGATCCCTGGTCGGGGAACTAAGATCCCACATGCTGCAAGGCAACTAAGCCTGCGTGTCACAACTACTGAGCTCACATGCCTCAACGAGAGAGGCCGCATGCCACAAGCTACAGAGCCCATGTGCTCTGGAGCCCACATACCACAACTACAGAGCCCTAATGCCCTGGAGCCCACATGCCACAACTAGAGAGAGAAGACCCGCACGCCACAACTAGAGAGAAGAAGCCCACACCACAACGAAGAGCCTGTGCTGCAACGAGAGATCCCACGTGCTGCAACTAAGACCTGATGCAGACACAAAAAAAATTTTTTTAAGTAAAATAAATAAATATTTAAAAAAAGAATAAAATATATAGGCATAAATCTAACTAAGGAGGTAAAAGACCTGTACCTGGAAAACTATAAGACACTGATGAAAGATAATTGAGGATGACCCAAACAGATGAAAAGATAATACTGTGTTCATGGATTGGAAGAATTAATATTGTTAAAATGTCCATTCTACCCAAGGCAATCTACAGATTCAATGAAATCTCTATCTAAACACCAATGGTGCTCTCTATTGTCTTCTCTGCACTGGGAGCAGCTCTCCTGCCATGGCCCTTCAGCCCCTGAAAATGTACACTTGCGCCAAGTTCGTCTCCATCCCCTCCTTGATCAGGAGAACCTCTCCACTAATGAGCCGATCACTGTCTGCAGTGGTGCTGAAACGACCGGAGACGCTGACAGATGAGAGCCACAACAGCTTGGCAGCCCCAAGTCCCCTGACTACCTCACTTATTCCTAGCCACTGCTTCCAAACCAGTGCCATTTCAATGGACACTGACACAGCAGCCAAGTTCACTGGAGCTGGGGCTGCCACAGTAGGGGTGGCTGGCTCTGGGGCTGGAATTGGGACTGTGTTTGGGAGCCTCATCATTGGTTATGCCAGGAACCCTTCTCTGAAGCAACAGCTCTTCTCCTACACCATTCTGGGCTTTGCCTCTTGGAAGCCATGGGACTCTTTTGCCTGATGGTGGCCTTTCTCATCCTCTTTGCCATGTGAAGGGGCTGTTTCCACCTCCCATAGTTCTTTCTCCCGTGTCTTGTCTGCCCTGTATGTTCCTTTTCCTGTACCACCCCAGGCAGCCTGGGGAAAGGGGTTGGCTCAGGGTTTGACAGAAGGAAGACAAATAAATACTGTATTAATAAGAAAAAAGAAAAAAACAGAACAAAAAAAGACACCAATGGCATTTTCCACAGAACTAGAACAAATAATCTAAAATGTTTACAGAAACACAAAAGACCCCAAATAGCCAAAGCAATTTTGGGAAAGAACAGAACTGGAGGAATCATGCTCCCTGACTTCAACTACAAACCTACAGTCATCAAACCAGTATGGTACGGGCACAAAAACAGCCACACAGATCAATGGAACAGAACAGAGAGGCCAGAAATGAACCTACACTTATATGGTCAATTAATCTATGACAAGGGAGGAAGAATATACAATGGGGAAAAGACAACCTCTTCAATAAATGGTGTTGTTGATGGATCAGGTCTTTGAGATACATAAGGAAGGAAGTAATTTTTTTCCACACTTTTTTATTGGACAAAATAATTCAAAGTATGTATGCATTATAAAGTTCAGCATTCAAAGAGCACTGACATTTTATTAATATTAAAAATAAGCCAGGAGTTCCCTGGTGGTCCAATGGTCAGACTCCACGCTTTCACTGCAGTGGCCCCAGGTGCAATCCCTGGTCGGGGAACTAAGATCCCTCAAGCTGTGTGAAGCAGCCCCCAAAAACCCCAAACCAAAACCAACCAAACAAACAAAAAAACCAACAGAGAAGATGTAAAACAAACAAAAAAACCCCAAAAAACAAAACAAAAATGGTGTTGGAAAAACTGGACAGCTACATGCAGAAGAATCAAACTAGACTATTCTCCTACAACATGCACAAAAATAAATTGAAAATGGATTAAAGACTTAATGTAAGACCTGAAACCATAAAACATCTAGAAGAAAACACACGCAGAACACTCTTTGACATTGGTCTTAGGAATATTTTTTTTGCATATGTCTCCTCAGGCAAAGGAAACAAAAGCAAAAATAAACAAATGGGACTATATCAAATTAAAAAGCTTTTGCACAGAGAAGGAAACTATCAACAAAATGAAAAGGCCACCTACTGAATGGGAGAAGATACTTGCAAATGATAATATCTGATAAGGGGTTAATATCCAAATTATACAAAGAACTCAGACAGCTCAACATCAAAGAAACAAAAAACCTGATTTAAAAATGGGCAGAGGATCTGAATAGACATTTTTCTGAAGAACACATACAGATGTCCAACAGGCACATGAAAAGATGCTCAACATCACCAGTCATCAGGGAAACGCAAATCAAAACCACAATGAGATATTACCTCACACCTGTAAAAATGGCTATTATCAAAAAGACCACAAATAACAAGTATTGGCAAAAATGTGGAGAAAAAGGAGCCTTACTACAACACTGTTGGTGGGAATGTAAATTGGTACAGTCGCTATGAAAAACAGTATAGAGATTCCTTAAAAACTGAAAAATAGAACTACCATATGATCCAGCAATTCCACTCCTGTTTATTTATCCACAGAAACCAAAAACAGTAATTGGAAAAGATATATGTACCCCTATATTCATTGCAGCATTATTTACAATAGCCAAGATATGGAAGCAACCCAGGTGCCCATTAGTCAGCCATTAAAAAAAAAAAAAAGAATGAAATCTTGTCACTTGTGACAACATGGATGGACCAAGAGGGTAGTATGCTAAGTGAAATAAGTCAGCCCCCAAAAGATAAATATTGTATGATTTCGCTTACATGTAGAATCTAAAAAACAAATGAACAAACATAAAACAGAAACAGTTACAGATATAGAGAACAAACAGTTGGTTGCCATAGGGGAGGACAGTGTGGGGAGGAAAGAAATAGGTGAGGGAGATTAAGAGTTATAAACTTTCAGTTGCAAAATAAATGTCACAGGGATGAAATATATACAGTGTGGGGAATATAGTCAATAGCTATGTATCCTTGTATGGTGACATATCGTAACTAGACTTATTATGGTGATCATTTTGAAATGTATAGAAATACCAAATCGTTATGTTGTGTAACAGGAACTAACAGACTGTTATAAATCATTTATACTTCAAAAACAAACAAACACATAGGAAAAAAGATCAGATTTGTGGTTATCGGAGGTGGGAGGTGGGAGTAGGGGGAACTGGATGAAGGTAGTTGTAAGGTACAAACTTCCAGTTATAAGGTAAGTAAGTACTGGGGATGTAATGTATGACATGACAAATATACTCAACACTGCTGTATGTTACATATGAAAGATGTTAAGAAAGTAAATCCTAAGAGTTCTTATCACACAATTTTTTTTTTACTGTTTAATTTTGTACCTCTATGAGATGATGGGTGTTCATTAAATTTACTGTGATAATTATTTCATGATGTATGTTTATGCTGTACATCTTAAACTTATACAGTGCTGTATGTCAATTATATCTCAATATTACTAGAAGGAAAAAAATAAAAACAAAGTAGGATTAAAAAAACCCAAAACACTTATTTAGTGTTCAAAAGGGAAAGACATTGTTAATTGCATAATAGACAACAACAACAGCAACAAAATAAAACAAAAAGGCCAAAAAAAAGCCCATGAAAAGCATACATGATATTATTAGGTTAAAAAAAAAATCTCCTCCAGGGGACTTCCCTGGTGGTCTAGTGGTTAGGATCTGGTGCTTTCACTGCCGTGGCCAGGTTCAGTCCCTGGTCTGGGAACTGAGATTCTGAAAATCAATGTTGGGATATAGCCAAGGGCAGAAAAAGGCAACATTAATGGGGTTATTGCCAATATTATTGACTAGATGAATCAACAAACAAAATGACATAGACCTGACAAAAAAAATCATTATACACAAAGATAAATGTTGGTTCATTCAGATGTCACTGATTTTGGACATATTCTAAGCACAGGCAAACTTCATTTTATAAATATTTGGCAGCAAATTCCTCCATTTGGAGATCGTATTATATTTCATTCTAGTCTTTTGATGATCATACATCTAAAGAATATAGAACTTCCCTGGTGGTGCAGTGGTTAAGAATCCGCCTGCCAACACAGGGGACGTGGGTTTAAGCCCTGGTCTGGGAAGATTCCACATGCCGTGGAGCAACTAAGCCCATGAGCCACAACCGCTGAGCCTGTGCTCTAGAGCCCGTGAGCCACAACTACCGAGCCCATGCGCCACAACTACTGAAGCCCTCACGCCTAGAGCCCATGCTCCGCAACAAGAGAAGCCACCACAATGAGAAGCCCGAGCACCGCGACAAAGAGTAGCCCCTGCTTGCTGCAACTAGAGAAAAGCCCACGTGCAGCAACGAAGACCAAATGCAGCCAAAAATAAATAAATAAATTTATTTTTTTTTTAAAAATGAAGAACGTAGCTATTTATCTCAATTATCAAAAATATGTTGCATTTCATAGACACAAAATGCAATTCCATTCCCAACCAATCAAATAAGAGTAGGTAAGCAAAGGTAGGTGGATCAGTACAAACCTATCATCTCCTAAGAAAATTACTTAAAATGCCTGCCCTGTTTATGGAATGCTACTAGTGTCATCTTTTTATATACATTTTATTACACTTAGTTGGCAACTTGTACTGTTCGTTTCTGCTTACCTTGCCTGAACTCGAATCTCCTGCCACAGAGGCATGGGGCACATCTCCCGTTGACTTTTTCTGCACTTCTGGGGTTGGACACGTTTTCCCTCTATCTTCCACAGATTTCTTGGCATCAGTAGTTTCATGTTCACTTTTACTTTGTCTTTTTACTCCTGTTATTTCTCTACCCTTCTTTGCTGAGGTTTCTTTATCTTCTTTCTTGGCCTGTTCACTTTCTTTCTTTTCCATTTGTTCTTTTGCTTTTTGTTGCTTCTCTGTGATTTCATTTTCTTCAGCTTCCTGTTTCTTTCTGTCTTTTTGTTCTTCTTCTTCTTTCCTCAGTTTCTCTTTCTGTTCCTCTTGCTGCCTTTCTCTAAGTTCTTTTTCTTGTTTGTTTTTCTCCATTAGAAGAGCAGTTTCCGCATGAATACGAGCTTTTTCTTCATCTGTTAACATGGCAGTTGGAGGGGGAAATACCGGTTTTGTGGACCGATCAGGAACAACTTTTCCATTCTGAGGAGACTGTTGCTCATGATCTGTACTTTCAGATTTTATTCTATGATCTTCAGGCAATTTGACTGCCGGTTTTTTAGTACGATCAATCTATATCAACAAAAACAGAGAAAAACATACTTTTGTCAAAATCCAGGAACACAGTAACCTCAGTTCTTGATATCAAGTTGTGATAAAAGAACCATCACTGTGTGGAGACAACATCTACCAAAACATCTACTTGTAAATTATACAATGTCAAAATTTCTCGGAAGGCACTTGACACTTATGTCCTCTTGATTCCACACTTTCAATACCCTGATATGTTCTGTATATGAAGAGTTTTCAATACCCTGATATGTTCTGTATATGAAGAGTTCACTCTAAAACATAAAACCCAGACCTGGGCATACCTAAAGTTCCATTTCTACATAACCAACTGCCTACTCAATATCTTCATGTGAGTGTCTCACATATACCACAAACCTAAAACGGCCAAAAGTGAATTCATGATTTTGCCCCACAAACACATGGGTGTGACCACTATGCAAATAGTTGCTCAAACTAGAAAATTTATTTCTCCACACTGTTACCAGAGTAATCATTTTAAAGCACAAATCCGACCACCGACTTAAAACCTTATTTTATTTATTTATTTTTTATTTATTTTTTTGTGTGGTACGCGGGCCTCTCACTGTTGTGGCCTCTCCCGTTGCGGAGCACAGGCTCCGGACGCGCTGGCTCAGCGGCCAGCTCAGTGGCCATGGCTCACGGGCCCAGCCGCTCCAAGGCATGTGGGATCTTCCCGGACCGGGGCACAAACCCGTATCCCCTGCATCGGCAAGCGCACTCTCAACCACTGTGCCACCAGGGAAGCCCAAAACCTTATTTTAAATAGCCATTCACTGTACTTACTTAGATTACATCTAAAATCCTTGCCATGCCTGTGTAGTCTCACTTTTGCCTATCTCCCCAATCTTATCTCATACTACTTGTTACACCAGCCATACTGGCCTCCCTCCACTTAATTCCGCAAAGATGCCATGCTCCTTCCCAACTCAGGTCTTTATACCAGCTGTTCATCTAGATAATCCCCACCACGACATGAGATCTTGGCTTAAATATCTCTTCCTTCAACACTTCCCTGATCCCTAAGACTAGCCAAGTCCTCTGATATATGCCCTCATAATACCCTATTCTTTTCCCTCATAGTACTTACTGGAATTCTGATTAAATAACTATAATTGTCTGTTTAAAATCTTTCCTCCCTCTGAGCACGTAAGCTCCAGGAGGGTAGAGACTGTGCCTGACACTTAGTAAATAAATGTTGCAGGGAAAATGAATAAAATATTCCATAGCAACTTTCATAAGAGATAAGATACTAAAGACAAACTGAGTAATTACCTCAATTTAACAACATACTAACCATACAAAATTGTTAAAAGTGACCCTAACATCATTTCTTGAGAATGAAGTTTACTGAAACAAAAATGAGAATATCTGCCAGTAACAACCTGTGTGGTGTTCTTACAAAATGAACTATGTTTTTCCATTAGAAACACTACCATAGGAAGAAGGAATCATTCCTTTGCTCCTTACTTCTCTTTTTGCCTCTTCACTTAAAATAAAAACAAAACTATTCCCCACCCCCTTTTCTAAATTTATTTGAGAATGAAGTGGAAAGAACCACTATGAGAATGAGGTTAATAAAAGGTGAACAAGAACCAAAATAAATGTTTTCATCCATATTTTGGCAACAATCCATTTTCCACTCATATTAAAAGCATAGCTATGATCTTGTTACTTTCAAGTTTAAAATTCTTTAATGGTTTCCTTTCGCCTAAAGGATAAAACTCCAAAAGAGATCCAAGTCTCTCTTGATGACTTCTGTCCACTTTTCCAATCTTATCTACTATCACACTCACCCGTCTCCAACTGAGAGCTGTGCCCAAGCATGTCAAAACTACTCACTGACCTCAGAACATGCTTTGTGCCTTCAGTCATACAATTTTCCACTTGTTTCTCAAATCCTACTCAATCCTTAAAACTCAGGTAAAAATACTACCTCCTCCATGAAGAACCCCTGATGATACCCACTCTCAGTCAGAATTTCTCTTCTTGCTGTGTGCTCTAGTGACTATTAAAAACAGTTAGGATATTCTGCATTATGCTGTGGCTGATTTTGTCCATGTCTCTCCTAAACGTCAGACAGAATCCATGGCTTACCTATATTTGTAAACCTTCATGTCTTGTTTCATATGGGAAATCCTCAAAATGTGTTTGATAAATTGTACATATCTCGGAAAGTCACAAAGGGATTAGGGTGCAAATAACATGTTGATTAAGTTGAAAGGAAGTGCAATATCATAAGCTCTTTTAAAAATTTCTTAAATTTCCATTTTAAGAGTAATTCATTCAAATACTACTTAGTCTTAAGATTTAATCAGAAATATTAACAGCAGGCCGTAAAAAATGAAGAAATGAACCACTTCATTTTATAACAAAAAATGACTAATTTTCTAATCAGAGCCTGCTCCACAAACCAGATGTCATCCACTTCAAATGTGAAATACTATTTAAATATATCTGAGGAAAAAAAATTAAAAGTAAATGCTAAAAAATCTTGTTGGAAAACACACAGGAAAGAATCAGTTAACCTTCCTTTAAGTAAAATCTAATGAAGAGAAAGATGCTACAAGTTTTTTATTGTAACATCTTTTTTTAAAAAAATAAATTTATTTATTTTATTTATTTTATTTTTGGTTGTGTTGGGTCTTCGTTGCTGTGCGCAGGCTTTCTCTAGTTGCGGCGAGTGGGGACTACTCTTCGTTGCAGCGCGCGGGCTTCTCATTGTGGTGGCTTCTCTTGTTGGGAGCACAGGCTCTAAGCGCGCGGGCTTCAGTAGTTGTGGCATGTGGGCTCAGTAGTTGTGGCTTGCGGGCTCTAGAGCGCAGGCTCAGCAGTTGTGGTGCATGGGCTTAGTTGCTCCGCGGCATGTGGGATCTTCCTGGACCAGGGCTCGAACCTGTGTCCCCTGCACTGGCAGGCAGATTCTTAATCACTGCGCCACCAGGAAAGCCCCCTATTGTAACATCTTTTATTTAAACTCTTTTAAATAATTATTGTTAAAACATGCCTGTTATTTATGTGTCAAATTCTAAGGAAATGGAGCTAAAGAACTATTTCAAAACCAAAATATTGACATCACATATCTATCATCTATAAGCCAAATTATTTGGGAAAATACTATGAATTAAATTATAATAAAAAACACCTGAAAGTGTTTTTCAACTTCACTGTGCTAATACTGTCTTTCATTAGTACTGCCTGTACTAAATGGACCCAGCTGGGTTTAAAATCCTTCCAATTAGCTATTCTAATATTGCTGTGGCAGTAAGACAATTACAATGAAAAATTTTTATAGCAAAAAAGGTACCAAAACATATAGATATTTCTCAATATTTTTCTTTCTAAAATATTGAAGGCATATATATGCTAGATACATATTTCTATACTATATATTTAATATAATATTAAAAAAAGAGAGACAATAAAGTTAAAAGAAAATCAAGAACATACCTGTGGAACATTCTTTATAATAGGCACTGACTGAATTATGGGTGAAACATCAGATTTAGAAGCAGCAATTGGTTCAACTGGAGTTGATATATTCAGTGGTCCCACTCTCTCATCTTGATTGTTTATCAATTCTATGTTTTCACTGACTTCTGTAGGAGGTGTCATCTGGGCAGTAGGTTTAGAAGGAACTGATTCTTCCAGTGAGGGGTAAGTAAAATCCACTAAAATCCCCAAAAGAATAAAAATATTTTTGAAAGAACAGCAAACCCCATAAACAGTACTTCATATCTCCTGCATGTTATATGTGATAGTTAAATGTAAACTAAGAGGTGACAGTCACAACAGCCTTAAAGTATTAATAAACATTAACTTCCAGGATGGGGACATCTTGTATTTTTATGCCTAAAAGCAAACTGCTATCTGACAGGACAAACGCACACACAACCAAGAACATTACCCCGAGAACATAAATAAAGTTTATTTTACCAAAGCAATTTTAAACAAAAATTTTCACATACATACATGAGACAGACACCTCTTCATTCTTGCCTCGTGGGGGTGGAGTGACTTTAGCATTTGTTGTATACTGTGGATAACAAAGGAGCCAATTTTCATAGCCTCCTTCTAAAACCAAAGGCTCATTGTGCAGGACAGTTTTACTTTCCCACTATAAAATAAGGAAATAGTATGTTTAACATGGAGGCAGGCTCTTGACAGCTAAAAACACAACCAAACTGAATATTAAAATTGCTCTTAAAAGATTCATCTTCTAAATGATTAAAAAAAAGAGAGCTGAATTCAAAATTCAGCATTAAGTGAAACAAATGGATAGATCAGGTTTTTAAAACCACACGAGTAATCCATGATCTTAGAAGAAAAATAGGAAAACAACTTAATATACAATAAAAATCTTCTATAACCTCATCACCCAGAGATACCACTTTAACATTTTAGAGTTTATTTTTACAGTTTTCTACATACTTTTTTAAATTTTATTTTTATAAAACAATGAAACTTATGCTGCTTTTCTCTTACCTGAACATCTGTTATTAATAAAGAACTATCTCATCATCTGTAATGAACAGATAATATTGTATTTTATACACACATGCCAAAACTGAATCAATCATTTGAACAATTATTATTTTTCCTATTTAATTATAAACAATGCTGAGATAAAAACTAAAGATCCTCATACATGTACATACCCAATCAACTCCATTAGGGAAAATCCCCACAAGTGAAGCTGCTAAGCCAAGGGTCATGAACATTTTAAGGCTTTTAATGTATATTGCTAATCTTTGAAATGATCTTTTAAAAATATGTTTGTGTACTCTGTACAATAATTTCCTAGGAGAACTGTTGGCTTAAAAGTTTGGTAGATGCCACCAAACTGCCCTTCAAAAAGACAATACCAATTTACACATTTACCAACAGTGTATGAGAATGCCCGTTATAAGTCTTTATAATTTTTATCAAACTGGTGGACATAAAGTGGGTTGTTTTATTTTATTTATTTATTTAGGCTCTGTTGGATCTTCGTTGTTGTGCGTGGGCTTTTCTCTGGTTGCGGCGAGCGTGGGCTACTCTTCGTTGCAGTGCACAGGCTTCTCATTGCGGAGGCTCCTCATTGTGGTGGCTTCTCTTGTTGCAGAGCACGGGCTCTAGATGCATGGGATTCAGTAGTTGTGGCACATGGGCTTAGCTGCTCTGCGGCATGTTTAGTTGCAGTGAGCGAGGGCTACTTTGTTGCAGTCCACTGGCAGTGGCTTCTCTTGCTGTGGAGCACGGGCTCTCGGCGCACGGGCTTCAGTAGTTGTGGCACGTGGGCTCAGTAGTTGTGGATCCCGCAAGCCACAACTCTACAAGCTCTAGAGTGCAGGCTCAGTAGTTGTGGCACATGGGCTTAGCTGCTCTGCGGCATGTGCGATCTTCCCGGACCATGGCTTGAACCTGTGTCCCCTACACTGGCAGGCAGATTCTTAACCACTGCACCTCCAGGGAAGCCCAGGTTGTTTTAATTAGTATTGATTTGTGAAGCTGAACATATTTTAATATGTTTACTAACCCTTTATAGTCTATGGCTTAACTAATCTCATCTTTTGCCCATTTTTCTATAGAACTTGCTATTTTCTTGGTAAACAGTGAATGTACTCTGAATAGTAAGGAAAATAGGTCTTTGTCATATTTGTTACAAATATTTTCTCTTAATTGACTTTTTACTTTATTTGTGGTGTTTGTAACATGGTCAAAAACATTAGCCTCTTGGTTCAGGATCAAGGTAATAAAAACACTTATCAATGCTTTTTCCTAGTAGTTCATTGTTTGAATCAACATATTTATATCTTTTACCCATTTGGAATCTAGTGTGGTCTAAGAAATAAGGTAGGGATCCTCTTTCTTTTACTTGCTGGCTAGCCAGCTGTCCTCAAACCAGTTACTTCAATCCATCTTTTCCTCACTGATCTGTTATGTCATCTTTATCATACACTAAACTTTCAGGTAACTTTATGAAGGTGCCACTTTTTTAGGTCAAATACCCTACACACGAACCTTCAAGTTGCAAACTTTCAAAGATACAAATGTGCATTCCATCAAAGTCAGGCGTGAGTGAAGCTGCAGCTTGCCCTCCGTCTCCTATTGCTGACGATCCTTCAGCTCTACTATCTCCCACCTCCTCTCCCTCCTCCAGTCAGTAACTCTTCTTGCCTGTTCACTCGATGCCAGCCCCTGTATGCCAGCTGTTGTGCTGTACTACTGTACTTTTCAAAGTACTGTACTGTAAGATTAAAAATGTATTATTTTTTTGTGTTTGGTTTTTATGTAATACTTGTGTGAAAAGTATTATAAACCTAATACAGTACAGTACTATATAGCAGATTGTATTAGCTGGGTACCTAGGCTAACTCTGTTGGACTTATGAACAAATTGGACTTACGAACACGCTCTTGGAACGGAACTTGTTCGTATGTAGGGGACTTAACTGTAGTTGAATATTGGCAATCTCATATGTTGGCCTATAGCTGGGTATATTTCTAGATTCCATACTTTGAAGCATGATTTGTTTCAAGGCTTTTAAGATTACTCTCCTGGAGGGCAATGTTCCATCAATTGACCCTCCTACCAGCAGACTGAGTTTTATACTTACCCATGCTCACCAGCATTCAGTGCTATTATTGTTTAATAATTTAACAAATTAAACCGAGTATTATTTTTTATCTTTGTTAATTTGATCATGAAAGTGGCATTTACTGTTTCAATTTGCATTTCTCTGATTACTAGTCAAGTTGACATTATGCTTTTGTCACTTGCATATCTTCTTCTGTTCATGTCTGTGTCCACTGCTTATTTAAACATTTTATCTTAAGTAATTTTCTTATTTATTTGCAAAAGATCTTCAGATTTTAGGTGTTCTAAATCACTGTCATATTTGTTGCAAATATTTTTGTCTTCCGCCTTCAAATCTGGTATTTTTTTGCACACCAAAGTTTTTGTTTTATTAAGTCAAATCTATCAATCTCTTTTTCCTTAGTGACTTTTTCCTTTGCCTTTATGTTTCATAACAAAAAAATAACACTTTTTTCCAGACAATTTATGTTTCGGAAAATTCTAATATCCTACTTTATAAAGATCAGTTTATTGTCATTGGGTGAGTCAAAACTGGTCTTTTAAATCTGAATATTTTAAAAGTCTACAACCAAAACATGTCGGACCTTCATGTCCTTAAGATCATCAACTAGTCGACATACCTTTCTAACAACCAGAGAAGGCTTGCAATTACAGTAAACTAATAAGGAAACTTGCTAACCTTGAAAAGTGCATCTTTCAGACTCCGTAGAGTTGTTCCAAGTTGTAAATCTTTTGCAGTACTAAACCAGTCAAGAAGTACCACATAATCCACACTCCCTCTCTTCTTCCATGTGTCTTTAGAATCATCTGGGAGGTTTGCTTCAATCCAACTAGTAGTGACTCTGAAATGTATTAACATTTGTATTGGGGCAAAAGTAGATGAGAGGTCCTAACATACTAATATAAGACACTGAGTTTTGTTCTTCAGCCTTTATCATACCATAGCAAACTTTTTTTTTTTTTTTTTTTTGGCCATGCTGCAGGGCTTATGGGATTTTAGCTCCCCGAACAGGGATCAAACCAGGGCCCTCATCAGTGACAGCTTGAAGTCCTAACCACTGGACTGTGAAGAAATTTCCCCATACCATAACAAACTTTAAGACAGCCTCCTTTCTAAGGTCAGACTGTATGTTAAGATAGTATATAGCCTAAAGTGTTTAATACCTTTACCACTGCGTAATATTAGAATATATTATAGTAATTATTAGAGACTGAAATAGACTCAGTTGACCCTTTATGTTAAAAAAAAAAAAAAAGGGCCAAAAATGAAAACACAGGAAGTCACGTGAGTATGTCTCAGCCAAATATAAATAATTGGTGGGGGGGGCACCTGGGTAACACTGTTTATATTTCAGTTCTCTTATACCTATAGAGATAATTAATAGTTAACCAAATACCAAAATGCTTATTTAACAAACACATACAGCATTTACTATGTGCCAGGTGCTATTCTAAATGTTTTATTCTCATTGACTCTCACTAGATCCTCACTATACTCCTATAAAACAGGCATTATTATCCTCATTTCATAGATGAGGAAACAGGCCCAAAGAGGTTAAGTAACCTACCCAAGGTTACAGTTGCCAAGTGGAGCCAGAATTCAAATTCAGGCAATCTGGCTCACGTATATGCTCTTAGCTGTTTTGCTGTGCTGCCTTCTACATCATCACCTGTGAACAATACCAACTCTACGCTAAAGCATGCTGTTCACGTCCTCCTTCACTCACACAAAAGCTTAAGTTCTTACCTAAGGGCCTTCCCATGGCCCCTCTCTCCAGTCCTATTACTTCAACTTCCTCATCACTAGTTACTAACTTACTCCCCCTTTCTCCACTCCACCCTTGGCCCCCTTGTAATTCCTGGTTTATGCAGGTATGCGCCTGCCTAATTACCTCTGCTCCTACTGTCCCCTCTGTCTGGAACCCTCTTCCCTCAGATAACTGCATCACTCATTTCCCTTATCTCAAGATTAGCTCAGGAATAACTTCTCCATGAAGCCTTCATGGATTAAAATTTTCAATGCTCACCCCAACATACACACTTGACACAACCATCTCCATAGCACTTATCAACAGCAGATACACATTTTAAGATTTATTGTCTGTCTCACCTATCCCACCTCCCTGTTAAAATATAAGCTCCATGAAGCAAAGATTTTTGTCTGTTCAATGATTTAGCCCCAGCACTTAGAACCACGGTAACTCAGCCCATAATAAGTGCTCAGTAAATATCTGCTGAATGATGGAATGAATAATACAGATTTGCTCCTCCAGGAAAGGAACTCCATATTATTCCTAGCAAAGCACCTAGGTATTTCAGGTATTTAACTGGCGATATTGGCAAGCTGGGCAGAAACTTGTATTCTAAGTAAAACTAAATGGTTTAACTAATTGAAGGGGAAAAAATCCTGTTCCTATATAATAATGTTGGTTACCGTACCTTCTAGGAAATAAAGAAAAAAAAGAAATATAAAATACTATTTCGTAATAAGTCTCACTTGATATACAGAGATTAGAAGGCTTGGTCAACAAAGAATGAGAAAAATTGAAACATGATGTTCTTAAGGACAATTTCTGACACTAAGGATATACTTGCCTAAATCACTCTAAAAACTCAACATTAGTATTCTGCAGAATACTAGTTTGGGAAAAAACAATATCAGTCAGTACTCCCCAAACTTCAGTCTTTCATGTAACCCCTTCACAAGCTGCTGCAACTCTGCTCTACCTTGTCTACTGTGTAATGTTTTAATGTAATTATTTAACTGAAAGTGATCCTTTACTTAAATTTGTTTTAACAGGAAAATGTATATTCCTATATACATGGAAAATAGCATCATATCCAATAAATAAAGGATAATCCTAAAAGTAAATAAAACAGATCAGTAAATTATGCTATGTTCACATAATAGATCACCATATAGCAATGAGAATAAACGAATTACAACTACACACAATAATATACATGACTCTCATAAACATAAGGTTGAGTACAAGAAGCCAGACATAAAAGACTTTAGACTGTATGGTTCCGTTTATATAAACTACAAAAACAAATTTATTCTGTTGGTGGTTGGTTCCCTTGGGTGGGTGGGGATAAGGGTAGCCACTGACAGGTGGCATAAGAGAGGCTTCTGCAGTGATGGTAATGTTCTGTTTCTTGGTCCAGATGCTAGGTAAATGGATGCATTCAGTTTTTGAAAACTGACTGGGCTAAATAAATACCGAGGATAAGAGTGATTTTGTGTGTATATTATGCTGTATTAAAATTTTAAAACAGACAATGAAAAACTAGTCATATAGTATTCACCATCAGCTAGCTGAAGATACTGTTGCCTACAATGAGCTCTGAGGCCTGCTCTCTTGTAAGAAAGGGATATTATCAAATACTAAAAAGGAATGCTAGCACCAAATTGAAACTTCTTTTAACTAATTCAGAAGGACTGAAACAGAAATTAAAAGGTAATAATTTTCTTGGTATGCAATTCATCTTCAATCTTCAACCTAAACTCATCTTGAGTTTCACATTAGTCAAATTCTCACATTTTGGGAAGCAGTTAATAAAAGTCACCAGCTTTCTGTCAGTAAAGATTAGATCATCAAAGATTAATCATAACTTTCTCTTTTCAAATCCTGGAAATATATTCATACCTACTTGATTAGACTATGCACCCTCATCTCATTTTTTTTCCTTTTAAAATTTTTATTTTATTTAAAAAAATTTCTTGTCTTTCTTTTTTTAATTTTTTGTTTTCCTTTCTAATCTCATTTTTAAATAGCATACTTACAAAGCACTTTATTCTTCAGGTAGAACATTCATAAGCCTCGGCAATATGCTAAAAACTATGCAAATTTTATTACCTAACTTTAAAAATGTATCTTTTTAAGGTTGCTTAAGTTAGTACTGGAATGGACCATAGATTTTAACTAATCCAGTCCCATAAACTAAGACCTAGAGAGGTTATATAATTTTTATAACACTCATAATAGTTGAAAATAGCACTGGACTGGAGTTTTAGCCCTATCACTATTATGATAGTTTCTAATATACCATATATTCATGCAAGTAACTTTATTTTATAGGTTAAAGGCCTTCTTATCAAAAAAGAAAGAAAAAGGTATTTTTTTTAGTAAGTCCTTACTAGTGCCAGGCACTGTGTTATCTGTGTGCATATATAAAATTTGTCATTTAAACTTCTCAAAACTTCTGAGATAGGTACTATCATTATTCCCATTTCACAGATGGAAACATGGGCTTAGAGAGGTTAGGCCACTAGCTAGAAGTAATGTAGCTAATAAGAGACGGAGTTATAATATATAGTCTGAATACAGTCTTATTTTAGAGCCTGTATTTTTTCTTAATCACTTAGCTATCCTGCTTCTTCTTTGAAAAAGTATTTGTGTAATCTTTTACCACAGATAACAGTATGGGGAATTTCAAAATAGAAAGCAATTCAAATAAAAAATAGCAGGAGAAATTAGTCAACAAACACCTGGGGAAATAGGACAGACAAGGGAGTTTCATTTCTCTTCTAATAAGACTCCAAATGCCACAGATAAGAAAAAACAGCCAAACAGCCAAAGGAATGTCCTTTACACTACCCTTCAGAAAGGGTAAGGTGTGCCACTAAGGAGCAAAGAATGAAAAGGTCCACAGGAAAAGAAAAGACTACTTTATCACATTTAGCTTGGATGCTAAGTAGTAATATTTACTACTGTCTACAGTTTACCATTTTATCTAAATATACAGCAACCCACCCTGGACTGATGGCTTCTTCAGGAACACTGAGAGAATTTGAAATATGGGAATCCAGATAATCCTGCATTCTTCGAGCATCCATTATAATCAAGCTGATGTTTTTATCCATCCTCATTGTGTAAAGCTCCTTTGCTGTGATTGCTCCTTGGAATCGAGAGAGACAATATAAGTGACAAGAAACACCTAGTTCCGTGTGCTATCATATCACTAAATACAGGACAAACATAGCTTTTCCTAGAAGTGTCATATACTTGCTATTCTGTCATATTATTTATTACCTTTTAAACTAATTTTAAATACAATTTATGTTTTTGACATTTATCAAAAAACTAGTTCAATGCTTTGTTTATAAAGAATTAAATACCAAAACTTGCTGGTGATGTTACAACTACATCTGGTGTGGGCTCTGCTGCTGTATAAAATAAATTAGTATGTGTGTCTCATGAAAATATTCTATTTTTAAAAATCAAGCCATTTGAGAAATGTCAACCCGAAGAAATACCTGTGGTTCAAAAGTTCTTGAAAGGTTCTAAATTCTTTTTTTAAAGTCTCCATGGGGTCTTACAGGGGCCATCTGAAAAACCTGTAGGTTTCTTAGAATAATAAGCCAAAAGTTTGTTATCTGTGTTCCACATCTGGGGTTGGTAAACTATGACCACTTATTTTCACTGGAACACAGCTACACTCATTTGTTTACATATTGTCTATGGCTGCTTCCATGCAAGGAAAACAGGGCCCCCGAAGCCTAAAATGTTTAATATCTAGCCCTTTAATATTTAGCCAAAATAAATATTCCCTATGTTGCTATTTTCCTCTTCCAGGTTCTACCACCTGAAGTGACAGATTAAAAAGCACTAAAAGGAAGCTTAAATATGGAAAGAACTATTTCAGCAGTAAGCTGTACGAAGAACAGTCACACCATCTCCTAAGCTAAAATACCCAGTTGCTAATAACCATCTTACTTCCCTTTCTAACCATCAAGATCATTCTGATATGACTCTCATAAACATAAGGTTGAGTACAAGAAGCCAGACATAAAAGACTTTAGACTGTATGGTTCCGTTTATATAAACTACAAAAACAAATTTATTCTGTTGGTGGTTGGTTCCCTTGGGTGGGTGGGGATAAGGGTAGCCACTGACAGGTGGCATAAGAGAGGCTTCTGCAGTGATGGTAATGTTCTGTTTCTTGGTCCAGATGCTAGGTAAATGGATGCATTCAGTTTTTGAAAACTGACTGGGCTAAATAAATACCGAGGATAAGAGTGATTTTGTGTGTATATTATGCTGTATTAAAATTTTAAAACAGACAATGAAAAACTAGTCATATAGTATTCACCATCAGCTAGCTGAAGATACTGTTGCCTACAATGAGCTCTGAGGCCTGCTCTCTTGTAAGAAAGGGATATTATCAAATACTAAAAAGGAATGCTAGCACCAAATTGAAACTTCTTTTAACTAATTCAGAAGGACTGAAACAGAAATTAAAAGGTAATAATTTTCTTGGTATGCAATTCATCTTCAATCTTCAACCTAAACTCATCTTGAGTTTCACATTAGTCAAATTCTCACATTTTGGGAAGCAGTTAATAAAAGTCACCAGCTTTCTGTCAGTAAAGATTAGATCATCAAAGATTAATCATAACTTTCTCTTTTCAAATCCTGGAAATATATTCATACCTACTTGATTAGACTATGCACCCTCATCTCATTTTTTTTCCTTTTAAAATTTTTATTTTATTTAAAAAAATTTCTTGTCTTTCTTTTTTTAATTTTTTGTTTTCCTTTCTAATCTCATTTTTAAATAGCATACTTACAAAGCACTTTATTCTTCAGGTAGAACATTCATAAGCCTCGGCAATATGCTAAAAACTATGCAAATTTTATTACCTAACTTTAAAAATGTATCTTTTTAAGGTTGCTTAAGTTAGTACTGGAATGGACCATAGATTTTAACTAATCCAGTCCCATAAACTAAGACCTAGAGAGGTTATATAATTTTTATAACACTCATAATAGTTGAAAATAGCACTGGACTGGAGTTTTAGCCCTATCACTATTATGATAGTTTCTAATATACCATATATTCATGCAAGTAACTTTATTTTATAGGTTAAAGGCCTTCTTATCAAAAAAGAAAGAAAAAGGTATTTTTTTTAGTAAGTCCTTACTAGTGCCAGGCACTGTGTTATCTGTGTGCATATATAAAATTTGTCATTTAAACTTCTCAAAACTTCTGAGATAGGTACTATCATTATTCCCATTTCACAGATGGAAACATGGGCTTAGAGAGGTTAGGCCACTAGCTAGAAGTAATGTAGCTAATAAGAGACGGAGTTATAATATATAGTCTGAATACAGTCTTATTTTAGAGCCTGTATTTTTTCTTAATCACTTAGCTATCCTGCTTCTTCTTTGAAAAAGTATTTGTGTAATCTTTTACCACAGATAACAGTATGGGGAATTTCAAAATAGAAAGCAATTCAAATAAAAAATAGCAGGAGAAATTAGTCAACAAACACCTGGGGAAATAGGACAGACAAGGGAGTTTCATTTCTCTTCTAATAAGACTCCAAATGCCACAGATAAGAAAAAACAGCCAAACAGCCAAAGGAATGTCCTTTACACTACCCTTCAGAAAGGGTAAGGTGTGCCACTAAGGAGCAAAGAATGAAAAGGTCCACAGGAAAAGAAAAGACTACTTTATCACATTTAGCTTGGATGCTAAGTAGTAATATTTACTACTGTCTACAGTTTACCATTTTATCTAAATATACAGCAACCCACCCTGGACTGATGGCTTCTTCAGGAACACTGAGAGAATTTGAAATATGGGAATCCAGATAATCCTGCATTCTTCGAGCATCCATTATAATCAAGCTGATGTTTTTATCCATCCTCATTGTGTAAAGCTCCTTTGCTGTGATTGCTCCTTGGAATCGAGAGAGACAATATAAGTGACAAGAAACACCTAGTTCCGTGTGCTATCATATCACTAAATACAGGACAAACATAGCTTTTCCTAGAAGTGTCATATACTTGCTATTCTGTCATATTATTTATTACCTTTTAAACTAATTTTAAATACAATTTATGTTTTTGACATTTATCAAAAAACTAGTTCAATGCTTTGTTTATAAAGAATTAAATACCAAAACTTGCTGGTGATGTTACAACTACATCTGGTGTGGGCTCTGCTGCTGTATAAAATAAATTAGTATGTGTGTCTCATGAAAATATTCTATTTTTAAAAATCAAGCCATTTGAGAAATGTCAACCCGAAGAAATACCTGTGGTTCAAAAGTTCTTGAAAGGTTCTAAATTCTTTTTTTAAAGTCTCCATGGGGTCTTACAGGGGCCATCTGAAAAACCTGTAGGTTTCTTAGAATAATAAGCCAAAAGTTTGTTATCTGTGTTCCACATCTGGGGTTGGTAAACTATGACCACTTATTTTCACTGGAACACAGCTACACTCATTTGTTTACATATTGTCTATGGCTGCTTCCATGCAAGGAAAACAGGGCCCCCGAAGCCTAAAATGTTTAATATCTAGCCCTTTAATATTTAGCCAAAATAAATATTCCCTATGTTGCTATTTTCCTCTTCCAGGTTCTACCACCTGAAGTGACAGATTAAAAAGCACTAAAAGGAAGCTTAAATATGGAAAGAACTATTTCAGCAGTAAGCTGTACGAAGAACAGTCACACCATCTCCTAAGCTAAAATACCCAGTTGCTAATAACCATCTTACTTCCCTTTCTAACCATCAAGATAACAAAACAATCTAAAGTGGAGAACAAACCACCAAGACGTGCAACACCTAAGCAGCGTGAGATACAAAGGAACATATGGATAAAAACTAATCTTAGAATGAATTGATAACAGCAAAACAATCTAAAGTGGAGAACAAACCACCAAGACGTGCAACACCTAAGCAGCGTGAGATACAAAGGAACATATGGATAAAAACTAATCTTAGAATGAATTGATAACAGCTTTTAGGAAGGTACCTTACTACACTCAGTTTTATTTTTTAAATTGTTGTATGGAAACATTTTAAATAGATAATTAATTTTAGTGTTACATACAATTAATACTTAATTAAACCTTTTCTGAGAGAGGAAAACTTAGGCAATTGCCTAATAAGTCTTGTTGTTTAGGTCACATACTTGTTACTGGAGCATCAACACCACCTACGGATAACATCCAAATTACTGGTTTAGATTTTTTTTGAGGGGAGTGAAAAAGCCTTTAAATATTTAAGTTTTCCACTTAAAGTCATAAGTACTAACAGCTACTTATATGAAGTTTACTGTGTTCTAAGAGTGTCACATACATTAACTCAGTCAATCCTCACAATAACCCTAAGAAATAGATGCGATTATTATTCCCACCTTACAGATGGGGAAACTAAAGTAGAAAAGTGAAGTAATAAGCTCAAGATAACACGCAAACTCAGAGGAGCCTGTATTCAAACCTAGGAAGTCTGACTTCTGAGAGTCCATGCTCTTAACCACTATGCTAAACTATATCTTGAAAAAAAGCAATGACAAGTACCAACTGTGGTTTTCATGTTTGCAAATGCATATTACCATAAATATTCCCCATGACATGTAAATACAGAATATAATACATTTTCAATATTATTGTACAGGTTAGGAAAAATGATAAAGCTCATATATAGACTAAACGCAATGCTAAGAATCTCATTGTCTAAAATCTGAAGCTTATTCTGATTAAAAGATCTCAATAATAGCCTAAAAGAACTCCCTCTTTCTGTGCACACTTACCTTTCTCTGCAGTCTCATTTTTTTCACTCTTTTCACCATTTACCTATTTCATAGGAAAAAAAAGTTTCAACTTTAACAGAAACACACATTTTTATAGAAAGAAAAAGTTCAACTTTAATACTTCTTTGAAACTGAAAGCCTTCTAGGAAATGAAATGTGCAGAGTACTGGCATTTTATAAAAATACAGATGAACAGTAATGCCATTAACAGATTACTCTGATAACAACTAAAATAACTAGTAGCATATCACAATCATTTGTCATTTCCTCAAAATTTTCTCCAGTTAAAGGCCAAATATGATTTCAAAGCACAGATTATTAGAGAAATTTAGTATTTAACTTAATGAGAGAGCACTTCTTACAATGAAATAAAAATTCTGGTCAATCCCTTCAGTGTCCTCCATTACAGAATTACAGGAAAATGAAGTGATACAAAGTTTTATAAATTTGCATTTCCTAACCAAGATAACATGGGATAATTCTCTAAGGTACTAACTCATTTCACAGATGGGAAAACTAAGGACCCACTAGAACCTACTGATCAATTTCTACAGCACTAAAAGTAAAAAAGAAATGTATATTATGTGTCTACTAATATGATACAGTATGCAGTACACAGTATCACCTATGAAGCATGGCCAAAAAAACAAAAACTGAACCTCAATCTAATTAAGCTTTTAGGTTGAACTTCCAGCCTACAGGAAATATAGGAGACAGAAGAACAAGTTAAGTGACACAAGGAGGAAGTAATCAGACAAATCTACAATGTGGCTGATTTTACAGAACTGATCCAGTATTAAAAAGCCAAATGCAGGAAATGAAAAATGAGAAGGAAACTCAATCAGAGAATGCTATAGAGACTTAAGAGAAATTGCAACCAAAAGACAATGAGTGGACCCTGTTTGGATCCTGATTCAAACATACTGACTCTGAAAAATCATTATGAGACACATGGGTAAAATATCTGAATAGATTGGGCTTTAGATTATATCAGGGAATTATTGTTAATTTTGTGAGGTGGGAAAATAGCACTGCGGTTATTAATAAAATGTTCCTTTTGGACTTCCCTGGTGGCACAGTGGTTAAGTATCTGCCTGCTAATGCAGGGGACATGGGTTCGAGCCCTGGTCCGGGAAGATCCCACATGCTGTGGAGCAACTAAGCCCGCGTGCCATACCTACTGAGCCTGCGCTCTAGAGCCCGCAAGCCGCAACTACTGAAGCCCGCATGCCACAACTACTGAAGCCCGTGCACCTAGAGCCCATGCTCCGCAATAAGAGAAGCCACTGCAATGAGAAGCACACACACCACAACGAAGAGTAGCCCCTGCTCCCTGCAACTAGAGAAAGCCCACGCGCAGCAACAAAGACCCAATGCAGCCAAAAATGAAATTAAAAAAAAAAAAAAAGGTTAAAAAAAGTTCCTTTCTTTGAGATGCATACTGAAATATTTAGGGGTAAATGATATGTTGTCTGGAATCTGATTGAAGAGGTGAGAGGTGCAGATAAAACAACATGGCAAATGTTAGTTGATTACTGAAGCTGGGTAACAGGATTTAACTGTATTCTCTTTTCAACATAAAAATGCTAAACAAAAGTATAGGTAACGAAAGGTAGTTGGCCCTGCTGCTGGAAAAACAACAAAATGAAGAATTTGAAAAGTCCCTTTCATATAGTTCTTTGGAATCTTGGTATTTTTTTATATCAGCCATTTGACCTATAAATGAACATGTCTCTAAGGCAGTACTATTAATCTTACACTATTAAACTTACATTATGAGTTCCTAAAATCAAAAGACTTTCTTCACTTCTTTTTACATAGTGCCTAGCCCAATGTCACAAGCAATTCAACTACTACTTCTTAATGAAATCAGTGATAACCCACATACAAATGATAGTTGAAAGCTACAAAATGCTTAAGAAAAATTAAATTAGAAATCTTTCAATGAATTTCAACAGTACAGAAGAAATTATATTTTAGAAAGAACAGTTTCTGAGGAGGTGAAGGGAGGGAGATACAGTGACAGCTAGCAGCTACAGGTTGAGTTACTAACAGTTTCTGGCAAACAAATGTAGCTGAAAAGACTCCAAGTAGTTGCTGAACAAATGGAACAAGAGGGAGAGAAAGAGGAAGGGGAAACTGAGGCAGCGAAAGGAGGAAAAAGCAAGGGGGAGAGAATGAGACGCCAGAAATAGAAAAATAGTTTCACACCAGATAAATAGTGTACCAAATCTTTCCCTAATGTAAATTACATTTATTAGAAAGGAGAGAACTTAAAGATCATCTATTTCCAGATCTTAATTGGCCAAACTGAGTCCCAAAACAGTTAAGCAAGACTTGATATGGGACCAGAACTCTGATAGACTGAATCACAGCCCAAATGCTCTTTCCACTGCTCCAGTCAAGTCTATAGTGACTGCTAAAAACTAACAAATACACACAACGTATTTCTTTAGAAGTTTCAAGAAAAACCTGGAATCAACTAAAGCTAGAATAATTAATTTCTAATAAAAACACATTACATTTTATCTTTTTTGCCCAAAAGAACGATATAGTGGTATCTGAACTCTTCTTAAGCAAATCATCTGACAAAAAGAACCAGTCTTTTTATTTACCTAGCAGGATAAATCTGAAATACCTTGTGGGTTTTGTCTTTGGCATCCAATACATTTTCCAAAGAACTTTTAGCTGATGTGCCACCATCCTCTCTTCCTGTTTCCTGCCTTTTCTGTTTCTGCAGCTGCTCTTTCTCCTGTCTGTCCTTTTCTTCAAGTTTTTTCCGAACTTCAGCTTCTTCATATCTAGTTGAAAAAAGAAGTCAGGATGTCTTTTATTGGCATGATGGTGGAAAGTAAAGGATTTCCAGTTCCATAAAGTTAATATCCTGCCGTGAGGTATTTTATGGCTGCATTCTTTCTCCCTCCAGTTGAAATTCAACTCTGCCAGTGTTCCATTATAAATCACAACTCACAAATTTGTCCTCGGTAGATTTATTTCAAATTGCTCAAAAATCTTGAAAAGAAACTCTATGCTCACAAGTTGAAGTTGTTCAATATTTTTTGCTCTTTCCCTCCCACTAATTTCAACCCTTTAAAGATTCAAATATGCTGCCATTTCCTTTTCAAAGGATTTACAATCCTAAAATCCTGAAATTAACTATAAAGCCTGATTTAGGGCTTCCCTGGTGGCGCAGTGGTTGCGCGTCCGCCTGCCGATGCAGGGGAACCGGGTTCGCGCCCCGGTCTGGGAGGATCCCACATGGGGAACCGGGGTCGCGCCCCGGTCTGGGAGGATCCCACATGCCGCGGAGCGGCTGGGCTCGTGAGCCATGGCCGCTGAGCCTGCGCGTCCGGAGCCTGTGCTCCGCAACAGGAGAGGCCGCAACGGAGGGAGGCCCGCATACCACAAAAAAAAAAAAAAAAAAAAAGCCTGATTTACTTATAAAATAGCTCAAAATACAAAAAAGTACAGACAATAAATAAGTAAAAGAACCTAAAGCCCCAATGATAGAGGAGTAAAGAACATGATTATTGCTAGCAGTAGTATGATTAGGGAAAAACTAGGCAATCTAAGAGAGAACAGTTAATAATGGGTAACCCAAAGATTAGGAGAAATTCTATTCTACTTAGTTGATTAACTGGCTAAAGGAGAAAGAGAATAGTAATTCTAAATGACTTCATCCACCTTAACATAGTCCACCCCCAAGATTAGTAATTGTGGAAAGGACCAAGGAACACACTAGTTGAAAAATATAATTTCTAAGTAAAGGCTATGATACATACAGGTATCTCTGCTTTTCAGACATTTTCTTTATGCCACTTCGCTTTTACAAAAGACCTACATTGGTACTTGTTTTTACTAACTGAAAGAAATCTGAAGAGGATATTCACTTATGGAAAAAAGGGGAAAAATGAAAATAGCGTTTAGCACTTGTTTTGCAGCCAGCTGTTACAGAACTAACCACACCCTGATCAGAGAGTGGCACCGCAAAGCTCCTTCCCCAGGAATTACACAAGCATCTCAGCATCAAGCTGCTATAGCTTTGAACTGTGTCTGTGAGCATCTGTGCTTTATCTCGATTTATTTTTTGCATCTTGTAGCAAGACGTGTCCTGAGGTAGTTGCTTCTTTGCCTTACGTCATTTTGGCTTGGGTAAAAGTTTCATAGGAACACTTTACTTTCAGATAGCAGGGGAAAACCTGTGTAACTATAGCAGTTAACTGATCCAAGTTTAAAAAAAATAGTGGAGTAAAAATAGTTCCCTTTTAATTTTGTTATTTAAAGAGTGACTAATGACTAAATATTGAAACATACTGTTTTTAATTTCTAATTATTTTATAAGCCTGGTAAGTCAGTCATGGCAAATACTAGAGTTAGATTTTTTTTTAAAATATGTAACTTCTGCAACCAGGCAAGTCAAAACTAACATTAAATACTTCATTCCCACAAGTCCAGTGTCCAGTAGCAAGCACATTATGACATGAAGCATATGAGAATATTATGTTTTTCTGAAGAATCCTGTCAGAAACTTAGAAAAAACCGGACCTGAGCTATAATCTAATAGACCAATGCTTATCTTAACAATGTATCAGTCTAAACATTTAAAAATTTTCAGTAAAGAACATTAATGGTAACACATGAATATAACACTTCTTAGGAATTGGGATTTATATGCATGGTCATATATAAATGGACAAATTCTAAATATAATTTTAATCTTCTAAATTTACATTCTTTTAAAGATTTCATAATAGTGTCTGTACCTGAGTTTAAGGCTTTCAGAGAGTCTCTCAGCTTCTTCAATAGCTTTTTTGATGTTTGCAGGTCCAAGTATTGAATGAAAGTAGTCCTAAAATTATAGGAAAACCATCTTATACTGTTAGTACTAGCCACTGTACATAGCACTAACGCTAAAAACACAAAATTATGGTGTTCATATGAACAAAAGTTTAGATAAAAATATTATGACTGAATAAAATATTTCTTAAAACTTTTAACCTACAAAAGTGTACAACTTATGCTCCAAATGTTTCAAAAATATTTTTTCATATTATTAGTATGTTAAAAAAAAAGCCAGTAGGTAATAATTTTACTTATTTGTAAGGCACCTTTACGAAGTATAAATACTATTCTTATTGTTTTTGAATAAGTGCCAAAAAGCAAACCATATACATTAGGAGCAGAATATATTTTCCTACTGTAAATATGTTACTTAGTTTTTTCTTTTAGTCTCAGAAGCAGTAAAGCAAATTCTGTATTGATCCACAGCATAGAATTTGTTTTGTTTTACTTGTTTTAAACTGAGATGTTTCCTTCCACCTGTATTTTATAATACCTACCTACCTCCCAAATGGAGTCAAATCACTTTAGACATAAAACAAGTTTTACACTTGAAGAAACCTTGAGTAACTAAAAATCAAATGGTAGAAAATAAATCAATAGTATGATCTACGTTAAAACACACACGTACACACACAAAAGGTTTAGCACATAAATTATTAAAAAGCATAATGAATTGAAAAAAAAAATCACTTCCCTAAGGGGTCACTCATTAGATCTTGCCATCAGAGATATTTCCAAATCAAGGCTGCTTTAACATGACAGTAGTGCAGTGGGACTCAGCTAACTGACTAGAGGATCTAACTTGCCGCAACTTATCACTATGACTTTGCAAATAGAGCCTACTAACACAGTTTATCACAAATGATACTGTAATCAGAAGTTATAAAAAGAAAGGCCAGGAGGCCAGAAAATATCCATCTCTGGCTCTTTGAGAGGCAGTTACGAAGAGCTGGTAAGATAGATCTGTTGATAACAGTTATCATATGTCTGTTTATCTAGCCTAAAAGTAGATCATGTTTTATTTGATTTTATTCTTCTAGATTAGAGATAAAAATATATAAAAGGGCCATTCACTATGTAATTTTTAATAAAAGTATATAGTTTGTTCAATATTATATCAACTGAAAATTACAGTGGAAACTGTAATTACTTCCATTATCACAATGTCCTGACTTCTGATGCAATACTTTTTTAAGAGAAAACAAAATTAGCCATTACTGTAATATTTCTCTGATAAAAACAAAATACAAAGGAAAACCAAAAAACACTATGACTTTTTTTAAAATTAATTTTTATTGGAGTATGGTTGCTTTATATGACTTGTTTTATTAATTTTTTTGACATGAACTCATTTAAAAGCCCGGCTTAACACTGCTGAAATGCTGAAAAAATCATGTTTGGGCATGTCTGGTACAAACTCCCAGAAGACACTCCCCTAATATTAATGACGTTTCTTGTCAATAATTACCTCTCTCTGTGCTCTTAAAGGAACACAGTTGGAGTAAGTATAATTTTTTTCCAATTTTCAATAGTATTGACAACTGGCAGAATAAAAAAAAAAGTCCAATTCTTATACAACTAAAAACATTTGCTTCTTAGGTTTACTTAGTAGAACTTTCCTACTCCTGAACACACAAAATCAAGCAATTCTCATGATTTCCCAAACAAAATGGTTCACTACTAATAATATTTAGCATTAATTATCATGATTGCCATGGATATTTAAAAATATTCTAACTGTATCTAGACTTTGCTATACTAATATTTTCAATATATTTGCCTTCCCCCCCTTTTCAAATAACCCTGAAAAAATTGTTCATAAACTAATTTTTTTCAATGAGTAAACAATAATGTAATGTGTCTTCTACTAGTGAGCTTGCTAAATTAACAAGTTTTATCTAAATCTTAGTGTAAAACAAGTGAAAAATGTAAGTTTCTGAAGAAGGCTGGTCACATTACATCCTGTCGCTTCCTGATTTAAAGGGTAAAAACCAGAAAATATGTAGTTACTAAATTTAACACTTCACATACTTAAAATGCACTGGAGACGTTGAGCTAAATAAAATAAAACAAAAAACAGTTCTAAGACAGAAGCAGATGTGGTATCCTGGACAGAGCAAATGGAAACAGTCCCTTTACTAATATCAGGAACTGAACATCTACAGCATATGACATAACAGCCTGGGTTACTTGAGCCTTTGCAGGGAGCTTCCTAACCGAAACAACTCCTGCCACTTTCAACTAGATACTCTCTTTGGAAATGCAATAGATACTATGTGGAAATGGAAAAATTTCTTACTGATTAAAATTTACTCCCAACCTTCTCAAGTTAAAAAAAAAAAGGTAGCTACAAAACCACTCCCAATCTTGCCAAAGAAAAAAAGTAACCAGGAAGTTCAAAAAATAAGGCAAAAATTAAATAAGTACATAAAAAATTGGCCCTACCACAACAGACAAAAAAGGAAACACCAAAACTTCCGAAGTTCTCCAAATTCGCAAATCTTTCAAAAATATTTATTTCAGTAAATACTTTTACACTTCTTTTTAAGCAGTATCTTTTTTTTTTAATTTCTGACAGAGTTCAGATTTATGTTTTAATAAATAAAATATACATTTACAATAGTAATAAGCAGAATAATTGCCATCATTCATTCATTCACCCATTCAATATTTATAGAATACTTATAATATGACAGGTACGATAATACAAGACTTATCTTCGATTCTTATAGCAACCCACCAAGGAGGTCCCCTTTAGAGATGAATGTACTAGGGGGCTCAGGAAAGATGAAGTAAGAGAGCCCAAAGTGAGAGAGCACATTCCCAACCCAGGTCTACTCTACCCAAGTCTGTGATGTTTTTGTCATGCCACCAGGGTCTTCCGGCACTGGGTTTCTCTTTATTATCTCAAAAATAAGCCAAACTTTTAGTTGTGGGTAGTCCTTCATATCCCATAGATCATGAATATAGCAGAGTAGCTTTTCTTCAATTTTATGTTGGGCAGAAACAACATGACTCAAAGACTCTCTGAGTAAAATGACCATTACATCATTGTTGTTTTCTGAAACCTTCCAGTGGGGTTAGGAAAAATATCAGTGATGACAGAAAGTATTAAACACATGAACAGTATCATGGCTCTAAGCAGTATCATTTTAACAGATACTGTAAAAACCATCAAAGAGTGAGCAAGGCAAGCCTCTGCAGATAAGCATGTCCAAGAATGTTCCAAGGGCAGGACCAACCCAGCCATTTGTAGACAAGAAGATGAATCTCCAAATGCAAGGAGCTACCTAGATCTAAAACCCCATAAAGATTATCAGCATAATTTTGCTGGTGAGAAGAAACACCAGCAATCATTTGTCACCATTAAATAAAACATTAAAGTTATCCCATAACCAACAACCAAAAGAAATTTTATTAGTTCCATTACTGTGGACAAAAAAAGGTTATTTCGAAGAATAAGAGAACTTTTTTTTCACTTCTATAAGTCAATTTAAATGAGGCAGGAAGATCCCACATGCCGCGGAGCAACTAAGCCCCTGAGCCACAACTACTGAGCCTGCACTCTAGAGCCCGCAAGCCACAACTCCTGAGCCCACATGCCACAACTCCTGAGTCTGCACTCTAGAGCGCGTGCTCCTCAACAAGAGAAGCCACCACAATGAGAAGCCCGCGCACTGCAACGAAGAGTAGCCCCCGCTCACCACAACTAGAGAAAGCCCATGCACAGCAATGAAGACCCAACGCAGCCAAAAATAAATAAATAAAACAAATTTTTAAAAAATTTAAATGAGGCAAGACAATTCTGCCAAAAGTGAATTAAATAAAAATCTCAATATTAATTCAAGAATGGCTTGTCTTGGACTTCCCTGGCAGTCCAGTGGTTAAGACTCCAACCACACTTCCAACGCAGTGGGCATGGGTTTGATCCCTGGTTGGGGAACTAAGATCCCACGTGCCACATGCCATGGCCAAAAAAATAAAAGAATGGCTTGTCTACCAGGTAAGAAATCTATAAGCAGTATTTTGCTACTATTCTCTAGTAGCAAGATCATACCTAGGTAAAGGTGGAACCACCAACACAATATTCTTCCCATTTCTTTAACCCACTCTCAATTTTCTTCTTTTGTCTGTTTCTGGTGTAATAAAAATGCAACCATCTTCTCTAGCAACACTTATCCTAGTCATCAGTTCTCTTTACCCATTTACACCTCTCCCATCCTCCCTCCCTCCTCACGCTTCAGCAAATTGGAAGAAAGGCACCTGGCTCAAAAGATTAAAAGCAAAAAATAATAAAAAAAATAGACAAAAATGATTATCTAAATTAAATAGATTAATCAACATTAATTTTGCAAACTGACATCTTTAATATGGCTATAATGTCAATTAAATATAAAAAGCTGTCACATAAAAACAAGTGACTAAACCTTGACCCTTGAAAAAGTACAACTATAGTCATATTTTTCTTACTGAATGCATGAGTAAACTGAATCCTTCTATTTGACCTGGCAGTGATTTATTACAACAGAAGACTAATCATGAGTCTGTATGTTGCTATAAACCTGTACTAATCCAAAGCAAATTAAGTATGTGTATATAGTGTGAGTGTAACCATACATATACACATATATTGCAAATAATGAAACGAAATCTTTAGTTTGCTTTTTCTATTTGCAAGAGTTTGAACTTGCTGCTACATAGTATCTAAATTTCAGTATTAGTTAAAATTTTTAGAGATCAATAGTTCCACTGTGTAAAAATAACTTAGCAAATAAAAACATAGAAATAAAAGGTACCTGCTGTTGCTTGAAATCAGGCCTTTTTTTGATAAGATTATAAACAGTCACATATTTCATATATAGCACATAGGCCCTTTCTTCATCACGATCTAATCTGCTTTCTTCTGCAGTCTTGAAGATCTTCAGGGCACTCTGTACATAACTTAAAATGAGAGAAAAAGTAATTAAAACACTTGACATCTGGGGGAAAAGAGTCATGTATAAAGTCCACAGAGAATCTCAATAAAATAAATTTCATAATTTAGGTTGCACTACTTCAGAATTATACAAAGTTAGATATAAGTTTGGATGCAACATGAAAATTTCCCTTACACTACAATTAAATACTTATGTTTCATTAATAGTTGTTTGTACGTCACCAAACTGTACAAAATGCATTCTAAATCCAGTTTTTTTTTTTTTTTTTTTTTTTTTTTTTTTTTTTTTGTGGTATGCGGGCCTCCCTCTGCTGCGGCCTCTCCCGTTGCGGAGCACAGGCTCCGGACGCGCAGGCTCAGCGGCCATGGCTCACGGGCCCAGCCGCTCCGCGGCATGCGGGATCCTCCCAGACCGGGGCGCGAACCCGGTTCCCCTGCATCGGCAGGCGGACGCGCAACCACTGCGCCACCAGGGAAGCCCCTAAATCCAGTTTTAAAAGATTTGCTACAATAGATAATCCTGAGGCAAATGGTCCTCCGGCATCCATATAATAGTCATACTCTATAATTAAAGAACATAGCTGCATACTACTTGTACTGAGGTAGGGGAGCTAAAATATTTATTATTTTAATGTTAAAACAAATACTTTTCAATTCTCCTTACTCCTTTCTAACCATGATGTAAAATTCTCCCCACCTAAAAACTCAAGAAACTAGGGACAGGAAAGGGGACATGAGTTCAATCTTTTAGAGTTTTCTACACAATGGCTGAACTGCACTCTGATTCACTGGCCCTGAAAAGAGAAGAGATTTAAAGTCTAAAAACATGTCATCTTAAAATTCCACTTCAGTAAAATAATTTGAGGGGTCTACGGCATTCATTTATTTTTTCTTTAAATAAATTTATTTATTTATTTATTTATGGCTGCATTGGTTCTTCATTGCTGCGCATGGGCTTTTCTCTAGCTGCAGAGAGAGTGGGCTACTCTTTGTTGCAGTGCGCTGCCTTCTCATTGTGGTGGCTTCTCTTGTTGTGAAGCACGGGCTCTAGGTGTGTGGGCTTCAGTAGTTGTGGCAAACGAGCTCACTAGTTGTGGCTCGCAGGCTCTAGAGTGCAGGCTCAGTAGTTGTGGTGCACGGGCTTAGTTGCCCCACGGCATGTGGAATCTTTCTGGACCAGGGCTCGAACCCATGTCCCCTGCATTGGCAGGCGGATTCTTAACTACTGCGCCACCAGGGAAGTCCACTACAGCATTCATTCTAAGGACATTTTCCTGGTTTAACAGTCTTCAGAAAGCAAATTAATAAAACAGACATTTCTGTAAGAGGAATTCATTTACTTAGGACTAAAGTTTTGGCAACTAAATTGTAGTGCCAATGCTGATACACAATATGCTTTATCAATAACTTATTTCTATAAATCAGTGCATCTTGTTTTCTATATTTTTCAAACTGTGCTCTACGATTGAGACATGGATTAGTGATGAAGTTGGTCAGGGCAAGCAACTAGAACATCACACAAAGGAACAGGGCCAAACTGGTCTTTTAGACCAAAGATGGTCCTACACAAGGACAATTTCAGTCAGTGTACATGCCCTGCTAAGCATGGCATCAAAGTCCCAGGATAGAGGTAAATCAAACCAAAGCTAGTAAGGAGATTCTCTAAGAGTTTAGGAGTGGGTACAACAGTCCTTAGGTTTTTCCAAATTTCTTTCATTATGATGCATGTGTATCTCATGGGCCCATATGTAGCAGACCCAGCTGAGATGGCTACAATGCCAGTGAGTCCAGTGAACCAGCCAAATATTCTAAAAGGATTCTAGCATTCTCTAGAATAGTGCTACATGTTGTGGTGGTACATTTAGGCCAACATACCACTTCCTGTGGGATCAGGGTAGTCCTAGAGCTAAACCAGACATTGCTAAAACAGATTTATCTGTTTTAAGATTAGATGAAGCTCTCTGAGAAAGCTTCAAGGTGGTTTTACCCTTCTCACTATTTCCTATTTGAAAATCATTCAATGTGAGTTAAACAGCGCTACTTTCTCTATCACCCCATCAACATTACCAACTAAGCTCAAGAAGCAGGCCAATCCCTCTATTACTCTTCCTATCCCTTCCCCACCCAAAGATCTTTTTAAAAGCCCATTTTATACTTAGTAATGTTTAAGAATATTAGTTCATTCTGGGATTTTCTTTCCTGACCTTCTTTAAAGTTCTTACTACTCTCCTGTCTTCATCCTTAATGTTTTATTTCCTTCCCATCTTGTTTATTTCCTCTAGAAAATGACTCATAAAGATGTTCCTGTGCAAACACAGGTTTAAGATGCCTCTTCACAGGTTCATTTGGGATCATACATATCATTTTTTAGAGCCTCACATTTATCTCCAGCCACAGAACACCTGTTTTCCCCGATTTCTAAAATCTGCTTACCTCAAGTGTAGGGTGTAAGGCTGGCTAGACCCACCTTTCTTTCTGAAACTCTTACTCCCAGATCTATAATAATATAGTTATATATCTCTAAATCTTCTCCTTTGTTGGTCAAAATAAATTCAGAGGAAAAGCTCCCCTACTGTCTCCTGTCCCTCCTTAACAGAGATAAAACTATCAACAAGTTAACAATTTTAGTGATATCCCATTTTTAGCAAAATAACTTCCAGTAAATATCAAAATAGCTGGACCTCTCCATCTCTATTTTATTTTATCTCAGGACAAATTCTGCAACTGTTATCAGGAAAGTATCATCTCTAGCCTCTACCTCAACATGTAGTCTACCCAACATAGAGAGACTACATGCCCTCAAAAATAAAAATACATAAAATAAATCATTAGGGGACTTCCTTGGTGGTGCAGAGACTCCGCGCTTCCAATGCAGAGGGCCTGGGTTCCCTGGTTAGGGAACTAGATTCCACATGCATGCCACAACAAAGATCACACGTGCCGCGACTATGACCTGGCGCAGCCAAGTAAATAAATAATAAAACAAACAAATAAGACTTTAAAAAAAAATAAAAGAGGATATATAAGAATCCGCCTGCCATTGCAGGGGACACAGGTTTGATCCCTGGTCTGGGAAGATGCCATATGCCGTGGAGAAACTAAGCCCATGCGCCACAACTACTGAGCCTGCACTCTAGAGCCCGTGAGCCACAACTACTGAGCCCGTGTACCGCAACTACTGAAGCCCGAGTGCCTAGAGCCTGTGCTCCACAACAAGTGCACCACAACAAAGAGCAGCCCCCATTCACCGCAACTAGAGAAAGCCTGTGTGCAGCAATGAAGACCCAGTGCAGCCATAAATAAATTAAAAAAAAAAATCATTAGGTTAAAAGTTCATGTCAAATTGCTAAAAATTAAATACTTTGCTGAACACTGCATAAAAAATACGTATCTCTTCTTTTTTAATCAAAGACTATGCTAGACCCAGATCTTATATGTGAAATACACAAGGATAAAAATGATCTTTAATTAAGAAGTACTTTTACACTGTTTTAGGAAAAGACATTAACTGTGGCTGAATGAGTTTTGTAGAATCCTTCACCTCTTAAACTTATGATGTAACATACTGTCCAGAAAACAGATAATATGCTTATTAGCAGAATATATATGTATTCTGCCAAGATAAAATTAAGAACTTCTCTAACTCATTTAATAAAATGGAAATGAACTAGAAGTTAACAGCTATCCCCCACTTTTCAAAAGTTCACTTTACACCACTTTGCTTTTACAGAACACCTAACTTAAGTACCTTTTTCACTAATCGAAAGAAATCCAGAGGCGATTTTTGCTTTCATGAAAAAAGTTAATTGTTTCCTCACTTTATGCCATTTTGGCTTACAAAAGGCTTCACAGGAACACTCTACTTTTGAATAGTGGGGGATACCTGTATATGGCTCAAATTAGCAAAGTATACATACTTCCTAGTGCTTATTTTCTCTGGTTTAACTTCTGTCTTCTTATTGAGGTCTTTTAGTGAAGAACTGAGGTAGAGTTCTTTAGGAACTGAAGCCACAGCAGGCATGATGAATAATCTTTACTTCTCCACTTTCACAGTGGATGGTATACTTCATTAAAAGTAGTTCTTTTCTGAAACAAAATGAACACAAATAATCTCATTAGTTTTCCTCATTAACAATAAAACAAGTGAGTTTAAAAAACAAACAAACAAACCTCCTAAACTGTGTCCTTTGCTAACAGAGTTAATTTTCAATTATCTTGAATATTTATTTTCGGAGTTCAATATACAGGGTATCAATAAACAATCTACTTTCCCCTCCAAATTTTCATTAACGAAATGAATTACTGTTTGTATCATTTTGCATTAAGTATTAGGAATCTTTCCTGTCAAAGGAACAGAATAATAAAAGCTTTTATATTTTTCTTCTGTTAAATCTGCCTTAATGTATAGTTTACAAATAGAAGGAAGTTTCATTTAGAAATATTTCTTTCTCATCAGTTTACAAAAGGAAACAAGTTGGGGGGAGGGGTAGCCACAGCACATTATATGAAGCTGGGGATGTATGAACATGTTTCTGGTAGAATACACCCAAATACTTTGGTTTACTTTGAAAAGGTCTTTGATGTTTCATGACATTCTTTGTTTCCTCATCTGCTCTGGTAAATTCTGACTAGGAAGATGGAGGTAGTAAAAAAAAAAATGAAGAAGGCTAGGTATGTAACAATTAAGTTGTGTGTGTGTGTGTACCTGTGCAGGGATGCATATAGATGGGGCAGATCAGGGGAGCACACTAAATGGGAATCTTGGCAAGATCATAAGTGTCACCAAATGAAAACTTCAGGAACCCAAGTAAATTTATACAAGGTCTTCAGTTGTAAAGAACTAATTACAATTTGAATAAATAGCTGCATTAATACATTTAAGAGATTACAAATTTTTTTGATACAGCCACTAGGAAAACAGTACGGTGGTTCCTCAGAAAACTAAAAATAGAATTACTGTATGATCCAGCAATCGCACTCCTGGGAATATACCCGGACAAAACTATAATTCAAAAAGAAACATACACCCCTATGTTCATAGTAGCACTATTCACAAGAGCCAAAACATGGAAACAACCTAAATGTCCATCGACAGATGAATGGATAAAGATGTGGCAACATATATACAACGGAATACTCAGCCATAAAAAAGAACAAAGTGATGCCATTTGCAGCAACATAGATGCAACTACAGATTATCATACTAAGTGAACTAAGTCAGAAAGAGAAAGACAAATACCATATGATATCACTTATATGTGGAATCTAAAATATGGCACAAAGGAACCTATCAACAAAAGAGAAAGACTCACAGACATAGAGAACAGACTTGTGGTTGCCAAGGGGGAGTGGGGGAGGGAGAGGGATGGACTAGGAATTTGGGGCTGGTAGAGGCAAACTATTATATTTTGAATGGATTACAACAAGGTCCTAATGTATAGCACAGGGAACTATATTCAATATCCTGTGATAAACCATAATGGAAAAGAATATAAAAAAAGAATGTATGTATGCGTAAAATTGAGTCACTTTGCTGTACAGCAGACTGGCACAACACTGTAAATCATCTATACTTATTTAAAGAAAAGAGAGATTACAACTATTTTTCTATCACTTATTTCCAATACCTTAATGCTCTTCATTCTATCAGTTCACTATTATTAGACGAATGGACATCAATGAACACTGAATCCTAAAATGCTGAGTAAGGTACAACTTTAGGGGTGAAAAGGCTTCTGTTCACCTATGTGAAACTCCAAAAGCACCCCAATTTGCTTTGATTCTTGTCACATTTTATATTAAATATTAATACTTTCTCATTTCTTGATTAGGTATATAATTCATCAACAATGCACCACCAAAACAGCTAAGAGCATCCATTAAAGAACATGATAGGGATCCTCTGGATTTCCTCATACTTATACAGACAACAGTATTGAGTGTCTTACCTTGTAAAAAAACATTATGTTACATGTTAAAGACACAAAGGATACATAAGAAGTGGTCCCTGACCTTCCAGGATAAACAGTTTAACAAGAGAACATTCCCTACTCCCCCATGCTCACCACCTCCTCAACCCCTGCTTATCCCCCTAAAGCTGAGTGAAAAAGCAGGAATACATATAACGTGACACCATTTGTAAGAAGTTTTAAAACAAACTAAACTGAGCAAAATATTGCTTAAGGATACAAATCAGATAAAGTTATAAAGGCAAGAAATAGTAAATATAAAATTCTATTTCTGGAGAGGTAGAAGATACAATAAGGGAGACACACACAAAGAGCTTCAGTGATATGTAAGATTTTATTTCTCAAGCTGGGTGGTATGTTCACAGATGCTCACAGATGATTGTTTTGTTTTATGTATTTATTGAAGTATAAGTGATGTACAACATTATATATTACAGGTGTACAATATAGTGATTCACAATTTTTAAAGGTTATATTCCATTTATAGTTATTACAAAATATTGGCTATATTCCCTGTTGTACAATACATCCTTATAGCTTATTTTACATATAATAGTTTGTACAGATGATCATTTTATTATCAGTCTTTTATAACATAAAATAATATGTAATATACTTAATGTATTTCATTAAAAAATTTTAAAGAAAGCAATTATATCATATAACAATGCAAATATGAATAAAAATATCCAATTGTCTACAAATATGAAAAGAATACCCAGAGAGGTGGAAAAGTTAGGAAGTTATGGTTGAAACAAGCAAAAGTAAAATATGTTTTTAAATACTCATTAAAAAAAAAACAGATTTGGAATATTGTAAGAGCCTAATATATATAACTTCGTGGAGCACAGCTTCCATACAGTGGTGTAAGTGGAAGCAAGAGCACAAGCATTAAGGAATAAAGAAATGGAAGTAGACTGTAGATAACTTAAAAAAAAATTGGCAATGTAAAAGAAAATGATGGGATAGAGTGGTGCTTCAGGAACATGATTTCTACTGAAACATAAGAAGCAACAGTTGAGAAATAATACTTTTGACTAAGGGAAAGCACAGTAAGGCCAAGAAACTAACTTTTCAGGAAGGTGCTTAAGGAAACTTGAGGCCTTAGGGATGCCACAACAGACACCATGGTGGCAGAGGGCAGGGGATGTTGGAGCTTGGACTATTAAGGAGGGCTAAAGGACAGTAAGATAATAGTAACAAGAGTTATCCCTGACTTTCCTGCCCCCACCTAGCTCAGCTAGGATCTTAAGCTTACTCAACCATGAAAAGCCAACATATGCTCCCCTGATATAGGCTAGCTCTTGAAATGTAATTTCCAAAAAGCCCAATGATATTTTACTGGCAACACTAAATGTACTAAGATAAGGATTAACGCCAGAGTTAGGCAGAGTGACCTCGTACCAGTCTGACAGTATCTGTTTTTCCTACTCTATCCTTTACCTGCATCTTAAGTATTAGTGGTCTAACCACAGGACATATATTCAAAAAGTCAGGTAGAGTCTATTTTGTTGATTCATGACAATTAGGGTTCTTGGTTGGGAAAAGAAAGCTATTTATTTGAATCCTCTAAAATGAAGGTCTAGAATATGCCTCAGTCAAATCTTTTTCTCATCATTACCTTTAAAGCTTGGATCTTTAAAAGACAAAAGAATATAAAAACTATATATGCTACCTAGGCAACTTAAAATAATAAATCATTAGCTATTTCAAAGTTAAATTCCATTCGAACATTCACAGGCATCCTACTGTACAGAAGACATTGTGCTCCCAGGAACTCAAAAATTAGATGTGATCCATTTCCTCACAAAGTTTAAAAAACTAACGTGAAAGAGAAAGTTGTAAGCAGTGTTAATACAACATGTATTATATCAAACTATAAAGAGTTACAAATGATGTACAATAAGAAAAATTAACAAGATCAAGTATGACTAGACGGATCTTGGGAGGCAGCGTGGAAGAGATAGCATTTCTGTGAGTCTTGGTGAGAGAAGGCTTTTGACAGAGATGAGAAAGAGTATGAGGAAAAAGTCAAAAAAGTAAAGAACACCTTTAGGAACTAGCTAGTAGACAGAATGAACAAGGATTTGCTAGGCAGTAAGGCCTGAAAAACAGTCTAGGAGCAGATAAATGGAAGGCCGTGAATGTCACATTAAAGCATTTACTTTGTTTTCTAAAGGTAACAGAGAGCCAGAGCAGGATTCTAAGAACAGAGTTATATGATCTAAACTAACAGTACAAGGTTAGGCTTTAAAAGACTGGAGATAAGGAAGACATTAGTTACCCACAATAATGATCCTAAGGAAAGATGATGAAGGTCAGAACTAGGGCAGTAGAGATGGAATGGAGGAGGCAGACAGATACTAGAGACACTGCAAAGGTAGAATGACAGGACTCCGATTGAGTGACAACTGATCAGACACACCAATGGAAACTACAGGGGTAAGATTTATGATGACAACAAAGTTTTTACTGAGGGTTTCCAGGAAAAAGATTGTGCTTTTTTAAAGTTACTTTTTCTGTCCTTATTTGATTTTTGAGAACAGCTGAAATAAAGAACTTGCTCTGATAATGTCATCAAAGGACCACAGCTGTTTCCATTTTCATTCATTAAATTATACGTTATGCTGTCAAATAAGATGCCTGGTGTTAAAAATACTTCCAGCATTGCCTTAATTGCTATTTTAGCCTGTAGAATCACATATACTTCTGCAGAAGTCAAAGCACAAGGTAAAGGGTATTTTTCCCTAATCATATGAGAAAGCAAAGAATACATATCCAACTTAAATGTATGTAAACTTTAATGTATTAAATTTTTGATAAGTCATTCTGCTGCATTTTGCCATTAAAGAAATTTCAAAAGAGACTGGCATAAAATAACTTAAGGCCAGAATGACTGAATGGATTTACAATTTCCTTATTTTGGTTGCAACAGTAAAAACAAACCCACTGATACTTATATAGGAATGTTCAATAACTACAGAACTCAAATAATTTTAAAATCTACTTGTTTAGCTCTAGAACTAAATACAACATAAAACCCACTAAAACTGTTATACTTCAAAAAGGAATGTAAGTACCAAAAATAAAATAACTAAGTATATGTAAGAAAAAGTTCTCCTAAAAAAATTTTTTTAAGATGTGTAAACCGGATAAAGATTTAAGAACAACAGCTTAATCAAACAGCAATGCTCCAAAAATGAAATACAGGCAGTGCTGAAAATGAGCTGACAATAGGAAGACAATGGAAGGCATATATACCCCTCTCTCTCTTTCTGACATTTTTCTGATCCTTCCAAAGAAAGGAGTAGAGGTTGGACGACCTGAACCACACAGTGATGACTAAAAAGTAAAAAAGTAAAGATTGAAGTTTGTTGTCATTCAAACTGGTCCTGGTATCTTAAGTAGGGCCTCACACCAGCCACTGCCAAGGCTGCTGGCAACACTGAAAGGAAAGCAGTTTGTCTTTGTTGGCCATCCATCATCTCATCTCACCCCATCTCTGGCCTTCAGATAGCAACAGTATTCATTACATCATCTGACTATCTTAAATTTCATATAATCCATTCTATACTCATTCTAGTTAAAATGCCACAGACAAGTAAGTACTAATGAAATAATCTGCTTTAAAGCAACCCTAAAGTTAAGGCTCAACCCTTTTAAGAATTAATCACTGCTAAAAAAAAACCTCTAGTATTTTCTGAGTATCTACTATGAGTCTAGCGACAATAGCAGTGTTTTTTTAAAATCCCTTTAGAAGGTCACAATCACCATTAAAAAAACAAAAACAAAAAAAACCTGAAGAGAAAATATCAGAGCATGTCACACATAGTCAGGTTAAGAACTGTTTCATGAAACTTTAGTTTTGGCTGTGTACCTGTGTATGCACATATAGAACACTGGGTATAAATGTGAAATGTCTATAGGTTACGTAAAAGTCCTACAGAGCAATGCTACTCCAAGTGTGGTCCACAGACCAGTGCTGGTTGAGGAACTGTTGGTTACCAGTCTGTGATAAAATAAGCTTATAACAGAATGTAAACCTATTAATAAGCACACTGAATTTTTCATAGCAGCAAGACTTTCTTTATAAAGAAAGCAATGTACTGATTTATATTCTAGCACAAGCTGCAAGCCTGTAAGAGACTGGCTACTACTTTGAGTAACACTGCTCTAGGGAGATAGAGTATAACAGGGCTTCTGATCACAAATACCTTAGTCTGTTTATCAAGACCAAATTAATACTCATTAAATAATAAGCCAACAATTAATTCCTATACTGTACATTAATATGTGACTCCAGTCACTGGGAAGTCAAAAGGAGGGAAAAAGTCACTGTAACTTGGGGCGAGGGGGGAGCTTCTTCCAGCCCAGAGTGTACTCTTTTGTGCTGATCCCTCGTCCTGCAAAAACCAACTTAAGTTCCACCTCTTCCATCCTTGATGGTCCCAGTTCTTGGAGTTTATTTATATATATATATATATAAATTTATTTATTTTATTTATTTTATTTTTGGCTGCATTGGGTCTTCGTTGCTGCGCGCGGGCTTTCTCTAGTTGCGGCAAGCGGGGGCTACTCTTGGTTGCGGTGCGAGGGCTTCTTATTGCGGTGGCTACTCTTGTTGCGGAGCACGGGCTCTAGGCATGCAGGCTTCAGTAGTTGTGGTTCGCGGGCTCTAGAGCGCAGGCTCAGTAGTTCTGGCGCACAGGCTTAGTTGCTCCACGGCATGTGGGATCCACGGTTCAAACCTGTGTCCCCTGCGTTGGCAGGCAGGTTCTTAACCACTGCGCCACCAGGGAAGCCCTGGAGTTTACTTCTTGATCTAAATCCTATACTATCAATATTTGTTATCTATATCATTCCTTTAGTACAGAATTTGGACCAAATGACAATTATGACTAGGCTTTAAGATACTCATACCTCATAAGCATGCAGTTTCATGATGCTGTGATAGAGACAGAAACTGGCCCTAAGGATAGGAGTTAGCTATGAATACAGTGAGAAAGGAGGGCATGCCAGAAGAGGAAATCAACACGAACAAAGACACAAAATGAGAAATCAGTATGGGAAGGTAATAAGAAAAATAAAGAATGCTATAGGGATTATTAGGAAATAATCAAATTAGATCAAGGGATTATACTAACATGTCTTTATAAGTCATTACTCTAACATGCTAGATCTCTAACATTTACCTTAGTAGTTCTTATAGTCAACCCTTAATAACTGTTGGCTAGGGCTTCCCTGGTGGCACAGTGGTTGAGAATCTGCCTGCTAATGCAGGGGACACGGGTTCGAGCCCTGGTCTGGGAAGATCCCACATGCCGTGGAGCAACTAGGCCCGTGAGCCACAACTACTAAGCCTGCGCGTCTGGAGCCTGTGCTCCGCAACAAGAGAGGCCGTGACAGTGAGAGGCCCGCGCACCGCAATGAAGGGTGGTCCCCACTTGCCACAACTAGAGAAAGCCCTCGCACAGAAATGAAGACCCAACGCAGCAAAAATAAATAAATTAAAAAATTAAAAAAAAAAATAACTGTTGGCTAACAATAATAAATTCTATTAGGTAAGGAAATGGAATTACATGATGGAGGACTTTTGAAGCCACCCAAAATTGTTTATATTTAATTCAGCAGGCAATAAGAAGCCAGATCTTGAAGGGAAAATGGTATCTCTGGGCAGGTCAAAGTGGGGATATGCAAGACAGATTTGAAGGAAACTGGAACAAGGGAATGATACTTTAGAAAAGAATAACTAGCAGGCCATAGCAAAAAAGAACATAAAAAGGTAGAAATGTACTTTGATCGAAACAGTATTTTCTCTCTTAAGTACACACATGCACACACTTTCAACCCTGAGAAATGTGAAGAATGGTAGTGCTGTTAACAAAAATAAAAAGTTTAAAAAACTGATCAGTTTACAGCAGCATTTCTCAACTTGGGCACTACTCACGTGCTGGACTGAATAATTCTTTGTTGCGGGGCTGCCCTACACATTGTAGGATGTGTAGCAGCATCCCTGGCCTCTACCCACTAGATGCCAGTAATATCCACCCTTCTCCAGTTGTGACAACCAAAACTGTTTCCAGACATTGCCAAATGTCCTCTGGGTAGGGGGGCGGTGTCAAAATTACCCCCAAATAAGAACCACTGATTTACAAAAAAATTTGAACATGTTGAGTGTATGCAAAAGGAATAACATCTAAAGAAGGATGCCTTGATAGAGATGTAAATACATAATCAGACATCAGGTTTACAGAAAGACCAGATATTAAATCCACTATTAAGGCGTTAATGTTACTTTGATAATCCTCAGTGTTTTGGGAGACAACAAAGTATTGACATTGAAATAATATGCTATCTAGGATATAGTTTAAATAATTCTATTCTCTTCACTTTTATGTATATTTTTAAACTTCTGTAATAGTTTTAGAAACATAAACATCATTTACACTAGTAACTAAAATCAGGAGAATGAATCACTAAGGAAATGAGATCTTGTTTCTCTACAGCTGACAAGATACCTGAAGGGCTCAGAACTTGGGGGGTGGGGGTGGTTCCTAAAGGAGGAAAGAAACACAGAATGAAGGAAAACCAGGAAAGTGCAATATCATGGAAACCAAAGAAAAAGAAAGTCCAAAGTTACAAAGTTCTTACAATGCTAAAAAGAAAAACAGAGTAAAATAACTAGCCCTAGTTCTGAAGAGTGATTAAAAACCAGCTTCAATGTGGTAAACATTTAGAATACCTATATCTATTCAAAGTGTAGCACTGGGGGCTGCAGGGGATACAAAGAATATACCTCCTAACATAGTTTCTACCTCTTAGGATGAAAGATGAGCACACAGTGGTAATACAAAGCAAAGTTCCATATTACAGGCACTAACGTACCATGCCCACATTTTTTGGTTTTTTGGTTTCTCTAGGACCATTCCTAGAGAAAACACGAGGGTAACTGTTTTACACAATAGGTGTCTATCTACCTATATAACCTTGATCCATTTCTTATCTCCTCTTCCTCTTTATCTCTTTAATTTTTTTTTAGCAGATGCAAAATGGATGAGCTGGGAACCCAACTGTACTTAGTAAGTACCAAAAAAAGAGCTATGGTTCTCAACTCTAGCTGTATATTAGAATCACCTACAGAACTTTAAAAAAATATTGATGCCCAGGACCCATTCCTAAATGGTTCAATCAGAATCTCTGAGTGTGAGACTTGCACATAGGTATTTCTACAAAGCTCCTCAGGTGAATTCTAGCCTGCAATCAAGACAGGGAACCACAGGCATAAAGAATGGACATAAGCATGTTACTAGAAGCAATAAAACACTATGAAGATGACAATTAGTTTTCAGCTGAAATCAACATTTTTTTTAAGGTAGAATTTTATTTTTATTTATTTATTTATTTTTAACATCTTTATTGGATTATAATTGCCTTGCAATGTTGTGTTAGTTTCTGCTGTATAACAAAGTGAATCAGTTATATGTATACATATATCCCCATATCCCCTCCCTCTTGCCCCTCGCTCTCACCCTCCCTATCCCATCCCTCTAGGTGGTCACAAAGCACTGAGCTGATCTCCCTGTGCTATGCAGCTGCTTCCCACTAGCTATCTATTTTACATGAAATCAACATCTTAAGTTATATAACTCCCAACCTACCAAAATTATGAGAAATCATTTTAATTTTTAATACTTTGTAATTAAGAAATTTAAAACCCCAGGATTCCTACACCCACAGCTTTTCAATTTGTTTTGAAATTGGTATTAAAATGCATAATAATTTCATTTTACTACATTACAAAGACATCAGGTCAAATGTTATATGATATTACATGTAGAATCTAAAATGATACAAATGAACTTATTTCCAAAACAGAAAAAAAATCACAGACACAGAAAACAAATTTATGGTTACCAAAGGGAAAGGGGGTACGGAGGGATAAATTTGGAATCTGGGATTAACAGATACACCCTACTACATATAAAATGGATAAACAACGAGGACAAGGACCTATGGTATAGCACAGGGAACTATATTCTACATCTTGTAATATCCTACAATGCCAAAGAATCTGAAAAAGTATATATATATATGACTGAATCACTTTACTGTACACCTGAAACATTGTAAATCAACTATACTTCAATTTAAAAAACAAGAAAGACATGCAGGTTCACATCACTGTTGGTACATTTCAGAGAATTTAGTACTATGAAAGACTAAACTGTAATGTGTTAGAAGAGGCAAGGTTTAGCTATCTCAACACTAACTTTATTCACTGTACATGAGTACTGTGTTACTTGAATTAGTATGGTTATAAATGTTATTACAAATAAGTTTAACATAACATTTCATCATTTACTAATAAATTTTATATTATAAAAGTCTTAGTCTCATTTTCCACTTATTATCATACAACTCTGGGCAAATTCCTTAAATCCTCTACCACAACCACTGCCACTGCTCAGTTTATTATCATCTGCAAAATGGGAATAATCCACCTGCTTCTAAAGAGTTTTCAAAGGTGTCAATGAAAAAATATATACAAAAAGTGCTCCGAAAATTATAACATGCCATGAAACGGCTAAAGAAATCAGAAGCATAACTTATTCTGCATCTACTATTATATCCAAACATCAGTCAACAAAATTACGGTAGGCTAAAGATGGCCACAAGTTCTTCGGCATTCTCCTCTTCAAAAGGTCTATCATCTGGTTGGGGGAGGGTTCTGACTGCTCTAACCAATACAGAATGCTGGAAGTAACGATGTGCCAATTTCTGGGTCCAGGCTTTAAAAGACTTTAAGAGAAAGCTTCCACTTCCTGACCCTTCAAACACTTGTCTTGGAACTCAGCCTCCATGCTATGATCTGTCCAAGACACATGAAGAGGTTATGTTGTAGGCACTCCAGTCGACATCTCCAGCTGAACTCCCAGCCAACATCAACTGCCATCCATGGGAATGAGCCATCTCGGATGTCCTGCCCAGCTGAGCTTTCAGATGACTCTAACCCTAGCTGGATATCTGACTACAAATACATGAAACCCTCACCGAGAACCAACGAGCTGAGTCCAGTCAGCCCACAGAAACATGAGATAATGAATTGTAGTTTTAAGCCACTTTGTTTTAGAGTGATCTGTTATGTAGCAATAGGCAACTGGGACAATGACCAAGATTAAAACAAAAAAGACTCAATAATATCTAATTTTATTAACACCTCATATTTAATAGACACTTTTTTCCCCTTTCATCTCTACAAAAATAAGTACATTTTTATGTAGAAAATGTTCATAATAAAATATAATGCTAGACATTTTATGGGAAAAAAATCTGATGTACTGACTCTCTTACTTTACAAAAGCCATTTTGGTTCTTTCCCATTATGTTCACGCTAATAAACAAATGACCATAATGACTAAGTTCAAGTAAATATATTAAAAATTAAATTCTAGAAAGACATCTTTAAAATACTTTTGTTTTTCTCACGCATTGTTTTCTCAAAAACTACAATGCATACCTATGTGCAATTAATATAAATTTATGTCATTAATGACAGGTTGTTGTTTTTCATTACAGAGTCCTTACTATCTAATTTAAAAGATGCACCTAATGTGTCACAAGAAACGGAATACACATTTCAACATGTTAAAAACATAGCACAACCTATGGAACCTTTCAGACAGGCTGGTCCAGCACTCTGGAATCATGAGAAACAATCTAAATCCACCATGAAAGACATTCAACAATGAATCTTAAACAGAATCTGCTGAATGCAAAATCTGCTTACATAGCAAAGCCGCAGAGCAAGCCTAGAAGAGGAACACTTCCCCAACAAAAATCACCTGACATTTTTCATGGCTGCAGTAGAAAGTATACAAAAATTAGGATGCTTGCTAATGTAGAGAGAGTAAAATCCTTAGTTCGGCATCCCCTACAGCTGAAACCCTCAGGGCTCTTAACAAATATTAAATTCCTTAGACTCTGCAACACCTCTGTCTTCAGGTAAATATTTTGTTAGTGATTAGGGACTTGCCCCAAGGTCACAAAATGAACTGGAGGCAAGATATAAACCAAGAAGTGTGGTCTGCAGCTTTAAGTACAAATTCAGGGTTCTGATAATTTCCGAGGTGAAATTAACTAGTCCCACAACTCTAGGAGAAAGGCCACATTTTAGGAAAGACAAGCTTTTATTTGGGGAAGTCACAGTTTTAACTCTGATGCGCTCGCAGGTTCTTTACACTCATACCTGGACTTCACTACAAGCAAGTTTGACTGGATCAGAGGAGGGATTGGAAAACACTCTGAGAGGTTGTATTAAGGCCTGGGAATGTAGCTCGACGGGCAGAAAATCTGAAAACGGAAGCAAGAGGAAAGAGGTCAAAGTCGGTCTGAGTGTCCAAGAAGGTAGAAGAACGGTCAAGGCCACCTTCTAAGACCGGAAAAACCGGAGCCCACACGGAACTCGCTGGGCAACCCTAGGTGGGTAGCGGGAAAGACTCGAGGTAGGGCCCTTTCTCCAAAAGCCGATTCTGTTCGGGGTTGTCCCACCCCCTCCGAGGACACGGCTTGTCTCCCGGGTGACCAGCAGCTGGTGGAAGGACAGGGGTTCACTGCGGACGGATTCCCGACGAACAAAGGCCAGGATCCAGGCCCGCACTCACCTTGGCGCCGCGCGCGCTTCACTAATGCCGGCCTCCTCGCCAAAACCCCATCTCCCACCAACCCGAAGAAAATTCTCTACCCCGACGGAAGTCAGCTCAGCTCATCCCTCTTTCCCAATTTGCACTGCGTTGAGACGCGTCGCGTCTCTGACGTCACGCAGGGCGGGGCTGCGCGCGCGTGCCCTTCACTATTTGCTGTTTCCCAGCCTCATCCTAGCCTGTGAAGGCTGCGCGGGAGGGCGGAGGAGGGCCGAGAAGGACGTTTTCGATGGACGGTCTGGGTAGTGTCCAGGCTACACTGAGCTGGGGCGAGCTTGTCCGCCTGTCCCCTGCATTTCTCGGGCTTAGTTCTGTCACCCTGGTGTTACTCTCATTCTGGGCCTTGCTGTGAAGGAAGCAGGGCTGCTCTTAACGCCTTAGCTAAGCCTCTTCCTCTTCAGGTTGGAGATTTAAGGCAGACTAGAAAAGCGATTTGAATCTCAAATTCTGATTAAAAGTTTAACGTTCTCCGAAGCCACGCCTCTGGTAAGAGAAGAATAGACACAGTTCTAAAGCACATTATATATACACACACACAGTTAAATGCCCAATCTTACAAAAACAAAACGAGAGGTCTGAATTTTCTCGCGAGGTGATTCTTGGTAGGTGATTGAATGCTCCGATTATCTGTAAACATAAAGTTGCTTGGATGGAGTTGTGGGCCATGGTCACTAAGTCCCCAGGGACAGTCCAAGTGTCTCAGGGATGGAAAAGCTGGAAGGCGAGGTCTAGCAAATGCATTAAGTGAAAGTGTGTGCCACATAGGTGTTCAGTAAACGTGTAATGAATAAATGAAAGGACCTAACCCAATAGTGTTTCACATATAGTGGTCTTTCCATTAATGGTAATTTCCTTTCCATCACAATGAAATACCTGCAAAAATATGGTAGCTCTTTTATACCTATGCTATACACTATTTTCCCAAAAGATTTTAGACATATAATATGAAATATAGTACCTGAGACTACTAACTAGGAAGCCTTAGCAAATTTTCCATAACTAAGGGGGAAAATTGCATCTATCTTTCGAGGGTGGATCTTAAGAAAGTAAATTGGTTATTGGTTGTTTGCTTTTTTTTGTTTGTTTTTGGTCTGCTGAGCATCTTGATGAATTTGAGTATGCAAAGAAAAATCCAGAGTTGAGTTTGGGAGTAGGAACCAAACAAAGACAGAGGAAGAAAAGTTCTCTGAAGACAATCTCAGAGAGGGAGGATCCTAGGAATGTGAAGTGATAAAGAAAGATCGAAGCCCATAAGAATGAATCAACCAGTGAAGAGTCTCCTATGGTGGGATGGCAGAAAGGTTTTAATAAATAGGACTCTTTAACATTCACCTAAAGTTATTTTTGTTGCTCTGATGTAATTGCCCCAATACCAATCCCATCCTCCCAGTAAGTGGAATTCCCCAACTTCCCTAAAGCATCAGTCAAGTTTGCTAAAACATAAGTCATTTGCATGCGTTTTTTTTGTTTGTTTTGTTTTGGTTTTTTTGTGGTATGCGGGCCTCCCTCTGCTGCGGCCTCTCCCGTTGCGGAGCACAGGCTCCGGACGCTCAGGCTCAGTGGCCATGGCTCACGGGCCCAGCCGCTCCGCGGCATGTGGGATCTTCCCAGACGGAGGCACGAACCCATGTCCCCTGCAGCGGCAGGCGGATTCTCAACCACTGCGCCACCAGGGAAGCCCTGCATGCTTTTTAGTTTTTTGAAAACTAATAAGTTCCCACATGGGGGTCGACAGGTGTGGGAGAGAAACCAGGCACAAGATGACAAGATGATTCCAAAACTGAACTGAGTTGGTGAAAGCAGGAAAAAACAAAACATTCCTGGGAAATTCACAGAAATCTGGGTACGGGCTCTGGACTTTTCAAAATTAGTGGAATGAGAGTTCTTAAGGAGCAGGGTTACCTAGATGAAACTATGCTTATTGAATGGAATTATAAACCCTAACTCTTGTTCAAATTTGTACTGTAACAAACCAGGTGGCAGTATCTATGGTATCCAGGCCATCCAGCATAAGCAGTAGTCCAAAACGTACTGAACCTGATTCATCCTCCAGCCATTCAACAACTATATGATGAATATGTATACTATGCCAGGGATTATTTTGGACTTGGGTTATAAAATCCCTCCTCAACAGAGAGCTGACTTACATTCAGATGGGCGAGAAATATGATAAGCAAATACATACACAACATGAGTTTGAACAACATGAGTTTGAACTGCCCAGGTCCACTTAAATGTGAATTTTTTTCTATAGTAAATACTACAGTACTACACAATCTGACATTGATTGAATCTGTGGTTGCGGAACTGAACTGGCGGATCCGGAGGAACCTGGGATATGGACGGCCGACTTTAAGTTATACTCGAATCTTCAACTCTGCAGAGGCTTGGTGCCCCTGGTCCCTGTGTTGTTCAAAGGTCAACTGTATACTATGTTAGGTGTTGTTAAGTGCTAAAAAGAAAAATAAAACAGGGCAAACGGCCAGCAAAGACAGTGGTATTTTTGGTGAAATAGGGAAGAGCTCTCTGACAAAGTGACATTTCCATAGAGCATTTAGTGAAAAGAGGGAGCGAGCCATGGATACGTGTGGGGGAAAAGCATCCAGGCAATGGGAGCAGCACAGGTGAAGGCAGTGAGGGAGGAAAAGGAGAGTGTGCTGGAGGGACAGCAAGGAGGACAGTATAGCTAGCATAGAGTGAATGAGTGGGATCGTGATAGGAGATGATCTCAAAGCGGTGGGGAGAGAATAGAGCACAGATTATATAGGCTTTGTAAGCCAATAAAACATGTTTATCCCAAAATGACACAAGAAGTGAATCACAATATTTTATGAGAAAATTTAGCTTTCATATGTATAATAAAATTTACAACATTATGTACAAATGTTCATCCCAATTATCTTTTAGCCAAAGCACAAGTGTCTTGTGGGTTTTTTTTATTAATCACTTATTCTTTTCTATTCATCTGGGTTTTATTTCCTAAAATCATAATGATCATCGCATTGGGCCAGTTGCATGGCCCATCAAACATTTTATCTCTAGGGAATGCATCACCAGAAAAGGGGTGGTAAGTCTTGGCTATTCTCCTGGATATCAACTTCAAAGTTTAGGCACTCACCACTCTTTGCACTTCACTAAGACTCTACCAGATTGGTTTATCTTAAGTTGTAAAAAATTTACTATATCACCACTTAAGGTGATTTGAGTTCTTTTTTTTCTTAATGTGAAGTTATACTTCTATCTTTTTTAAAAAATTTATTTGGCTGCATCGGGTCTTAGTTGTGGCATGCAGGATCTTCCGTTGCAGTGCGTGGGCCCTTAGTTGTGGCACACGAGCTCTCAAGAGTGCGGGCTCAGTAGTTGCAGTGCGTGGGCTTAGTTGCCCTGTAGCATGTGGGATGTTAGTCCCCTGACCAGGGATCGAACCTGTGTCCCTTGCATTGGAAGGTAGATTCTTAAGCACTGGACCACCAGGGAAGTCCCTATACTTCTATCTAATTGGCCTAAACTTAACAAAGTTTTAGAGATATGTCCTCATTCTATGATTTCAGGGTTTAATGAACAACTATACTTAACTTTTTTCAACCCTTAATGATTTTACAGATTTAGGTCTTCTTTCCTTTCTCCCTTTGATTTTCTATCTAAACTGAAAAGTTTTAATCTGGTTATTATGTTCTTCAGTGGTTCCCCATTGTAATGTTGTCTTCTGGATCTTCCTGCTTCCATTAGATTTTCCTTGCAGAAAGATATTTCCTTGTAATACTCAGAATACAATATTACAAATGGTGATGCACATGGTTTTATCCCAACAAGATAAAGTTTTCAGTTTGTTGATCCTATCACAGAATTTTCACCTACTTGACTGAGGTCATCAAAGAGTTACTTAAACTTCTTAAGAATTGTCTCTGCAGTTTTGTCATGCTAACTCTAACGGGCAGAAAGAGAATCCCATTCAATAACCACAGGGACTGTTGAGCTACCAGTGTATTGAATTGAGATCACAGAATCAACACACATGCTTTAGCCTTTTCTACATATTTGCAAAAAAAACCTTATTAAGCTTTCGATATAACGACATTTTAATGAAGCACCTAATTTAAAGAAGATACTTTTTAAGTCAAAATTCCAAAAAAGTCTTTCTGTAATTTATTCCCATTTATACCACTCTTAACTATCTAAAGTAATGTAATGTCTATGGGAATAGGGGTACGATTTTTGATGTGGTATTTACGTCTTCCAAATTATAGGTAAATATATTAAATAATACATGCACAGTGGTTCAAACTTCAGTATTATCAAGCAATATGTGGCTTGAATAAACACAACAACAATGCAGACCCAAAACAAAAATTTACAGACTCCGGGCTAGCCCAATGCTTGGGATCCCCCAGCTGCTAGCCAACACATGGAGAGTTGTGCCTGGATATGGCACAACTGGATGCACCTTGGGAAATGTTCTGGATGAGGGGTCCCAACTCCCTGCCTCATCACATACTTCTGGAGGAGTGGAGAGGGAGCAAGGATCACCCAGTCAATTTGGAAAACTAAGATTTTCTATTGGGGTTACAATTTTATCGGTTTAAAAAACAAGGTTTTTGGGACCAATCGCCTGAGAAGTTTTCCTTATCAATTCTAGTTTCTGCCTGAGCCTTTAGAGCCACCCTGCTGAGCTAGCTTGTTGCTAGGCTGCAGAAAGAGAATGAGAGCACCCAGGTTATCCAGAAGACAGACCAGTGTATCTCTACTCAAGTGTGCATAAGAACCAACCTCTAGTTTACATTTAGTCGATAAGGAAAAGGAACAACAAATTTGCGTTTAAAAATATCTATGGTGATACTGATGCTGGTGGTCATGAACTCCCCCTGAAGAAATGACACAACATTCTCTTCAACCTGAATTTACTTTTGTAATAGCTGTCTGTGAGAAATCGTATGGAAGATTTTTGAGATTTTAACTAGAGGATGAGATTCTTTATACATTACTGGGGAGTATATAATCTTGTCTCTGCAATATTTTAAAATTCTAAATCCATCAGTATGTCATTCTATAATCTGCTAAGTGCAGAGGTACAATGCCCAAGCCATTTTTAATGGTCCTTTTTGTGGCTGAGATGTGTAAAAACAGGGTGTCATTCTGGTTGATGTTTCTTCCATGTCAGTTATTCTGCTAGAGTTTTATTACAAAGGTGTGAGTATATTGCATATAGAGATATGTAGAAAGAGTAAGAACATGCATCCTCTCAGTGGGTCATATTAGTCTGTGAACTGGGCAAATATCTCAGTGATTATGCAGTACCTCTATAGAGAGGTGAGCATATTTCAGAATGTAATAGAGTGAGTGTCTCTGCCTGTCTTTGTATAGTATATTCACAGGTAAAAATGGGATGACTGGATGAGCCTATTTACCAGTCTGTGTCTAGGAGTGTGATGATTTGGGATAAGGGAAAAATGCATAAGTAGATTTTTTTCCCCACTGCTTCATGATTGGACTGTATGCAAAAGATCAAATGATTTATACTTTTATGGATTTAAAAGTATAATTAAAGGATTATAACTACTGCCTGGTACATAATTGGCCCTCAATGAATATGCTACCTGACTGTAAAGGTGGCTGGCACCTAAGAGGAAAAACTGAGGAGTGGTTTAATACCCTTTAATAGACTCCATCAGCAACCACCCCCCCTTTGTTCTTTAATGGGATCAGTTAACATTTTTATCAGTTTTTTGGTAAAATGACATGTAAAAGCAACTTTAAGCCTGTCTTTCCAACAGTTCCAGTGCTCCCTCCTATACACAAACTGTGGAACCGCCAATGGCTCTCTGACTCACTGACATGTGTTGCCTTTGAAATAATCTTGCTTTCTTTTTGCAATTTGTTTTCCACAGTTAATTTAGTTCTTCTACCTAGTAACAAGACAGACAGACAAGGTCATTTTTAATCCCTCCTCTGACTTATCATGGTATTTGAAATGCTACCATTAAAGATTCATTTCTTCATATGAAAATGGAGCATCTCTGAAAAAACCTTCCTTCCTAGTGTTAAACTAGTTTCCCATATCAGGCAGCTTTCTATTAAAGAGAGAGAATTAAACAGAGGACAGGTAAATTTTGATAGGATTTGGAAAGTGAAGATAAGAAGATGGGAGTATTGTGAGAACCAAGGTTTCATAGAAGGCTTTGGGCAGCTGAGAGGCAGCACAAAGAGATTTGACTATATGAACTCCTCCCTACCAAAGGAGAACACATGGGTGCACATGGGAAGTTACATGGTCTAAAGCTCCCTGCTTTTTTTGTTTATAAACAATTTATTCAGTTTATTGTACTTAAGTTCACAGCTAAATGCACAGAAACAAGCAAGGTATTCCTGGGTTAATACAGGATCCAGTGGGGTTACACGGCACTGAGTGTCAAGTCCGAGGACAGAGCACTAAGGTTTCAGAGTCAGACCAGGCCAGAGACCCTGAGCCAAGGGTGGGCGAATGTCCCGATACTGACAGCTACTTTCTTCTAATATCTGGGCATACTGCAAGGCATGTCTTCAACACTACATCATTTCATTGATTTCAGGGGAACAGATATTAAAGAAATGGAATGCATGTCCTCGTGCATCTCAGCTGTTGTTGCTTCGTAAGTCACATACTAGCATGTGAGCAACTATCTTATAATATTCCAGTAACAGTGGGCCACAGAGTGATAAAACCTGTATGTTTCTCCCTCTGTGCTTCCTTGCCTGTTTTTATTCCTACCTGAATTCCCATCCTCAAGCCATCTGCCTTGATGTTCAATGTCTCACATATATAACAGAGTTTTCTCAGGTGACAACAGCTATTTCCAAAGCAGCATCTTGTGCAGAAAAGTTTATGATATCAAGAAAGTGTCTCTGGGACTTCCTTGGTGGCGCAGTGGTTAAGAATCCTCCAGCCAATGCAGGGGACACGGGTTCGAGCCCTGGTCTGGGAAGATTCCACATGCTGCGGAGCAACTAAGTCCGTGCGCCACAACTACTGAGCCTGCTCTCTAGAGCCAGCGAGCCACAACTACTGAGCCTGTGTGCCACAACTACTGAAGCCCATGCGCCTAGAGCCTGTGCTCCGTAACAAGAGAAGCCACTGCAATGAGAAGCCCCCACATCGCAATGAAGAGTAGCCCCTGCTCGACGCAACTAGACAAAAGCCCGCGCGCAGCAACGAAGACCCAATTCAGCCAAAAATAAATTAATAAATTAATAAATTTTTTTTTAAAGTGTCTCTAGTTAGCTATCCTCTGGGAAAAAAGTCATCCACCGCTGGCTAATGCCTAATTGAAAGTATAATTTAGAAGGCAGATTTAGGAAGTGGAATATGGTTAAAAATAGGAAACAAACTCCAAAAAGCTATGTCTATGAGGGCCAGATAACAATGAATTCATGAATGGTCTCACTTGAACACTACAAAATTGTTGCTTACACAATTATTAGAAACATTAGAGTCCACAGCTGATAACATGCAAACTGTAGGTTAAAACTCTTTGTCTACAGGATGAGATGGTCAGAGTCTAGCTCAAACCTTCTCTAACCCCCATGAAAAATGCTGAGTTGGAAGGGAAGTCACACCACCTACAGCATTTCAAAGGCAAGAAAGACCTGTTAGGATATAGAAGGTGCACACACAATATTACACTTTTAATTTTAAAGGGCACCTTGAGTTCTATTTATCACTTTTCTAAGTTTATGTGTCAGGAACAGACTTAAGGACATTTTACTGGGATTTAACTTTTTGGCAAAATAGAAACTTTGTTTATAGCCATTCTATAAAAATGTTTAAAAGGAGTTATTTCTAATTAAAATAATATATTTTCACAAGCGATACATAACATTAACAAGAAAGTAAACATCTTCATAACTAACGTAAGAGTAGAATCTCTTTTTTGTGTGTGTGGTCAAGCCACACGGCTTGCAGGATCTTTGTTCCTGGTCATTGAACCCACGCCTTCAGCTGTGAAAGCGTGGAGTCCTAACCAATGGACCGCCATGGAATTCCCAGAACCTCTTTACTAGCATCTTATTTTAAATACAGCAAAAGAGTCAGTAGAGCTTATGAACAGAAGTGGGTTCTCTTATAGGGAACCAGAAAAATAGTGAAATAAGGCAGAGCCTGTTTTTGTCACAGATCTGTTAGGCAGTAATGTTCTTTCTGGAAGGCACAAGTTGGCAATCTTTTTTTTTCTTTTTTTAAAAAATAAATTTATTTATTTATTTTTGGCTGTTGGATCTTTGTTTCTGTTTGCGGGCTTTCTCTGGCTGCAGTGAGCAGGGGGGTTACTCTTCATTGCGGTGCATGGGCTTCTCATTGCAGTGGCTTCTCTTGTTGCGGAGCATGGGCTCTAGGCATACGAGCTTCACTAGTTGTGGCATGTGGGCTCAGTAGTTGTAGCTTGCAGGCTCTAGAGCACAGGCTCAGTAGTTGTGGCACACGGGCTTAGCTGCTCCGCGGCATGTGGGATCTTCCCCGACCAGGGCTCGAACCCGTGTCCCCTGAATTGGCAGGCAGATTCTTAACCACTGTGCCACCAGGGAAGCCCCACAAGTTGGCAGTCTTATTACCCAAAGGTTTAAAAAGTGGTTCTGAAGATAATGTCATATGAATAGGTAAACTATGAACTTCTCCAGGCCACAGCCCTCTTATTTATAAAGTGGAGACATTAATGCACTACCTGATTGAAGCTAAAGATATTTTGAAGTCCATTCCAACTCTAGGGTTTATTATTCTCCAACACTCATAGAGCCGTGTCTTCCTCTGAGAGCTGTTATCTATCACCACCCATCTCTCTTTTAGTCCTAGGCTACTTGTGTTCTATATCCCATCCCCTCATGCCTCCTCAGGAACCCTGCTTTGTCAATTACCCTTTTTTCTTGTAACTTCTATCTCTGTCTCTCTCTTATTGCCCTTTCCTCTCTGAACATGAACATGTTCTATCTTAAACACATACCTCCCCCCAACTTTTTCCATCCCATATCCTCCTTTACCATCACTCTCTTACCCTTTTTCCTTTCATATGCAAGATTCCTTCACATTCTTAATAGAATGCTTAAATTCAGGGTCTCTCTTTCCTCACCTCTCTCTCAGGAGTAACTCTTCTTGCTGAGGTCACCAGGGATTTCCTAAATGCAAGAGCCAGTGGAGACATTTCAGTCCTTATCTCCCTTGGTCTTTCTCTAGCATCCATTCTAACTCTCTCCTCCCTTGATTTCTGTGACTTTATGCTCTCTTGGTACCTCTCCAACTTCGTGGATAGCTCCTTCTCAGTCACCTTCAAAGATATCACTTTCTTCATCCACCCCCTCCCTAAGAATGTTGATGTCTCCCATGGTCCACCCTCAGTGCTCTCCCCATCTCACACTGTTACTCTCTGCAGGAAATTTCATTCATTCATAACGTCAACTACTCCTTGGCTCTAAGTTATTCAGCCCAGTACTCCTTCCAGATCTCCAGATACATAAATAAATAAATATATAAACAGCTCACTAGTCACCTATGCCTGTATGTTTCCCCATTGTGACATTTAATTTTATTTGTTAACTTGGCTAGATTACAGGTGTTTTTGTAGATGTGATTAACATTTTTAAACCACTTTATTGAGGTATGAATGGCATACAAAAGCAGTACATATTTAATGTATACAACTTGATGAATTTGGAGATAAGTATATGCCTGTAAAACTATCACCGCAATCTATGCTATAAACATACCCATTAACTCTAAAATGTTCTCCTTGACTTCTTTATGATTATTAACTTTTTGCGAATGTGTGATAAGAACAATTATAAGATCTATCCTCTGAGTCAAATTTTAGGTATACAACACAATATTGTTAACTACAGGCTCTATGCTGTGTAATAGATCTCTAGGACTTATTCATCTTATGTAACTGAAACCTTATATCCTTTGATCAAAGGAGTACATGTACCTTCTTGCTTCCTCCCCTAACCAGCCCCTGGCAACCACCATGAGTTTGACTATTTTAGATTCTTCATATAAGTGGTGTCATGGTTTGTCCAGATGTGACTAACATTTACACAATCAGTTGACTTAAAGTAAAGCAGATTACACTCCATAATATGGGTAGGCCTCATCCTCATCCAACCAGTTGAAGGCCTTAAATGCAAAAGACTGAGGTTTCCCAAAGAAATTAAAAGGAATTCTGCCTCTAGATTGCAACATAGAAATTCTGCCTGAGTTTCCAGCCTTCAAACTCAAAACTGCAACATCAACTCACCTGAATCTCTAGGCTGCCAGCTTGTCCTATGAATTTTGGACTTGCTAGCCTCCACAAATACATGATCCAATTCCTTAAAATCCTTTCTTCCTTCCCCCTCCCTCCCACCTTTCTTTCTTTCTTCCTTCCCCCTCCCTCCCTCCCTCTCTCTCTTTCTCTATCTCCTATTGGTTCTATTTCTCTGGAGAACAGTGACTAATACACCCATCATCTATACATCATGTCTGAATCCCTTAGCACACCCACTTGAATCTTCATGATCTGACTGTCTTCAACTTATTCAGCCTCACCTCCCATTTTTATACATCCATCTTCTCCTCCTTTCATACTGACTCTTTGGTCATTCCCAGAGCTTGCCACACTCCTTTATACCTCTGTACCTTTGCATTCTGTTCATCTAGAAAACTTCTCATCCTTCAGAACACAGCTCAAGCTTCACCCAGGCTGTGAAGGAGGCAGGCAGAACAAGCAACTTCTATGTTCCTATTGCACCTTGTACATAATACTTCCTTTAAGCACTGGTCACATTATTTATGGAATAATTCCTTATAAATCTTTTTTTCCCTTCTTTTAAAAATCTTGTTTGAATTTCTAGCATCTAGCGTAGGGTCTGGAACATGGTAGGCAACTGGTGATCAAAAAAAATTTGATTGATAAGTAAAACTTCTCTACTTAAGATATTAAATGGCTGCCCATCACTTTCAAGATAAAGCAGCAAAGAGGCTTTGTTTGTTTATTTGTTTGTTTGTTTTGGCCACACCTGCAGCTTCCTAACCACTGGGCCACCAGGGAACTCCTCCCTCTCCAATCTTATTCCCCATCAGGTCTCCACAGCACTTGAATTTCTAGTCATGCTGTAGTAGCTGCAGTTCTCTCAATAAGCTTAGCTTTCTTGCATTTACTTCTGTACCCTTTGTTCACCTGGAATATTCTCCCGCCCCTGAAATCATTTGGCAATTCCCACTGTCCTTTTAATCTTCATATCAAGTTTTCTCTCTCCTCTGGACACTACTCTCATCCCCTCCTTGCTTTTGCCTCTGAGTTCCCTTAGCATTGCATACTTATCCTACTTAGGGTGATTGTCTGTTTCTTAGTCTACCAACTGCAGCCTATAAATCACACTCTATCTCCCCCTTATATTCTGCAGCTCCTTCCTCTCACCAGGCACTTTCTGCTTTCATGCTGCCACCCTGCCATTCCCAGCTGATCCAGCCTACCTTCCTACTCTCCACCCCCAAGGCCACTCCTCTTCATGGACCTTTTGGAATCCATACTTCCCATCAGAATGAATCTTGCTATCTCAGTGTATCAGCCAGATGATCTGATGGTCTTTGCGAAATATAATGGATGATCTTCTGAAAATCTTCAAAAACATTGCCTTTGAACCCAGACCGTTCTGTTAATAATGTCTATGTCTTACCCCAAGGTGCACATTCCCCTCACTGGAACACAGAAGTGCTCTAGATTGTCTACAGAAGTTTCATAACATTTACTAAAAATGTCTTTAAATTTCATGTGTCTCTGCCAATTCTTTCTTGTTACATAATAGTATATTGTACACTCAATGTTTCTTCTTATGCCTTTTGCTTAGGCTTTCCAGGAAATATCTTTCCTACGCAAATGGTATCAAACTGAAGAAGCTAAATCTTTGGCCAATTGTAACAGAAAACCTCCAACGAAGAAGATTGAAATCAACTAGAGTGTGCAACTTGACGTGCATAAACTGAGAATCCTTTTTCACTTTTCTTTCCTTCTCTTTTTCTCTTTCCTCCCTTCTTTCTTCCTCCCATTTACTCAGCAAGTATAATTCGAGGTCTAGAGCAAAGATTTCCTGGATGAAATGGCAGAGCAGCATAAGGTAATATTTAAGGGAGGATAGGCTCTGGAACCAGATGGCTGTTTTTGAATCCGGGCTCTGCCAGTTAATAATTATGTGACCTTGGCCAAGTTATTTCACTGCTCTGAAACCTCAGTTATGTCATTTGTAAAATGGAGATGATAAAACACCTCACAGGGTGGCTCTGGGGATTAAATTATTTAGTACCTAAGAAGTGCTCCCTCTAAATATTAGCCAACTATCAACTGTTGCTAATTCTCGATGGCTAATGGGAATTAATTAGAAGTGCAGCGGGGAGTGAGGAAAAAGAGCTTTCTAGATAGAGGAAACATCATATTTGAAGTCCTGAGGCAGGAAGGAGGTGCAGGGTGTTTGGGAGAACTGATAGGAACTGAGAGTGGCTAGAGTGGGCAGGGACCAGATCATCTGGGGCCTTGTAGACCATACATAGGATTTAGGATTTTGTTTTTATCCTAAAAGCCATGAAAAATCTCTCAAGGGTTTTTAAACAAAGGGATGGCATGATCCGATTTGCTTTTTTACAGATAACTCCTGCTACTGTGGGAGAGAATAGTTTGAAGTAGGTGAGAGGAAATGTGGGGAGATCAGGGGAGGGGAAAAACATGATGATGCTGAGGGCTCTAACTTGAGCCACTGGGTGGATGATAGAGCCATTCATTAAGATGGGGAACACTAGAAGAGGACCAGGCTCAGGGAGAAAAGGGAAGGACTCACTGTTGAACAGGTGTTAGCTTGTAATAACACTTAATGGAGTATAATCTATAAAAATACTGAATCACTGTACTGTACACCTGAAACTAATATAATATTATAAAACAACTATACTTAAAAAAATAAAAATATTTAGTTTAGTCAGCCACGGCCCCCCCATCTCCCCCCGGCCATGAACATGTGGATTTGAAGTGGCTAGGAGACCTCCAAATGGAGTTAGATATTTAGAGAAGTTGGATACATGGGTCCAGAGCTTAAGAGATAAAATTTGACTTGACCTCTCTTGAATTCAGAGTCAAGGTGAAAAAGGAAATTCTCATTCAAGTTAAAGTAGACAACTTCAGTTAAGGATGGAATAGTGATCAGCAAATAAGTATATTTGGTAAGAGAGAAAAAACTTTCCTATAACTTTTGATTGAAGCATAAGGGACAATTAGCTTAAAAAGACTGAATTTCAAGCAAGCATTTCAGAAAGTGAAAATTTAGCTTTTGATAATTGTCAAGTAAACAGCTCATCAAGTTAAGAATTATTTTATTTACTCAAAGAAAGGGGAAAAATGGACAGAGAGTTTCTGTGTCTAGTTTTGAATACTTTTCTGCTACAGGTCAGAACTATCAACCAAGACCTACTAATCTTTTTCAAATTGAAAACTCCCACAGGCTTAGATTTTAAGTGGATACGTGAGGTAAGTATAGTGCTTTCTGGGAGTCTAAAAGGTCGCTATTAATCTTGCTGAAACATTCCAGGTTAAATTAGCAGAGACTTGTATTTGCTGCATAGCTTTAAAGTTAATCCTTTAGAGACTCTTCAGGTGTTAGATTAAGTCTTTCAGAGATTTTGAGACCAAAGCTCCAGTTATGACGAGATATGGGTTCATATTTTAACAAAGAGCAGGTTATATAAAGTATTATGTCCATAAGGGTGTCAAAAGATATTTTTACTATAGGAAATGTCACATGAAAAAATAGAACAGTACAATGAATACCCATGTGCCCATCCCCCAGCTTCAACTACTATTACTTGTCTGCTTGTAAAAAGATATATTTAAAAAATAATTGGGGACTTCCCTGGTGGCGCAGTGGTTGAGAATCCGCCTGCTAATGCAGGGGACCTATAAACGTGAGCAATACTAGAGCCTGTATGTCATATTGTATCTTTTCATGATACCAAACAAGACCTCTGACTGGCTTTTCCATTTTAACTAAAAGGAGTTGAAAGATGACTCATTCAAGAGATTGGGAAATAAAAAAAAATTGTTTAGGGGCTTCCCTGGTGGCGCAGTGGTTGAGAATCCGCCTGCTAATGCAGGGGACGTGGGTTTGATCCCTGGCCCGGGAGGATCCCACATGCCACAAAGCAACTGAGCCCGTGTGCCACAACTACTGAGCCTGCGCACCACAACTACCGAGCCCACACGCCACAACTACTGAAGCCTGTGGACCTAGAGCCCGTGCTCCGCAACAAGAGCAGCCACCGCACCACAACAAAGAGTAGCCCCTGCTCGCTGCAACTAGAGAAAGCCCGTGTGCACCATTGAGGAACCAATGCAACCAAAAATAAAAAATAAAAAAAATTAAAAAATAATTGTATATTTTCTTTTACAAAAGTAATACTTATTCATTGATGAAAATATAGAAAATACAGATTATCCAGGAGAAGAAAATATATACTGGTCACAATCCCAGGGCTATCAATAGTCCAGTTGATGCTTCTGAACAATTCAGAAAAAGATATCCCCTTCCCTTGGCTGTAGACAGCCCCGTGCACAAGGTGCAGGGCTAGGCAAATGGAGTAGAACTTGACCTCTGCTCTAACTCTCCTCCTGCTAAGCTCCCTCTGGAGAGCTCAACATGCAACATGGACATGGCACACCTTCCTTCTAACCTCCTTTCTCTGCAAAGGCACACATACATTTACACAATTGTGTTGTACTATACATACTGATTTGTCATACTCCTTTTCACTTAATATTTCATGAACACTTTTCCTTGTCATTATTGAATTATTGTAAACATCATTTTTAATAACTGCACAATATTATTCAATAATCTCTTAATTATTTAACTCTACCATTGGACACTTACATTATTCCTATTTAACAATATTGTAAAAAGCACCAAATATAAAAACATATACTCTTATGGATTTGTAATATAAATATTAGTGTACATCCATGATAAACTCCTTAGAATAATTTTCAGAAGTGGCATTTCTGGGACAAAGGGCAGGGCAAATCCCAAGCTCTTTTATATCTGTTATCAAACTGCCTTTTAGGGCTTCCCTGGTGGCGCAGTGGTTGAGAGTCCGCCTGCCGATGCAGGGGACACGGGTTCGTGCCCCGGTCTGGGAAGATCCCACATGCCGCGGAGCGGCTGAGTCCGTGAGCCATGGCTGCTGAGCCTGCGCGTCCGGAGCCTGTGCTCCGCAAGGGAAGAGGCCACAACAGTGAGAGGCCCGCGTACCGCAAAAAAAAAAAAAACAAAAAAAACTGCCTTTTAGTGAGGTTGAACGAGCTCATACCCCATTATCAAGCATTTTCCCAAAAGCTTGATAACATTAAATGTGATGATGATAGATATGGATTCATATTTTTACAATAAAACCCCCAAGAGTTTGTCAGTTTGACTATTGAAGAATAGTATCCAGTGTTGCTTTATTTGGGTTTCTTTGAGTAGCGGTAGTGAAAAAATGTTTTTATATGTATATTAGTCTTTCTTTTTCCTGAATTTCCCACATGTATCATTTATCCTTTAGCACTTTTCTACTGGTATATTTCCTGATTTCATAAATCTATGTGGGTAAAAGTTGGATACATGTGTCACACTACCCACACATTACTTTAAAAGGCAATTATTGGGGCTTCCCTGGTGGCGCAGTGGTTGAGAGTCCGCCTGCCGATGCAGGAGACGAGGGTTCGTGCCCCGGTCCGGGAAGATGCCACATGCTGTGGAGCGGCTGGGTCCGTGAGCCATGGCCAGTGGGCCTGCGTGTCCGGAGCCTGTGCTCCGCAACGGGAGAGGCCACAACAGTGAGAGGCCCGCGTACCGCAAAAAAAAAAAAAAAAAAGGCAATTATTAAGAAGCAGTGAATACCATGTTTAAAGAGATATATTTATTTGACTTATTGGCACTGAATATTTTGAAGAAAGAGATGTATATCAGCTTGAACGATGTGAAATTGCCAACCCTATGTGGTAGTGGCTCTCAAACTGTGGTCTGGGGATCCCAGGAAGTTACCAATTCCATTTGGGGGGGCCACAAGGTCAAAACTATTTTCCTAAGAATACTGTGACATCACTTCCACTTTCACTTTCATTCTCTTACAAATGTACAATGGAATTTTCCAAAGGCTGTATGATGTGTGATATTCTAACAAACTGAGTGTGGAAGCAGATGAGAATCCCTCTGTCTTCTATTAAGCCAGAAATTGAAGAGATCTGCAAAAATGTAAAACTATGTCACTCTTCTCACTAAATTGTTTTGGTTGGAGAAAATAGTTATTTTTCTTTTTTTTTTTTTTTGGCGGTACGCGGGCCTCTCACTGTTGTGGCCTCTCTTGTTGCGGAGCACAGGCTCCGGACGCGCAGGCCCAGTGGCCATGGCTCACGGGCCCAGGGGCCCCGCGGCATGTGGGATCTTCCCGGACCGGGGCACGAACCCGCGTCCCCTGCATCGACAGGCGGACTCTCAACCACTGCGCCACCAGGGAAGCCCAGTTATTTTTCATAAAATATATTATTTATGTTAACATAATGGGTTTATTATTATTTCTAAATGATTTAATAATTTTTTTCAGTTTTAATTTAGATTATGGTGAATGTCAACAGACATAACCTACACAAACAGAAGCTCTTTAGGGCCGTCAGTTTTTAAGAATGTAAAGGGGTCTTGAGTTAAAACGTTTGAGAACCTCTGCTCTGTGGCATTTGAACATAGTTGCCTTTTATTTCAAAGACAGAGCAAGAGATGTGAAGTGTTTCCTTGACAAGTAAATGAAAGTAATCATGGGAGTGATTGTTAAGGGTTTCATCCCATCCTGAGTGTCAGAGACACTTCTGTGTTCTTTAATAATTTATTTTTTCCTGGGCCTAATGGCAGTACTGTAGAAGGGCAATAATAATGAGAAAATTAGCTGATTAGAGGTAATATATTGGGACTTCCCTGGTGGCACGGTTGTTAAGAATCTGCCTGCCAATGCAGGGGACACGGGTTCAAGCCCTGATCTGGGAAGATCCCACATGCCGCGGAGCAACTAAGCCCATGCGCCACAACTACTGAAGCCTGCGCTCTAGAGCCCGTGCTCCGCAACAAGAGAAGCCACCGCAATGAGAAGCCTGTGCACTGCAACGAAGAGTAGCCCCTGCTCACCACCAGAGAAAGCCCGCATGCAGCAACGAAGACCCAACACAGCCAAAAAAATAATAATAATAAAGAATGCTTTGCCTTTCTTCACAGTGTCGTGAGGATGAAAGCTGTGAACCAATAATTTATAAATTAAAAAAAAAGAGAGATAACATTACTATTTTCACCCCAACAACAGAATGGTAAAACACGACCATGTGTTTCTCTTCTTTCCTTTGTCCCAGCCAAAATAAAAAGATAGATTTATCTGAGGCTACATGAGTAGGAAATCTTTCCTTCCCGAATTATACTAGGAGAGAAACAATTTAAAGAGGTAAAACGATTCACTTTGTGCTCATTTGGGCTCCCTTGGGAGCCCTGAGTCCCCAGGAATTTCAAAGTCGTCACGCGTGTTTACTTAGAAATTAATTAACACAATAAGAAATGGGCAGGGCCTAAATGAGAAATCTTTAAAACTTACATATTAGAACAAGAAAATAAATGGAAACACACATCATGTTCCTGGATTAGAAAATGGAACATTATTAAAAATGTCATTTCTTGCAAATCACATTTTCAGTGAAATGCAATACCAATCAAAATGTTCATGCCCTCTGAACCAGTAATGCATTATTTAAAAAATCCCAGGAATCCATGATATTAAGCTTATTTTTATTCTTTAAAACTTAGTTCATGTTTCATTTTTTTTCCTCTAGTACCCAGATGTCCATATTGAAGGTATTTTTACATAGTTAGTTGTCTCTCCAGAATGGTGAATAACTAATAAACCAGGAAGCTGCCCCAAACAAGGAACTCCTGACTTTAATAACCCTCCATTATCATTATTTTCCCTTGAACTTGGTGTTTACATCCAAAATGTTCTCAAGGAGACCAGAAGACTAGCATGTGGCAACAAGAGGCATCAAAAGCACTGACCAAACCGAGGATGTCCATAGTTGTAGTAGTGCTGAGAGGAATTTATGGTTGTGAACTCCAAACTAAATGGTTGTTATTATCCATTTGGTTATTTGATCAATTTCATTACAGCTGTGTATTTTAAGGGAGATACACTGTGCTCTATAACACAAAAGCACAGACCACAAAGCACAGAACTTGGGGTAATATTCTCTTGTGTGGAAATTGTTAAAGGGTTTCAAGATGTGGAGAACTGGGCAGTTAGAGATTTGGAAGGTAGAAACTGAGAAACATGAATAATTTAAATAAATATTCATAGATTAAATCAGAAGGAAAATGATAAATTACAATCTTGATCTTGTCTTGATTTAAGCCTATTATGAGAACAAGGTTGACAGACTTGAAAACTCTAAAAAAAAAAAATCCTGAAGTATAGCAGGCACACAGAAAAGTACACAAATTATGAATGTACATCTCAATCAATTTTACAAATTGAATGCACCTGTGTACCTATTGTCAGATCAAGAAAGATAACGTTACCCATCCCCATTAATTTCTCTTGCTCCCCCTTTCAGTTGCTCCATTGCCCTCCCCCTGCCGCCCCATCACACACACACACCATGGGCAACCACTATCCTCTTTTCTAACTGAATAGATTATCTTTGCTTGTTTTTGCACTCTATACAAATGGAATCATACAGCATGAACTCTTTTGCCTCTGGCTTCTTTTGCTCATCATGATGTAGAATAATTCATCCATGTTGTTGTGTGTAGTTGTGGTTCATTCATTCTCATTGTAGAGTAGTATTACACTGCATGAATACACCATATTTATTCATTCTTTCTACTGTAGGACATTTGCATAGAATCCAGTTGTTTCTGCTGAGTAGATACCTAGGATTGGAATTGCTAGGTCACAGAGTATGCATTTGTTCAGCTTTATGAGATATGAGCAAACTATTTTCCAAGGTGCTTGTACCAATTTACACTCTCACCAGCTGTGTATGAGTGTTCTAGTTGCTCCAAATCCTTATCCAACACTTGATATTCAGTGTTTTCATTTTAGCAGTTCTGATGGCTAAAATATTTTATTGTGGTTTTAATGTATATTTCTTTGATGACTAAAGAAGTTGCGTACCTTGTAAAATGTTTATTGGTCTCTTGGATAATCTCTTTTATGAGATGCCTGTTCAATTATTTGCCTATTTTGCGATTGAACTTTTTCTTACTGATTTATAGACATTCTTTATGTATTCTGAGTATGTGTCTATTTTATTTACATATTGAGAACATCTTTCACTCTGTGTCTTGGTCTTTTTTATTGTCTTATTAATGTCTTTTGATGAACAAGACTTTACAGTTGTTTAATAGTCCCAGTTTATCACGTTTTTCTCCCTTTATGATCAGCGGGTTTTTGTCCTATTTAAGAAATCTTTGCCTATTCTAAGGTCATGAAGCTATTCTATTATGTTTTCTTCTAGATGCTTTATTCTTTTCCTCCTGACTTTTAAAATGTCTGAGTTGGGAAAGTTGTGAAAATCAACATCTATCCAAATTGAAGAGCTTTTTTTGAGGAGCCTGTCACAGACTATTGTGATATCAAATCTGAAGTGGTTGAACAAGCAGCTCTCTGCAGCAGGAATACTAGGGAAAACAATTACACAACTCCCACTCTACTACAGCAAAGTGTCTCTTACTAAGTAGGCCATGTTGCTAGCCAGTCAGAAATTGGTTTAATTGACAAGGGACTGGAAAAACAAAACAGGGTGAGATTTTCTATACTGGAACAAAATTATCTGCAAATCATCTGACATCATCTTAAGTAGAAACTGAAACTCTTCACCTCTTATGCCTACAAATTATTGTCACAGAAATAGTTCATATCCTTTCCTCCACTAATACCTCTGAAACTATGACCTTGCTCCATCATTTACCCCCTTCTCTTTCATCTTCAATTTTTGGTCTGCTCTTCATTTTCCCTTTCCACCTACAAATTAGCTCAATCTCTCCAGTTCATCATACAGTGAAAACCCTCAAGATTTGCCTCATAAACTCTTTTCCTTCACTGCCAAAGTTCACAAAAAGTAGTCACATTTGTTGTCTCTTTCTCACTTCCCATTTCTCCTTAACCACTTGTCCCATCTTGTCTATTGTTTCTACCAGTCTACTGCAGATTCTCAAAATTAGTGCATGTACTTTTCACTTCTCCCGAGCCTTATCTCTTATGTTTCGTACTGCTGTTAATGGTACAGCATCCTCTCAAGCACTCAGGTTGCCAATAACCATACCCCATGTCTGCAACACTTCTGCCATTTGGCCTCTCCCTTCCATTCCTCCTGCCACTTTCTACATGATTTTGTTACCTCTTACCTAGTTATTTTAATAGTCTCCTACTTGCCCTCCTTGCTCCTAGTGTGGCCTTATCCAAACTATCCTGTACAAAACTATAAGCTCAATCTTCTTAATTCAAAGTTCTAACCTTATCCTGTCCCAGTTTGAAGATCTTTAATAGTTTTCCCCATTGTCTTTAATCCCACCACAAACTGGATCAAATTCATTAATTTCTACTCACCCATGAGAACTATTTCACTTCATGCTTTCTTCTGATTTTCCAATCTTTGTTGATGCAATTCTGGATTCTCCCCACTTCTGAATGTCTAAATTCTTCCCATTTTTCAAGATAAAAAGGCAACTTCTTAATAAATATCCTTTCCAATCTTCTCTATCTGGGAAACTCCTCTTTATCCTTCAAGACCCAGCTCAAACATCATTTCTTCCCCAGTCTCTGTACACTGAGTTAATCACTCTTGATCTCTACTTCCAAAGCACATTGAACATCCCACTTATAAAGCAGTCAGTCCCTACCACATAGTACCGCAATTATTCTTTCTGTGACTTTCTCCCTTACTGAGCTCTTAGCTCTCCCAGAACAAGTGTGATATAATTTAAATCTTGCATCCCTAGTGTCTAGCCTAATACCTTGCAGAGACACATCTATGATAAATGTCTATTGAATGATTGAGTGAACCCATTTAAAAAAAATTAATTAATTTTTTTGGCTGTGTTGGGTCTTCATTGTTGTGTGCGCTTTCTTCTCTAGTTGCGGAGAGCGGGAGCTACTCATTGTTGCAGTGCAGGGGCTTCTCACTGTGGTGGCTTCTCTTCTTGTGGAGCACGGGCTCTAAGGCACTCGGGCTTCAGTAGTTGTGGCTCGTGGGCTCTAGAGCACAGGCTCAGTAGTTGTGGTGCACCGGCTTAGTTGCTCTGCAGCATGTGGGATCTTCCTGGACCAGGGATTGAACCCTTGTCCTCTGCATTGGCAGGCGGATTCTTAACCACTGCACCACCACGGAAGTCCCAGAGTGAACCCATTTTTGATCTTCTCCAGATGGAAGTAATTTTTCCTTATTAAATCGTGATAGCATTTTTATCTGTATATCTCATATACTTAAAACATACATTACTTTCTACCTTATGTAACTGTTATTTAAGTAAATACCTTATATTCTCTAATAGATGGTTATCACCTAAGGGGCAGAGACTCTGCCTTGTCCTATCTGAGGACCTCATGGAACCTAGTAAGAGGGATCCTTACATACCAATATCATTGACAAAACTAGACTTGTCCTTTGATCAGGACACACTATGATACACCTCAAGAGCACAATGTTCCAAAACTAAACTGCTAGAGACAGGCCAAGGCAAGCTACTAAGAGACCCGGTTTCTGAAGACCTGGTTTCTTCAGGAACTGGTAGCACAGGTTTCTATAAATACGGTAAATATTACTGCTTGGGAAAGCTGTTCATTTGTTTCTTCATTAATTTGTAAACTATTTTGTGGATAAGAAGGGGGATGTGCTTAGAGCAGTTACTATATGCCAGGGATTTTCACATGCCTTATCTCTACATTACCATAAAATTATGAGATGAGCATTATTACTTCTAAATTTACAAATAAGGAGATTTGAAGGCTAGTAGTATATGGGACTGTCAAGCACGAGCTCTTTCTCACTTCATCATGTAATATACTCAGAAGGTTTCTGGAGAAACCACTAGAGAAACACTTGAATCTAGGGTAGCATAACCTGCCATGACCAAGGATCAGGCTTTTATGAAATTTTTATTGAGGAAATCCTTGAGGAACAAAAATAAACTTGCCAAGTTTTATCTTTTTTTAAATTGTGGTATAATTGACATACAATATTATATTAGCTTCAGGTGTGCAACATAATGATTTGATATTTGTATGTACTGCAAAATGATCACTAAAATAAATCTAGTTAGCATCTATCACCATACATAGTTAAAGACTATTTTTTTCTTGTGGAAAGAACTTTTAAGATTTACTCTCTTAGCAACTTTCAAAATGCAATACAGTATTAACTATAGTTGCCATCCTGTACATTACATCCCCATTACCTATATATGTTATAACTGGAAGTTGTTTGACTCCCCTCATCCGTTTTGCCCACCCTTCACTCCTTGCCTCTGACAACCACTAATCTGTTCTCTGTATCAGTTTTCTTTTTAAGACTCCACATATAAGAGAGATCACATGATATTTGTCTTTCTCTAAAAAGTTTTTTTTTGTTGAAGCGTAGTTGATTTACAGTATCAGTTTCAGATCTATCAGCATAGTGATTCAGTATTTTTACAGATTATATTCCATTTTAAATTATTACAAGATATTGAATATAATTCCCTGTGCTATACAATATATCCTTGTTGCCTATCTATTTTATACATAGTAGTTTGTATCTCTTTATTCCATACCCCTAATTTCCCCCTTTCCCCTCCCCTCTCCCCTTTGGCAACCATTGGTTGGTTTTCTATATCTGTGAGTCTGTTTCTGTTTTGCATATACATTCACTTGTATTATTTTTTTCCACATATAAGTGGTGTAATACATTATTTGTCTTTCTCTGACATTTCACTAAGTGTAATACTCTCTAGGTCCATCCACATTGCTGCAAATGTCATAATTTCATTCTTATTTTATGGCTGAGTAATGCTCCACTGTATATATATATACCACTTTTTCTTTATCCATTCATCTGTTGAGGGACACCTAGATGTTTCCATGTCTTGGCTATTGTAAATAGTACCACAATGAACATGCGGTTACATATATCTTTTCGAGTTAGTGTTTTCACTTTCTTTGGATAAATACCCAGAAGTGGAATTGCTGGATCATATGGTAATTTTATTTTTCATTTTTTGAGGAACTTCCATACTGTTTTCTATAGTGGCTGCACCAATTTACATTCCCACTAATAGCGCACAATGGTTACTTTTCTCCACATTCTTGACAACACTTGTTATTTGTTGTCTTTTGATAGTAGCCATTCTAACAGGTGTGAGGTGATATCTCGTGGTTTTGATTTGCATTTCGCTAATGATGAATGATGTTGAGCATTTTTTCATGTGCCTGCTGGCCATCTGTATGTCTTCCTTAGAAGGATGTCTATTCAGATTCTCTGCCCATTAAAAAAATTCTTCTTTGCTATTAAGTTGTGTAAGTTCTTTGTATATTTTAGATATTAACCCTTTATCAGATGATTTTCAAATACTTTCTCCCATTCAGTAGGCTGCCTTTTCCTTTTGTTGAGTTTCCTTTGCTGTACAAAAACTTTTTAGTTTGGTGTAGTCCCATTTGCTTATTTTTGCTTTTGTTTCCCTCGTCTGAGGAGACATATCCAAAAAAATATTACTGAGAATGATGTCAAAGAGTGTACTGCCTGTGTTTTCTTCTAGGATTTTCATGGTTTCAGGTCTTACATTTAAGTCTTTAACCTATTTTGAGTTTATTTTTGTATATGGTGTGGGAAAGTGGTCCAGTTTTCCCAAGACCATTTATTGAAGAGGAATCTTTTCCCCATTGTATATTCTTGCTTCCTTTCACATATATTAACTAACAAAATATGTCAATAAATGTGGATTCATTTGGGGCTTTCTATTCTGTCTCATTAATCTATGTGTCTTGTTTTTGTGCCAGTACCATACTGTTTTGATTACTGTAGCTTTGTAGTATAGTCTGAAATCACAGAGTGTGAAACCTTCAGTTTCGTTCTTTCTTGAGATTACTTTGGCTGTTTGCCAAGTTTTATCTTGAGCACCAGGGAAACACCTGCTTCCCAGTAGTCTTAGGGCACTTACAGGTAGGGCACTTTCCAGAAGGGACAGAGGAAAGATGGCAGTTATGGTTATGGGAAAAGGGAATGGAGGCTACAGGTTTTATAGCTGGGAATCAGAAACATTAAAACAGATTGGAAATGAAACGAAATTCACTCTTGTGGAAACACACTGGAGGGGACACATTTGTATTTTAAGTATAGGTGTGTATGGCCCTAGAGGTTTGGTTCAGTTCAACTAACATTGATTGTGCTGGGCACTTTAATGGGCACTAGGAATACAAAGAAAGAGTTCCTGCTTTCAAGACACTGACAGTCTGGCATAGGCAGTCTGTTGACAGAAACAGGAGACTGGGTACCAGGGGAGAGAGTCTTTTTTAAAACATTCCTGAAAACCCAGAGTGATCCAGTCCCCAGAAGTAGGATGGAAGGGGAATCTGACTAACACAGTCAGGCTAAAGGTTTTCTCTGTTTACCTAACTCTGGGCTTGATGATCAGTAATCTTATTCATCTAACACCTACATATGAGCAGCAGGATGTATGTCACCCACTGCTTAGGCCCTACCCAAAAGAATTATTAAGAAAGTAAACATAAATATGGCTTCACATAAGTAGGTGAATGAATTACAGGCTTTATTGACTTTAAGTTCAAGGCTTAGAACAAGGATGAAAACTTCTACCTCCACTTCCAGTATCCCAATTGACAGCTATCCATAAAACCAAGCAGTGTGTCTGGCATTTTCAGTGAACACTCAATAAATTATTGAATAAATGAACAAAGTAGTTATGGGCCAAACACCGTGTGCAGTGCTATAGAAAATACAGAGGAATACCTTCAAAGATGTAAACATTTATGAGAAAAAATTAAGACCCATGAAATCAGCAAATAAGGTATCAGTGAGTCAGTAAAAAGGGAGATTAGCATGGGCTAGAGTAGACAGCACTTATGAAGAAACCTAAGAGAAAAGCACTCGAGACCTGTATTCTAGTTCTGTAACAAATTAGCTATGCTATCTCATGAACATTTCCCTCTTATCTTCTTTCTTATTCTCACTTTTAAGATGAAGAAACTTGTAGGTGACCTCTGAAGGCCTTCCCAACTCTTAAGTTTTAAATTTCTATTTATAGTTGGGAAAGCATCTTTTTTTTCTTTCTTTCAAAGGTAATACATTTAACTCACATGGTTCAAAAACAAAACAGTATCAAAAGGGGTACACGGAAAGGTCCTGCTCCCACTACTGTCCCCATGGGCATATATCTATATATATCTTCTCTTTTTATTAAAAGGTAGCACACTACATCTACTTTATGCACCTTACTTTTTAACTTAGTGATATATATTTTTAGAAAATGTGCGTGCACTCTTTTTGTTAATAACGTATTTATTTTGGCTGCATTGGGTCTTCGTTGCTGCCTGCGGGCTTTCTCTAGTTGCAGCGAGCAGGGGCTACTCTTCATTGCAGTATGCAGGCTTCTAATTGCAGTGGCTTCTCTTGTTGTGGAGCATGGGCTCTAGGTGCATGGGTTTCAGTAGTTGTGGCGCACGGGCTTAGTTGCTCCGTGGCATGTGGGATCTTCCCAGCCCAGGGCTCGAACCCGTGTCCCCTGCATTGGCAGACGGATTCTTAACCACTGCACCACCAGGGAAGCCCTTAATGATATATTGCTTATATTATACTTTTAGTGTTTTTTTCCTCTAGCTCCCTATCGATGGACATTTGATGCTACAGACTGAATGTTTGTGTCCTCCCAAAATTCTGTTGAAACCTAATCCCCAATATATTGGTATTTGGAGGTGGCATGTTTGGGAGGTGTTTAGGTCATGAGGGTAGATTAAGTGCATGCCCTTACTTAGGCTTTATAAACTGACTAATATCTAACAGATGCTCATCTCCCTTTATCGCTCTTCTTTGCCAGAATTTTCTGCCCACTTTTGCTTTATTTTTCCCATATGAGCTTTAGAATCAGCTTGGCTAGCTCCTCTCCTCCCATTTCCTTTATTCCCCCCCCAGAACCTTATTAGTATTTTTGACATGTTAAATAACATTGTTTTTATGATGTTAAATTTCTTAGCCAAGAACAAGGTATGGTTTTCCATTTGTTCCTACTTCTGTGACCTTCAAGCTTGTTTTAAAGTTTGAACATAGAATTTGTATTTGTTCATGCCTGATAGATTTGAAGAGGCAAAAGATTGGAGTGAATATATTTCTTGGAGGGAGAATACAGGCATATTTCATTTTATCAAAAAGCTTGAGCTTCACTTTATTGCACTTCACAGATACTGTGATTTTTACAAATTGAAGGTTTGTGGCATCAAACAAGTGCACTGGCACCATTTCTGTAAGAGCATTTGCTCATTTCATGTTTCTGTGTCACATTCTGGTAATCCTGGCAATATTTCAAACTTTCACTATATTTGTTATGGTGATCTGTGATCTTTGATGTTACTACAACTCACTGAAGACACAGATGATGGTTAGCATTTTTTTAGCAATAAAGTATTTTTTTAAATACACTGTTTTTAAATTAAGGTCTTTTTTTAGACATAATGCTTTGCACACTTAACAGACTATAGAATAGTATAAACATAACTCAAAGGCACTGAGAAACCAAAAAATTCATGTGACTCACTTTATTGTGATATTCACTTTATGGTGGTGGTCTGGAACCAAATCTGCAATATCTCCAAGGTATGCCTGTAATCTATGAGGCTGGTACAACCATTGGTAGTCTTTGGGACAGTAAAGAAACTAACTTGATAAGAGGAGAAAAAAGAAGTCAACAGTCCTGCCATGTGCCAGGAATGATGCTAGGTGTTTTCACATCCTATCATCTTTGACTGCAGGTCTGCTCATACTCAGGGCTGGATAGGGCCTAGATACTCTGTAGGCTAATGCTCAGAGGAGTCTCAAGATGAAAGCAATATGTGAAGAAGATCACAACGGTAGTCAGGCAGGGTAGTCTGGGGGCAGGAAGGAAAGGTTAAATTCAAAGAGGGCAATAAGACTCAGTCACCTTAAGGAAAAGTGATAAAGACTCATTTAGGGTGAAGTCCTTACTTGTGAAGATACAGGTAAAAACACAAGAGATTTCTTCCCAGGAGGACAAGCAATTTGGACTAAAGAATGAAGAAAGTTTGGCTTTGCAGACATCACCACCACCCAGCCATAGTCAACCCTGCTGTGTTCTTCAACATCACTGTCCACGGCGAGCCCTTGGACCACGTCTCTTTCAAGCTGTTTGCTGACAAAGTTGTAAAGACAGCAGAAAACTTTCATGCCCTGAGCACTGGGGATAAAGGACTTCGTTGTAAAGGTTCCTGCTTTCACAGAATTATTGTGGGTTTTATGTGCCAGGGTGGTGACTTCACACGCTATAATGGCACTAGTGGCAAGTCCATGTGCGAGGTGAAATTTGATGATGAGTTTCATCCTGAAGCAGATCGGTCCTAGTATCTTGTCCATGGCAAATGCTGGAGCCGACACAAACTGTTCCCAGTTTTTCATCTGCACTGCCAAGACGGAATGGTTGGATGGCAGACCTGTGGTCTTTGGCAAGGTAGAAGAGGGCATGAATATTGTGGAAGCTATGGAGTGCTTCGGTCCAGGAATGGCGGAATCACCAAGAAGCTCTTTAAAGCTGACTACAGACAACTCCAATGAATTTGACTTGTGTTTTAACTTCCATACCATTCCTTCTATAGCTCAGCAGTGCACCCCACCACCTTCATCTGCTCACTCTATCCTATAATCTTTGTGCTGTCTGAAAATACTCAACATCTATTCATGTGCTGCAGCTCTTTGGGTTCTATATTTTCCTTATTCCCCTCCAAGTCTAGTTGGATTGCATAGTTAAGTTTATGATTATGAAATAAAAACTAAATGAGAAAAATGAAGATAAAGTTTTGAGCCTGGCCTATTTAGAAAGGTGGCACCTTGGTAAAGATAAAAAAGTTGGGAAGGCTAAAAGCAAAACAAGTTTCATTTGAAGAGTTTAAGGGGAAGAGTGAAACCTAAGTTCCTCTTCTAGATCCTGTACACATGTGTGCAGATGGCAGAAAGGCAGACAAATCAGTTTTTAGAACATGTTAAAAACTAAACGTCTAAATTTAAATCAAGCTATGGGTTTCAGTGCTTTGCTAAATAATACATTACTCCACCTATTGATTGCCTGCAGCCAGCAAAAGGTGGGTTAGCCAGGGGGAAACGCGGTTCTCAGCTTTCCATCCTATTGAAAGCCTTCTCAGGAGGCTGGGCAGGGGCATTTTTGAATTTATGCCCTTAAATAATCTGTAGGTATTCTCCTACTCTAACTTGAAACTCTCAATCTCTCATTTCTTAGTTTTCCAACTCTTTGGGCTCAAGCATCGAATCTTTTTTTTTTTTTTTTTTTTAAAGAATCAAACATGCTATAGCTTCTCCAGTAATTCAGCATTCTTGCTTGGTCAAAGGACAGCTCTGTGGATAAAAATGGAGTTTGTGCTCTTACTAACTCTGTCATGTTAGGTTTCTCTGGCCTAAAGATGTGGAAATTCAGGGGCAGGGAAAGTACACCATGGAGCTGAAAGTCTATCCCACATGACCCACTCCGTAGGCTAGTCAGCATGGGGTTATTGTAAGCACAGGTAAGTCTAGATTTGCCTAAGTATGGTTATTTTCATTTGGGGATGGGTGGGTGTGTAATAAAGGGAGTGTAAATATCCAGACTGCACATAAAGCCTTTCTTGGATTCAAATCTTGCTTTAACCACAAGTGCTTATAAAATCTGGTCTTTTCCCTCCACACACTTCAGGATGGGACTTTTGTTAAGCTGTGCCACACTATATATGAAGTATTCTTAAAGCTCCATTGTTACAACTGGCATGGAAGTAGGGGGTTGTCCCAAGTTCCCTTATATTGCAAACTTGGCATGTTCTTGGGAAGAGAAAGGAGAAAGCAATGAGTGGCTGGACAGGCTGCTCAGTGTTTCTACCTTGCACTTAGTCCATTTCCTGAGCTGTGTAGCTGTTGCTTCTGAGGGTGGAGTAGGGATATAGGAGGGAGGAGGAGAGAGGTAAGTGTGTTAGGACTGAGCACCACCACCCCCCACCAGCTTTACTGAGATATAATTGATGCATAACATTAAGTTTAAGGCTTATAACATGATGATTTGATATAGGTTTATATTGCAAAATATCTACTGCAATAAGTTTAGTTAACACACCTATCACCTCACACTCACCATTTTTTCTTGTATTTTTTTTTTGTGGTGAGAACTTTTAAGATCTATTCTCTTAGTAAGTTTCAACTATACAATACAGTATTAACTATAGTCACTATTCTGTACATTAGATCCCCAGAACTTATCTAGCTTATAACTGAAGGCTGTACCCTTAGACCACCTTCACCCATTCCTCCTTCTTTCATCACATCCTCTCCCCTTACTCTACACCTGGCAACCACAAGTCTACTCTGTTTCTAAGAGTTCGGTTTTTTTAGATTCCAAATATAAGTGAGATCATACAGAATTTGTCTTTCTCTGTCTGACTTACTTCACTTAGCATAATGCTCTCAAGGTTAGCATAAAGTCCTCAAGGTTGAGCTCTTAATTTATGTTCTGAAAGTGAGATGAAAGTATCAGTTCAGTATCTTTAACAGTAACTGACACAAATATATGTAATAATGGTCAAATGAATTCTTGCAGAACCAAAGGTTGGTGAGTTAGGTCTAGAATTTTATCAATTCATTGCTTCATGGTTTCCTTTAGATGCGACAAACCTTTAACTCCTGCTTTGGGACTCTAGCTGCCCTAACAGGAAAGGAGAGGACAAAGACCCCAGAAATCTTCCACATTTTCATATATGTTTGTCCACCTGTTGTGCCAAGCTTTCACTACTAAAAGGAAAACAGCATGGAGGAAAAGGTGGTCAGGTATGTCTGAGAAGCAGCATGGTATGGTAGAAATAAAACATGAATTTTGGGAGACAGACCAAATGGGGGGAAGATTCCAATTATGCTATTTTCTACCTGTGTACTACTTATCTAGAGCTTACATTTCCCTCATTTGTAAAATGGGGATGACAACTACCTTTGCAGAGATTAAATGAGAAAAATCTACAGGAAAGCATTTAGTAGCTGCTAAATAAATGCATGGTAAGTAAAGTCCAATTCATGCTCATGGCCAGCATTTAAATTTCCACACTTAAGAGGACATTTAATCTGAAGATTCTTTACATGTTAATTTCAGCAGGTAAAATTATAAGTCACTAGTTATACACAATCATAAATTATTTTAACAATTTTTTAGTACAGAAAATGTCAACATATACAGAAGTACAGAACAATACAAAGAACCCCCAAGTATCCGTCATTTAGCTTCTCCAATGATCATACCTTAGACCACTATTACTTCCTTGATACTGCCAACAATTTACACCCTGTTGCAACACCATATTATTTTGAAACAAACCCCAGATATCATGTCTAAAAGAGTCTGGGTTAAAAAACTTAATCATAATACTATTATCATAACAAAACATCAAAGTTCAATAAAAGTAATATGTTTTCTTGGTATCATCGAATATCCAATCAATCACCAGTGTGTATCACTACTTACAGCCCATCAAGTGAATGAGTTTAGGCCTGCATTTATATGCCTCTTATTCCAACTCAAGAGACAGAAGGATTCCAAATTCTAAGTCACTCCTGAGATGCAAGTTAACATTTGGGTATATTAAATAAATGGAAGGATTCCCCAATAGTCACCTGCCATGCCTAAAGAGGTAACAGTTTCCAAATTTTGCAGGAACTACACAGACAATATGTTGGTTGCAGTTAATCTGACGAAAGACATGACACTATTAATAGTCATCACAATTTTTTTTGGATGCACCTTTACGAATCTGTGGAAAACTAGAGATACTCAGTCAACTTCGGCTGCCATAACAAACTACCATAGAGTAGGTGGTTTAAACAACAGAAATTTATTCCTCACAGTTCTAGAGGCTGGGAAGTCCAAAACTAAGGTGCTGCCCGTTTCAGTTCCTGGTAGTAAGCTCTATTCCAGGCTTGCAGATGGCCTCCTCACTGGGTCCTCACATGGCCTTTCCTCTGTGCCTCTGAGCTCCAGCTGGAAAAGATCTCTCTCATCCTCTTCTTATAAGGCCACTAATCCCATTATAAGGGCCCCATTCTCATGACCTAATTTAACCTCAATTACCTTACAAAGGCACCATCTCCAAATACTATCACATTAAGGGTTAGGAGTTATGAATGTTTTGGGGGGAGAGGAGGAGACACAAACATTCAGTCCATAACAAGCCTACAAATTTGTAAAATGATTTAAAAGTGCCAACAAGGACCTAATGTATAGAACAGGGAACTATATTTAATATCTTGTAATAACCTATAATGGAAAAGAATCTGAGAAAGAAAAAAATATATATATATAAAACAATCACTTTGCTGTATACCTGACACATTGTAAATCAACTATACTTCAATTTAAAAAAAATGTTAAAAAAACAAAAAAAGTCTGAAAAGCCAGTAAGCTAGCGTACCACGTTGAACTCTTTTTTTTCCTCTGTAAATTACCTTGGCTCCAAGTAACTGAGATTATCATTCCTGGAAATCTTTCTTCACACTCTAACATAACCCCCAGTGCAGGTGGACCCCATAGCCTAACAGCTCTATTTTCTCCCTCCCTGTGCCACTTCAGCACTGAAGCAAAATTAAATAAAAATCATTTTCAGCTCCTATCATATCAGGGGAATTTTTCATGAAATGAGTAACTCCCTCACTCTTACCAGGTTGATTCTCTGTAATTCAAACAAAGGCTGAAGGATCTTTTTAGATACTGCTAAGCTTGCAAATTTGCCACAAAAAAAAAACGTGTAGGTGGAGCTGTTTGTAGTCATTCTTGGCATTTTTCCAGGTTTTTGCTGGCTGCTTCCACTGCATAAGCAGCCATGTTTTTACTAGTCGTGGGTGTGTAGCTGCAGGATCTGCAGCAAATAATTTGTGTCCTGAACAAACTGTGTAAACCAAATCTCATTTCCCCCAGTTTAACCAAATGATTCTGTTACTGGTCCTGAAAATATTAGGTAGGACTTGAAATAATCTATCTTTCAAAAGTTCACAGGGAAATATCCAAAGATTTGGTAATACTCTAGTCTATCAGCAATGCTGTGGAGAAACATTTGGTACGTGGAGGGCAATATGGCAGTACCTATTAAAATTAAAAATACACATACGCCCTTTTGCAGAGTAATTCCAGTCTGGGAACTGAGATGAGACACGCTTAAATATACAAGAAAAGATGTGCATACAATGATACCCATCCAAGCACTAATTAGAATATAAAAGATTAGAAATCATGTTCTGGACTTCCCTGGTTGCGCAGTGGTTAAGAATCCGCCTGCCAATGCAGGGGACATGGGTTTGATCCCTGGTCCGGGAAGATGCCACATGCCGTGGAGCAACTAAGCCCATGCGCCACAACTACTGAGCCTGCAGGCCACAACTACTGAAGCCCGCGCTCCTAGAGCCCGTGCTCCACAGTAAGAGAAGTCACTGCAATGAGAAGCCCATGTACTACAACTAGAGAAAGCCTGTATGCAGCAATGAAGATGTAACGCAGCCAAAAAAAAAAAGAAAAAAGAAACTCATGTTCTTCAATTGGATAATGTGACTGGTTAAATAATCTGCAGGGATAAGAAAAAAGGATGCATTTTATGCATTTATACGGAAAAGCCCAAGATGTCTTAAGTGCAAAGTGCAGAATATTGTATACAGTATCCTCCCTTTTATATAAAAATGGGGAAAACTAACATGTAAAGGCATGAAATAATTACATGTATAAGCATGAAAAAAAACTCTTGAAAAATACACAAGAAAATAAGAGTAGAGGTTACCTTGGGGGTGGGAAATGTATAGATGGAAGACAGTGATGATGTTTAAAAAGTTTTTTGCACCTGTGGGTGGATTATCTATTTTAACAAATCTGGCTGGAGGCTGTAACCAACCAACAATTATTAATTGCCCACTGCCTTAAAACAGAAAGAAAGAAAATCAGGTTGCCCAAATGCAACCTTTACTCTGGGGTGTAAAATATAAGGTTGAGTGAAGTGGCTGTGCCTAACCAATTCCTTGAAATCAAAGTTCTCAGTGCTCCTGAGGGATTCTGAGATCAGTGACTATGCCAAAGAGTTTCACTTGCTTATTGGAGGTCTTCTCTAGAACTCAGAAAGAGGGAGTAGATAAAGACAGAAGACATCATGCTCCTGCAATCAATTTAAAATTCCTCAACAGTCTGTTTTCCAAAAATGCACACATTATTCATCTGTAAATCTAAAAACACACAGTAAGAAACCAGTAATTGTATTGTGATAGAACATTCTTCTTTTACTTTTTTTAATGTTAAGATGCTATTCTAAGAGTAAATAGTTTTAGCAAACCTAGTAGGGAAAAGTCTTCCTCGTAGATACAGTGGATTACTCTAAATTTTGAGGAGATATTGCTGCTTTCCAAAATGCAAGTGTTTATCACCAGCAAAATTATCTTTCATTCTAAGTTATGATGTCCTTGGCTGGCAAAGTCATCTTGATCTTTTCCCTTAAAATTTCAGGTGACTGAAAATGCCCTGTAAACAGTGAACACTATTATATAACATTTCAGTGTTTTCCAATGTGAAGGACCCATACCACTGGTGATATGCGAGATGGTTCTTGGCAGTATGCGAACAAAGCAGCAAACAACAATGAATCACATATGAGTTATTCCCGTTTCTCTTTCATGCTCTGGCATGATTTAACGCACTTGGCAAAAAAGTATCTAGCTAAGCTTTAATAACTGATTTTGTTTTCATTATACTAATTTTCACAGTTACCACTTTGACTTTTTTCTTATTACCAGAGGTCTAGAACACAAATGTTTGTCTGGATTAACCATGCTCATAGAAGCACAACAAATACGAGAGTACAGGCACTGCTTTATGTTCCAGAAACCCTTGGTAGCATATCACACAAATCCAATGGTCTTTTCTCAGGGCATATCTTTCCTTGGCTCAAATTCTCCCCATGGACTTAGATACTTGGCTCTACAGGCATGTTGTATTGTACCATACAAGCTGGAGTCAAGCTGGTTTTAAATGCTGGTTCTTTACCTTACTGTGAGTCTACAAAGTCAGTCTACCAAATGAAGCTCAACTGGCTACCCTGGAATTTGAGGGGAATAAACGAGATAACAAATATAGAACAGCTGGCACACAGTTCAACAGGTGCTCAGTAAGTGCTGATTTCCTCTTTTTCCTTTACCTCTCTCCTTTGTCCTCAGTACTGTTTTTCTACATTCTCTTCCAATGATTGTATTCATGCCCATTGCTTTAATTATTACCCTTATGTGGGTAATTTCTATCACCAATTCTGACCCTTTTTTCAGAGTACCAAAACTTAGGTTCTAAATCTGTTTGAAAATTCCACCTTGATGTTCTGGCATGACCTTAAACTCAACACGTATAAAATAGAGTTTAAATAAAATCTTTCTCCAAATCATTTAGTTCATGCTATCACCATAACCTCCATCACTCAGACTCAAAATTTCAATCATCCTAACTCCTTCCCCCTTTCCCATCACATCCAATTGAACATCAGTAAAAATTTTATATGACATTTTAATAGCTTACGAAGTATTATAAACAAAACAAAAATGTACGTTTTATCAAACTCCTCTCAGCCCCGGGTGGGAAAAATGATATTAAGGCAAGTTAGGAGATATGCCCAGGTCATAAGCTAGAGTGGTTAGAGTCTAGATGAAAAACCAGTTAAGTCCTGAACTTGGGACTCTTCACTCCAATTGCTATGCTCTTTCACCATCTCATACTGCCTCAAGTTTTGCAGCATTTTTTTGCATCTGTCTCTCCTCTCCTTCACCACTGCCAACCCCAGAATTCAGAATTTCACATCCGTAACACTTGGCTCAGTCAGTAAGGTAATAGTTGGTAGTCTGTATCCAGCATGGGATATTTTTTCTAACTGGTTAACTTCAGCAAAAATTTTAAAACCATGAAATATATAATACACATACTGAAAAGTCATCCACCCCCAAACCAACAGCTCAATGAATCACAAAGTGAACATCTATGCAACCCCCACTCACATCAAGAAACAGAACACTGCTAGAACCCCAGAAGCACCTCTACATACCCTCCCAAGCATTACTCCCCCACCCAAAGCTAATCATTTCCTTTCTTTTCTTTATAGATTTTACTACCTAAACCTGTATCCCTAAATCTAGTTTGGTTTCATGTGTTTTCTTGAACTGTGAATTTTCCAAAATGGCTATACCAATATACATTCCCACCAACAGTGTATAGTTTCATTTGTTCCAATACTTTTTGTTTTGACATTTTGTTTTCCATTTTAGCCATTATTGTGGGTGTGCCACAGTATCTCATTGTGATTTCAATTTGCATTTCCCAAATGATTACAGAAGTGGAGCACCTTGACATGTTTATTGGCCATTTAGATATCCTCTTTTGTGAAGTGACTGTTTAAATCTTACCAATTTTTCTGTTGGGTTGTCTCTATTTTTTGATTTGTGGGAGTCAATAAATTCTGAATAGCAGCAGAACAGACATATTTCTATTGTAGAAATGAATGCATTTGTTGGATGCTATTAGAATACCACTAACTCCTCTTACTCTGCAGAACCCCAAATTCACTAATGACCCTCTGGGAGGTAATGCAGTCAACTTTGTGCATTCTCTCTAAACCAATGTAGAGTTACTGTGCCATGGAATCTGCTAGATACTTGGAATATAATGGCAAAAAAAGTGATTAGGGACAAGAGCTTTGAAAAGAGACCTGTATTGGAATCCTGTCTCTAACATTTACCAGCTTGGTGACTTTAGGCAAATTATTTAAACTGTTTTAGCCTCAGTATCCTCTTTGGAAAAATGGGGCTAATAATACCTATTTTAAGAGTTGTTATGAGGGTTAAATGAGACAATAATATGTAACAGGTTTTGCATAGTGGCTGGCAAACAGGAACATTTAATAAGTGATAGCCATTATAAATTTGGTTATTTCCATGTAGGCTTCCATTTCGGTATACTAGGAGAAACTGAGTAGATGTCCATTCCCCTCTTAGCCATTATAGTTCTCACTATAAAGTTAAAAAAAAAGGGCACTGGGTTTAGATTAGTCTTCTGGGAACTTGGTCCTTCTGACTCCCTTCATCAGAGTGTCTCTAGAGCAGTGCTTCAAAAATAATCTGTGGTGAAAGATCATAGACACTTTTATAAAATATAAAAATAAATTAACTAGAGAAGGGAAATAAATAAAGAAAACAAAGGCATATACAACAATACAAGCCCCCAATTTTTATTAGAACCATAGACATAAAATTAGTGTAATACTAATTGCTATAAAAGTTTCTAAATTCTTACTCTCGATTTCTGTAAATGCCTTGGACCAATAACAAAGGGTTTACAGATTGGCAGTGGCCCGCGGCCCATACTTTTGGTAGCACTGCTCTAGTGCACTGACAAAAATCAGACTTCTGAATTTGAAGGGCTGAGGTAGGTCCTAGAATGTGGAATGTGGAGACTCTACTGAAGGGCTGCTCTTGGTCCTGCGTCATCAGCTGGTCACCTACTGGACTTTTTCTAGCCTTAAGCACAACGTTGTGTCACTCCTTAGCTTAAAAACTACCCACTGTTCCCTCTGTCTCTAGGGTAAGATCCCAATCCTTTAACATGGCATCAAAGGCCTTCCAGGCTGGTTCCACACAACTTTTTTGGTCTGATTTTCCACTACTCTTTATTCTAGTAGACCTGCACTGTCCAATATGGTAGCAACTAGCCACAAGTGGCCATGGAGCAGTTGAAATGTGGCTAATTTAGGAAGTAAAATTTTAATCTTAACTTTAATTTAAAATAAAAAATCTTATACATAATTCAATTACTGCAAAACTTCTGAAATATGTTTGGAATGATTCGAGTATGTGAATCTACTTTTCCAACTGTAAATTTTATGAAATCAATTATTGTCATATGCTATAAATGTAAAAAACACACCAAATTTTGAACACTTACTTAGTAATGAGAAAAAGAATGCAAAATATTTAACACTTTTTAATATTGATCACATATGAAATGATACTATTTTGGATATATTGGGTCAAATAAGATTATTTTTTGTTTTTTTGTTTTCCTTCACTTTTTTAATGTGGCTACTGTAAAATTACATATGTGGCTTGTGTTATATTTATATTGGACAGTGTTGGCCTAGACAATCATGCCCCAAACCTTGGAATCACTCTTGATTTTTCCCTTTCCCTGTTTGATTCATTAGCAATATAGGTCGGGTCTAATCACAAAATATATCTTCAATGCATCCACTCTATCTCTACAGTTACTATCCATGTTACTCCATACCTTAAAACCCTTCAGTGGCTTCTAGAGCTCTGAAACTTACCAAGGCTGCAGACTTCATCTTCTACCATTCCTTTCTTTGCTCTCTAGACTTTAGCCACATTGCCTTTCTTGCTTTCTTACCAAGGATTTTGCCTTACTATTCCCTTCGGTCTTGAATACTGCCCTCAACTTATTCCCATTCAGGTCTTAGCTCAAAGAATACCTTCTCAGAGAGGCCACTTTTTTTATTGGCTGTGCCACACGGCTTGCCAGATCTCAGTTCCCCAACCAGGGACTGAACCTGGGTCACAGCAGTGAAAGCCCAGAATCCTAACCACTAGGCCACCAGGAAACTCCCAGAAAGGCCATTTCTGAACAATCTTCAAAATTATGCCTGCTCTCTCTTCCCAGAGAAATGCTTCATCCAAATACCCTTTTATTCTCTTCATAAAGGATATTATGTGATATTACATTTCCTCTTCTTTTATAAAACTTGTTTATAGTCTGTTCCCTCCATGGAAACAGGATCAGGAACCTTGTTGGTCTTGTTCCTGCTTAATCTGTTCTAATGTGTAAAACAGTGCCAGTAACAGTTGCTCTCGAGACAACTTACACGAAAGAATACCTAAGTGCCTACTAGACATATCTGCTTGGTTGGCTCATAAGCACTTCAAATTCTACCCAGTCAAAACAGAACCACCTTCCTCTCATAACATGTATTCCTCTTCCCTTCTAATCTCAGTGAAGACATCCTCCTAAATGCTCCCTCAACACACTTGGGAGTCATCTTTGACATCTTTTCAGTCATTCCCTATCCAGTCAACCAAATCACCAAGCTCTCAACAACATCTTTGGTCATATTCTTCACTCCTGTTTGCCACTATCTCAGTCCAAGTCATTACTCTCTCAGATTGCTGTTTTCTCCAAACTGTTTTCTTTGCCTCTGACTTTTGCATAACAGTGATTTGTCTAAAATACAAATCCAATCTATGCTTCTACTTAAAATCTTTCAATGCCATCCTCTTAGCTCTCAAAAGCTAATTTCTGCAAATGGCATTCAAGGCCTTTATGACTAGACCTCTTCAGACACATCTCTAGGCATTCCTGAAAAAGCATTATCTTCTTCGCCCAACAATTTCTCCAGAGTTTTCCTCTTAACCTTTGCATTTGTTGCCTCACCTGTCTGGAAGGTTCTTCCCCAACTCCCTTATTAAACCTAATTGCTTCTCCAGTCCCATTCCATGCCTCCCTGACAGGTAAGTAAGGGATTCCTCCTATATAAAATTTCACAGCATTCAGCAGTTTACCCTCATTATACTACTGATGATGCCTATTTACTTGTCTGCATTCTACAGCATAAGATTAATGAGGGCAAGGATTCTATAATAACCATTAGCTGAATGTTTACTCAGATAAACTCAATGTTTAAGAGAAGCATGTGACTATCGAAAGAAGCACTGAAAATATTAAATTGAAAGAAAAATAGAATACAGCTCCTATGCCATTCACTTTGTTTCTATTTTAAGCACAACGCTTTAATAAGTTACACAAAGACTTTACAAATCTCTACATCAATAACACAAAAGGGTAAGAGGAGAAAGATTATCTGAGGCCACCCAAAATCAGTAGACAACATGTATTTCATTTGTTTGTAAACTCTTCTAGATTAAAATCTTGGCGCTCTCTCACGTATTCCCAATTCCTAGATATAGGAAGCCAAAAATTTTAAGGTTATAAGTTTGGAAAAGTCATTCCCAGGCTCATCTGTTAAAAACATTACCAGTGTGGTGGGTATTTTAGCAAAATCATCACAAGTAATTTAAACTCGTAAGACTCTTACTTTGTAAATCACCATCCACAAATAAACTTTTGCTGCTTTCTTAATAAAATACAACACAACAAAAATCTTGACATTCCAGCCACGGAAAAACAAGACTTCTACCTCTGAGGTAACAGTAAACCAAGGGAATTCGGCGAGCAGTTACGAAAGGTCTACGAAGTATAAGGCATCAAAAGAATGTTTAAGGGAAAAAAAAAAAAAGGCAGGGGGTGGCTACAGGAATATGTACGTTTTCGTCACGAACTTGACTTGTTCAGTTTAGGTGAAGTGGAGAAATAACATCCGTAGTTCCTCCCCTTGTACCTCAACAGCGACTCCTGTCCCAGTCAGCCTAGGGGAATCTAGGGCCGCTTCAAGTTAAATCCTAGCTTTGTCACTGCCCTTCCGTCTCCCAGGACTCTGCTAGATGGCTCAGCTTAATCAGGAAGGAGTCAGGATTTCCCGTCTCTCAGCTTTCATGCCGAAAACATAGCGTTAGCACACGCACTTCAGCCTCCCACTCCTAGCCCCGCATAAAGTGGCGGGAAGGTTAGGTGGCCTGCCTGCGGCCCCGCCGCGCACATGGCCGGCCGCAGCTCCTACTCCCGTGCCGCGCAGGCGCCGGGCGAGCCGGGACTTGCGGTCGCCGACAGCGGATCATTCCGCCGCTTTCTTTGTGTGGCTCAAGTTCTAGAAATGGCATATTTTCCTCCCCTTTGTTAAAAGAAAAATCAGGCCGTCTCGCCCCCTTCCTCCCGCCGGAATGGGATCGGGGAGTGGGTGGGAGAGGGATCTGCTGACCAGGGCAGGGGCGGAAAGGCTCAGACGAGGGGCTGACGAGGGCCGGGTCCGGGAGGGATGCTGGGAGCTTTGACTCACTCGCACACCATGTGTCCCTCCGCGCGCAGCACGGGGGACTTTTCGGTGGGGATTTTGGGCGCCGACCAGACGCGGCATTTTCGGAAAATAGCGCCCTGTGCAGCTGAAGCGCTTTGTGTTTAGCTGGGCCGCGTCAGCCCGGCCGGGTACGAGGCGCCTCGGTCGCCGAACCACCTCCTGCTGCTCCCCGGTCGCCGCTCCCGAAGCTTTTCCAGGTCAGTGCGGGTCTGTGTAGGGCCCTGTTACCACCGGATGTGGAAGTTGATCTCTTCGCTGGTAAAAAATAATTCCACTTCCCCCGGAACCCAGATCATCCCCGCGATTTCCTGTTTATTGCATTAAGGCGCCGGGTTTCCGGGGCTCTTGGCCCCGCTTATTCCGCGGGGGTCGGCGGGGTCGGCCTGGGCCCCCGCTCCGCCCGCGCCGCCGGCGCGCTTTGTCCGCTCGCACCCCGCTTCTGGGAGGGGCGGGCAGACATGGTGGCGGCCGCCGCCCCCTCCTCGGCCCCGGCGAGCTGCGGCCTTCCCGCGGCTCATAGCCCGGCCGGTCCCGAGCGGCCGCCCCGGGGCGGGATGGGGTCGGGCCGGGGCTGCGGGGGCTCTGCGGGGAGCGGGCGAGGGAGGGAGGGAGGCAGGCAGGCAGGCAGGCAGGAGCGGCACGGCCTTGGCGCCCGCCGCCCCGGGAGCCGCCGCTCTCTTTGTCTGGGCGGTCATGACCGCACCGGTGGGCTCGCCGGAGCACGGAGGGGACGGCGGGGGCGGCCGGCTTTGGGTGAGCTGTGCTGCTGGGCCCGCGGGGCCGGGTGGCGCTCGGGCCGCGGCGGGAGCGGCCGGCCCGGACAGGGTTAACCGGAGCGCCCGGCCGGTCCTGCGCTGGGCCGCCCCGTCGACTGCTTCGGCCTTGGGGACTCGAGTCCCCGAGGGGACGAAGCCAGCCGCTCAGGATGCTGGGCGCTTCTGTTCTTGGGACTTAGCCGCCGCGATATGCGGGTGCAGGGCCTCGGGGACGAAGTTGAGAATTTTGCCAGGTCATTTCTGCCTGGGCACAGTTAATCAGTGTGTGTTTAGTGTGTTTCGTTGAAACTCTCCTACCGTGTTGAACCAGCGTGCCTAGCCTCAAGGGTGCATCGTGAAAACTGAAACCAAAGGAACGATATAGGCCTGCTTTGTGTGTGTTTTCCCACTTGAAGCCTGTTTTCAGTACACAGATTGTTGCTTTAAACCTGATTGGACTGTGGCGAACAGACATCTGTTCAAAGGAGGGGCAGAGACCACAGTACTTCTGAAGGGGGCTTGGTAATATGGAAATATTTTAAGTGCTCTCTGGACACTGATTTGCTGTCTCGATTCAGGCAAGTTACTTTCTGAAGTACAGTTTTTATCTGGAAAATGGTTTGATGTAGTGAGTAAATGATCCTTGTACAGTAGTTTGCCATCCCAGAATTAAAGAAGCACCATAGTTTATTATGCAGAAGTTCGTGGTCAAAAGTTCTTTTTGCAGATAGTTTATCTCACACATAGACCCAGCCAGCTTACTTTAAATTTCTCACGGACCTGTAACCATCGACCTTGACACTTCCACTTTCAGGCTCAGATTTTGAATTTAAGGAAACTAAAGACGGCTTTATCTTTTTTCTTAACTTTTCTCTCGTTTGAAGTATTTATTTTTCCAAAAATAACAAAAGAAAAATCCATTGCATGTTCACATCAGTGACCTTTTAGGCAAGAGTGACATTATTTTGCATTTCTGCAAGTCTTTAATGTCAGGTTTAACAGAAGATAGCTAGATTCTTAAACCTACTTCTGCATTCAGTCTGATGTGGTGTCACACCATGTAACCACTGGAAAACACTGTATGCTCATGCCTTTTTTTAAAAACTAAAAAATGTGTCGTTTCTATCCTCTCACCATACAAGTCAAATCAGGATGTTATTATACAAGACACACTTAAAAAATATGGATAAGAAGATTGATTCCTGTGCTTTTTTCTTGGACTCCAACTTTTTTTCAGTTTGGGATTTAGAACATTTGAAAAAATTTTAAGTGATTAAACTTAATTTTTAATTCCACAACTTATTTTTAATGATGTACACAAGTAAACCATGAATTCCGTGTTAGATTTGCTTGTGAAAACTTGTATGTAAATGGAATTTTTGAAGATAGGACACTTTCAAAGCAATATAGGAGTGCCAGATTTAAAAGGAATTCTGCAGTGAAACGTTTGGTGAAACAGTGCTTTTGTATTGTAATGTGTATACAAACTTAGAGTTAACTCTCTGTAACTTAGAGTTCGAATTGTCTATCTCTGAATCAGTCTGGGTTTTCTAGGTTGGGGGACAATTAAATTGTAAATGTGTGAAAATTTAAGGCCATACTCACTTTGGTTTAATGGTTTTGAAATGAAGCTAAATTCACTTCTAGTTGTTTTGTGAACTTTAGTCTGATTCTGTCAGTCTGTAGTTCTGTTCCATCAACAGGAAGCATCTGGTCATTCTTTATGTAATTGTTAGAAAATGCCAGGTATATTTTTGATGTTTGCTATTCAAATGAAAATAAATAGATTGGATCTTGGTTTGTCCCCCCTACCCTCAACTCTAAGATATAATGGGCCTCATCGTCCATAGAATGGACTTTTTTTTGACCCTTGAGTACCTCAAGTTAGAAATAGTAACAGGTAAAGCAAACAGGTCTTTAGGGATTCAGAAGTCATTGCAAGAAATTTTGACTCATGAATTAATTTTGAGGGTGCAGTGCCCTTTTGCAAATAGCTTGAGTGTGGATGGGCTCCATCTCTTCTCTGCAATCGCTAAAAAACAAACTGAAACAAAACCTTAGAGTTCAGGGCAACTTAGTTTTCTAATGAATCATTTCTTTGGTCCCAGAGCTTTCCAACTAGTAATGATATGTTTCTACGGCACTAATGTGTCTACCTTGGGACAACGATAATTAGTATTATACTTTTTCTGAAGATGTTTGTTCCATCATGCCCTCTAGAAGGTCAATTTATTAGTATTAGGGCCTATGTGTTACCTCATAATGTTGACAACAGCGCTCTGCACGGAGAAGATGCTTTGGTGCAGTCAACTGTCAGTTCAGTCGTTGGTGGGCTAATGCACTTTTATTTGGGCTGAGTATGTCCATAATGTAAGTGTAGAGGCTTAAGCATGAAGTGATTTCTCCACTGAAGGTAAATCCACATGCAGGGCCATTGATCCATTTAGAAATAGAAATCTAAAACTCTTAGCCCGAGTTCTCTTACCTTTTAATGGGAATGATTATAAAGGTTGGCAGTTAGGGCCCAAGATGCTAATGCACAAATAGAGAGTGTGGAAAAGACTTGATTTTTTTTTTTTTTTTTTTTTTTTTTTTTTTGTGGTACGCGGGCCTCTCACTGTTGTGGCCTCTCCCGTTGCGGAGCACAGGCTCCGGACGCGCAGGCCCAGCGGCCATGGCGCACGGGCCCAGCCGCTCCGCGGCATGTGGGATCCTCCCAGACCGGGGCGCGAACCCGGTTCCCCTGCATCGGCAGGCGGACGCGCAACCACTGCGGCACCAGGGAAGCCCCAAGACTTGATCATTTTAACTGTACATGTAATAAGAATCAACACTTATAATTTTTTAAAAGTGAATGTCATTTTGAAGTTGGTAGAACAGCATATAGAAAGAGCAATGTGTTAGCCCCAGTTTACTTTTTACTGGTTGTGTTATACCTGGGGTATTATGTCAGATTTTCAGGTAGCATACGATATATCATATTGTAAGTGGGACCTTGCATCAGTTCTCAAACTTTGTATCAGGATCACCTGGAGAGCTAATTAAAAAAAAACCATGGAGGCCCAAGCTTAAGTAAGATAGGAACTGGGCCACTGTGTTTTTCTCACATTCCTTAGATGATAGACAATCAGTTTTAAAAACCACTGAACTATAGAGTGTAGCCAGAGTATTCTGATCACGGGGGAAATGGAAAGGAGGAAAAGTTGAAAAACTGATGTTTGGCCCAAAAAAAGAGAAGCTCATCTAAGAAATGATAGCAGTACTTAAATATTTGGAGGTCTGTCACACAGAAAAATCAGGTTTGATTTGACCAGAAAGAAGTAGGATCAAGGGGTAGAAGTTAGAAGGAGGCAGATTTCAGCATTCTTCCAAGAAAAATTTCTTCAAAACAGTAAAAATATAATGGGTTGTTTTGGGTGGCAGGCTGTCCCCTCCCACTGACAGTGTTCTAGGGATTCAAGGGTAGAGGAAATGATGTGCTGAAAGAGGATTTGGGCCAGGTTTCGTTAAGTTCCCTACAAACTGAGATTTTATGAAATCCGTCTAGGTTTGCAGGTACAAAAGTGGAAGAGCAAAAGCTAATTGAAACAAGCTGGTTAGCTTAACTGGTTCATAGTTTTCATTTTCTTGGATAAAGAGAAATGAGTATTAAGTGAGAGAGCTATTTGATGAAGGTTTTAAACCCAGCTGTAATTTGGCAGATTCAAAGCCTGAAAAACAGGTATACCTTCTGATGTGGAAATTCCTCTTTAAATGAATTTATTTTGGTGTAGTAAAGATATGCCAATAAATTGGTAGCTGTTTACATACCAATTGCAGCATTGTTGATAATAAAAGCTGTATATTGACACATTTGATCCTCCTCCCCACATTAATCATGTAGTAGGTTATACTATCCCCATTTTTCAGAAGAGAAAACTGAGGCATAGAGAAATTAGGTAGCTTGCCCAAGGTAGCAGAGTTAGTAATGTAGAGCATGGACTAAATTCCAAACAGTTTGACCCCCAGAGCTGGTGACTCTATGCTGTGGAATTATAAACAACTTAAATATTTCACAGTGATTGTTAGGGTACATCGCTACAGTGGGGTACTGCCTAGCCATTAAAATGGTTAGAAAAATAAAAACATGAAATTATGTCTTGGTATATGTTAAGTGAAAAAAGTAAATTTAAAAACATGATTTTATTTTTATTTATTTATTTTTTTTTTTTGCGGTACGCGGGCCTCTCACTGTTGTGGCCTCCCTTTGCGGGGAGCTTATTTATTTTTTTTTTTTGCGGTACGCGGGCCTCTCACTGTTGTGGCCTCCCTTTGCGGAGCACAGGCTCCGGACGTGCAGGCTCAGCGGCCATGGCTCACGGGCCCAGCCGCTCCGCGGCATGTGGGATCTTCCTGGACCGGGGCACGAACCCGTGTCCCCTGCATCGGCAGGCAGACTCTCAACCACTGCGCCACCAGGGAAGCCCACAAACATGGTTTTATTTTGATTAAATAACATACATTGACATCTGGAAGGAAATGTGCCAAATTGTTAAGTGGTTATTTTTGAGTGTAATTTTATAGGTGATTATATTCTTTTTACTTATACAAATTTTCTAACTTCTACAATGAATATGTATTATTGTGTATTGCTTGTGATTAAAAAGATATTAAGGTGTTATATTTCAATAAAAAATTAAAAATATTAGCAGAAGCTGAGGAGTTTGGATTTTATACTGTGCAGTTTATGCACGTTGACTAAGGAATTGCACATAAATGAGAATTTGTAAGTGCATGAAGTGTTCTGTATTTAATGAACACATGAAGTGTTTGATTCTTTACCATTCTAAAAGTAATATGTTAATTGAATAGAGAAAAATATCCCTGACTCCTACTACCCTACTATAATCATTTCTATATTTTGTTATGTTTTCTTCACCTTATGTGTAATATTTTAAATGTTGTATTCATCCCAGCTTAGTCACTCTCTGGCTCTGTGACTTGCTTAATCTCTCTGCCTCACTTTCCTCCTTTGTAAAATTTGAATAATTATAATACCTACCTCATGGTGCTTGGAAGGATTAAATGAGTTACTGCATATAAAGTGATCAGAACAGTGTCTGACACATGGTTAATAAATAGCTCAGTAAATGTTAGCAATTATTGTAGGATCATAGTCAACTAAAACCCTTGTGGTCTAATAGGTTTTGGAATTAAGAATTTTTTGGATATAGCTGAGGTAGTGTTATGTAACCTTTCAACAGTCCAGTGCAGTAGCCCTCTTCAAACAAGTTACTATTTCTGCAGCAAAATGTATGAATGTTTACACTAAATGGGGTAAATAAAGACTAAATAGCTTCATGTCAGTTTAGGTAAGGTTTTACTGCCAAATGCATTATTTTGGGTTTCAGAGCTTTCTTTGGTTTTGGAATTGCAGTTAAGGAACCTGTGGAATTTACTCAATTTTGAGTCCTATTTTATTTTAATATTAAAACATTTTTAATATTAAAGCATGTCTAGGAGGTCTAAAATCAAGGTGCCAGCATCATTGGGTTCTGGTGAGGAGCCTCTTCCGGGTTGCAGACTTCTCTGTTGTATCCTCACATGGTAGGTAGACAGGGCAAAGGGACCTCTCTCAGGTCTTTTTATGAGGACATTAATCTCATTCGTGGGGCTTCCCTGGTGGCGCAGTGGTTGAGAATCCGCCTGCCGATGCAGGGGACACGGGTTCGTGCCCCGGTCCGGGAAGATCCC